>NC_052164.1:104739671-105045924 GCF_902713615.1 Scyliorhinus canicula | reverse complement strand
CAGTACTGACCCTCTGACAGTGCGGCACTCCCTCAGTACTGACTCTCTGACAGTGCGGCACTCCCTCAGTACTGACCCTCTGACAGTGCGGCACTCCCTCAGTACTGACCCTCTGACAGTGCGGCACTCCCTCAGTACTGACCCTCTGACAGTGCGGCACTCCTCAGTACTGACTCTCTGACAGTGCGGCACTCCCTCAGTACTGACCCTCTGACAGTGCGGCACTCCCTCAGTATTGACCCTCTGACAGTGCGGCACTCCCTCAGTACTGACCCTCTGACAGTGCAGCACTCCCTCAGTACTGACCCTCTGACAGTGCAGCACTCCCTCAGTACTGACCCTCTGACAGTGCAGCGCTCCCTCAGTACTGACCCTCTGACAGTGCAGCATTCCCTCAGTACTGACCTTCCCACAGTGCGGCACTCCCTCAGTACTGACCCTCTGACAGTGCAGCACTCCCTCAGTACTGACCCTCTGACAGTGCAGCACTCCCTCAGTACTGACCCTCCCACAGTGCGGCACTCCCTCAGTACTGACCCTCTGACAGTGCAGCACTCCCTCAGTACTGACCCTCTGACAGTGCGGCACTCCCTCAGTACTGACCCTCTGACAGTGCGGCACTCCCTCAGTACAGACCCTCTGACAGTGCAGCACTCCCTCAGTACTGACCCTCTGACAGTGCAGCGCTCCCTCAGTACTGACCCTCTGACAGTGCAGCACTCCCTCAGTACTGACCCTCTGACAGTGCAGCACTCCCTCAGTACTGACCCTCTGACAGTGCAGCACTCCCTCAGTACTGACCCTCTGACAGTGCGGCACTCCCTCAGTACTGACCCTCTGACAGTGCAGCACTCCCTCAGTACTGACCCTCTGACAGTGCGGCACTCCCTCAGTACTGACCCTCTGACAGTGCAGCGCTCCCTCAGTACTGACCCTCTGACAGTGCAGCACTCCCTCAGTGCTGACCCTCTGACAGTGCGGTACTCCCTCAGTACTGACCCTCTGACAGTGGCGCTCCCTCAGTACTGACCCTCTGACAGTGCGGGGCTCCCTCAGTACTGACCCTCTGACAGTGTGGCACTCCCTCAGTACTGGCCCTCTGACAGTGCAGCACTCCCTCAGTACTGACCCTCTGACAGTGCGGCACTCCCTCAGTACTGACCCTCTGACAGTGCGGCACTCCCTCAGTACTGACCCTCTGACAGTGCGGCACTCCCTCCGTACTGACCCTCTGACAGTGCGGCACTCCCTCAGTACTGACCCTCCGACAGTGCAGCACTCCCTCAGTACTGACCCTCTGACAGTGCGGCACTCCCTCAGTACTGACCCTCTGACAGTGCAGCGCTCCCTCAGTACTGACCCTCTGACAGTGCAGCACTCCCTCAGTGCTGACCCTCTGACAGTGCAGAACTCCCTCAGTACTGACCCTCTGACAGTGCGGCACTCCCTCAGTACTGACCCTCTGACAGTGGCGCTCCCTCAGTACTGACCCTCTGACAGTGCGGGGCTCCCTCAGTACTGACCCTCTGACAGTGCGGCACTCCCTCAGTACTGACCCTCTGACAGTGCAGCACTCCCTCAGTACTGACCCTCTGACAGTGCGGCACTCCCTCAGTACTGACCCTCTGACAGTGCAGCACTCCCTCAGTACTGACCCTCTGACAGTGCGGCGCTCCCTCAGTACTGACCCTCTGACAGTGCGGCACTCCCTCAGTACTGACCCTCTGACAGTGCAGCACTCCCTCAGTACTGACCCTCTGACAGTGCAGCACTCCCTCAGTACTGACCCTCTGACAGTGCAGCACTCCCTCAGTACTGACCCTCTGACAGTGCGGGGCTCCCTCAGTACTGACCCTCTGACAGTGCGGCGCTCCCTCAGTACTGACCCTCTGACAGTGCGGCACTCCCTCAGTGCTGACCCTCTGACAGTGCAGCACTCCCTCAGTACTGACCCTCTGACAGTGCGGCACTCCCTCAGTACTGACCCTCTGACAGTGCGGCACTCCCTCAGTACTGACCCTCTGACAGTGCGGTACTCCCTCAGTACTGACCCTCTGACAGTGCAGCACTCCCTCAGTCCTGACCCTCTGACAGTGCAGCACTCCCTCAGTACTGACCCTCTGACAGTGCAGCACTCCCTCAGTACTGACCCTCTGACAGTGCGGCACTCCCTCAGTACTGAATGTGTCATTCTGGATTTTGTATCTGAATCCTTTCTCCCATGTGGGATAGTGGGCGGAGTTTACTGACCAGTCCGTTGCGTGATGTTTGTCGGCGCTGGCAACCAACGGTTTCTACCGGTTCCGCTGTTGTCAACGGGAAATCTCATGTTGACAGCCCCCCTCGTGTGCGGGATTCCCGGCGGCTGGTGTGAACAGCCAGTAAACTGTGCCCACTGTGTGAAAGGCCGAGGTTTGACTGAGCTTCAGTTGAAAGGAGAGAATCTCCTTGGTACTGCACTCTGGGAGAAAGAGCCAACATTCTGCAGAGTGAGTCTGCAGCCCCTGGCACTGTTTGTATTGGTGTATGACATTATTAATTTGCAGTTTGGCCCTTACGACGGAGCCTGTAAACAGGTCAGTTCTTTATCTATAACAATGGACCTGTCACAGGACAGTAAACAAAGTGAACTGGGCAGTGAAGGAGCTGTACGTATGGTCCCTGTGCAAAGTACTGAACAAGTTATATTGAATGTGGCTTCCGTTCTCCTTGGGTGCCTATGTTTATCTCCGATTTTGTGCAACACTCCCAAGGACATGTATTCCCAAAGGTTATTCCTGCAATTATTCCACCCTTAGGAATCTCTCTAATTACCCTTACACCAGGTGAGGTCAGAACTAGGGTTCAACTATGATCCTCACATGGTGCAATAGCTACCCAAACTTCCTGTTTAACCTTTTGTGTGAAGTATGAACAATGACAGTGAATCATTCACGTTGCAATTGTTTGTGTAGCCTCTGGTTTCAGGATAGATTTTTGTCATTAATGTCTCCCATTCTCAGTATGAAACAGTAAAACTAAACAGGCACGTGGCTGGCGACCACAGTGCTGTGAGCTGGGGGCTGTGAGCTGGGGGCTGGGTGCTGGGGGCTAGGTGCTGTGAGCTGGGGGCTGTGAGCTGGGGGCTAGGTGCTGTGAGCTGGGGGCTGTGAGCTGGGGGCTAGGTGCTGTGAGCTGGGGGCTGTGAGCTGGGGGCTGTGAGCTGGGGGCTAGGTGCTGTGAGCTGGGGGCTGTGAGCTGGGGGCTGTGAGCTGGGGGCTAGGTGCTGTGAGCTGGGGGCTGTGAGCTGGGGGCTAGGTGCTGTGAGCTGGGGGCTGTGAGCTGGGGGCTGTGAGCTGGGGGCTAGGTGCTGTGAGCTGGGGGCTAGGTGCTGTGAGCTGGGGGCTGTGAGCTGGGGGCTGTGAGCTGGGGACTAGGGGCTGTGAGCTGGGGGCTGTGAGCTGGGGGCGAGGTGCTGTGAGCTGGGGGCTAGGTGCTGTGAGCTGGGGACTAGGTGCTGTGAGCTGGGGGCTGTGAGCTGGGGGCTAGGTGCTGTGAGCTGGGGGCTAGGTGCTGTGAGCTGGGGGCTAGGTGCTGTGAGCTGGGGGCTGTGAGCTGGGGGCTGTGAGCTGGGGGCTGGGTGCTGTGAGCTGGGGGCTGTGAGCTGGGGGCTGTGAGCTGGGGGCTGTGAGCTGGGGGCTAGGTGCTGTGAGCTGGGGGCTGTGAGCTGGGTGCTGTGAGCTGGGGGCTGTGAGCTGGGGGCTAGGTGCTGTGAGCTGGGGGCTAGGTGCTGTGAGCTGGGGGCTAGGTGCTGTGAGCTGGGGGCTAGGTGCTGTGAGCTGGGGGCTGGGTGCTGTGAGCTGGGGGCTGTGAGCTGGGGACTAGGTGCTGTGAGCTGGGGACTAGGTGCTGTGAGCTGGGGGCTGTGAGCTGGGGGCTGTGAGCTGGGGGCTGTGAGCTGTGAGCTGGGTGCTGTCAGCTGGGGGCTGTGAGCTGGGTGCTGTCAGCTGGGGACTAGGTGCTGTGAGCTGGGGGCTAGGGGCTGTGAGCTGGGGGCTAGGTGCTGTGAGCTGGGGGCTAGGGGCTGTGAGCTGGGGGCTAGGTGCTGTGAGCTGGGGACTAGGTGCTGTGAGCTGGGGGCTGTGAGCTGGGGCTGTGAGCTGGGGGCTG
Source organism: Scyliorhinus canicula (assembly GCF_902713615.1). Classification (NCBI taxonomy): domain Eukaryota; kingdom Metazoa; phylum Chordata; class Chondrichthyes; order Carcharhiniformes; family Scyliorhinidae; genus Scyliorhinus; species Scyliorhinus canicula. Next base: position 105,041,775 of record NC_052164.1, on the reverse strand, counting down.
TGAGCTGGGGGCTGGGTGCTGTGAGCTGGGGGCTGTGAGCTGGGGGCTGTGAGCTGGGGGCTGTGAGCTGGGGAATAGGTGCTGTGAGCTGGGTGCTGTGAGCTGGGGGCTAGGTGCTGTGAGCTGGGGGCTAGGTGCTGTGAGCTGGGTGCTGTGAGCTGGGGGCTGTGAGCTGGGGACTAGGTGCTGTGAGCTGGGGGCTGTGAGCTGGGGGCTGTGAGCTGGGGGCTGTGAGCTGGGGGCTAGGGGCTGTGAGCTGGGGGCTGTGAGCTGGGGGCTAGGTGCTGTGAGCTGGGGGCTGTGAGCTGGGGGCTGGGTGCTGTGAGCTGGGGGCTGTGAGCTGGGGGCTGTGAGCTGGGGGCTAGGTGCTGTGAGCTGGGGGCTAGGTGCTGTGAGCTGGGGGCTAGGTGCTGTGAGCTGGGGGCTAGGTGCTGTGAGCTGGAGGCTAGGTGCTGTGAGCTGGGGGCTAGGTGCTGTGAGCTGGGGGCTAGGTGCTGTGAGCTGGGGGCTGTGAGCTGGGGGCTAGGTGCTGTGAGCTGGGGGCTGTGAGCTGGGGACTAGGTGCTGTGAGCTGGGGGCTGTGAGCTGGGGGCTGTGAGCTGGGGACTAGGTGCTGTGAGCTGGGTGCTGTGAGCTGGGGGCTGTGAGCTGGGGACTAGGTGCTGTGAGCTGGGGGCTGTGAGCTGGGGGCTGTGAGCTGGGGGCTGTGAGCTGGGGACTAGGTGCTGTGAGCTGGGGGCTGTGAGCTGGGGACTAGGTGCTGTGAGCTGGGGGCTGTGAGCTGGGGGCTGGGGGCTGTGAGCTGGGGGCTGTGAGCTGGGGAATAGGTGCTGTGAGCTGGGTGCTGTGAGCTGGGGGCTAGGTGCTGTGAGCTGGGGGCTAGGTGCTGTGAGCTGGGTGCTGTGAGCTGGGGGCTGTGAGCTGGGGACTAGGTGCTGTGAGCTGGGGGCTGTGAGCTGGGGGCTGTGAGCTGGGGGCTAGGTGCTGTGAGCTGGGGGCTGTGAGCTGGGGACTAGGTGCTGTGAGCTGGGGGCTGTGAGCTGGGGGCTGTGAGCTGGGGGCTGTGAGCTGGGGGCTAGGGGCTGTGAGCTGGGGGCTGTGAGCTGGGGGCTAGGTGCTGTGAGCTGGGGGCTAGGTGCTGTGAGCTGGGGGCTGGGTGCTGTGAGCTGGGGGCTGTGAGCTGGGGGCTGTGAGCTGGGGGCTAGGTGCTGTGAGCTGGGGGCTAGGTGCTGTGAGCTGGGGGCTAGGTGCTGTGAGCTGGGGGCTAGGTGCTGTGAGCTGGAGGCTAGGTGCTGTGAGCTGGGGGCTAGGTGCTGTGAGCTGGGGGCTAGGTGCTGTGAGCTGGGGGCTGTGAGCTGGGGACTAGGTGCTGTGAGCTGGGGGCTGTGAGCTGGGGGCTGTGAGCTGGGGACTAGGTGCTGTGAGCTGGGTGCTGTGAGCTGGGGGCTGTGAGCTGGGGACTAGGTGCTGTGAGCTGGGGGCTGTGAGCTGGGGGCTGTGAGCTGGGGGCTGTGAGCTGGGGACTAGGTGCTGTGAGCTGGGGGCTGTGAGCTGGGGACTAGGTGCTGTGAGCTGGGGGCTGTGAGCTGGGGGCTGTGAGCTGGGGGCTGTGAGCTGTGAGCTGGGGGCTGTGAGCTGGGGGCTAGGTGCTGTGAGCTGGGGGCTGTGAGCTGGGGGCTGTGAGCTGGGGGCTAGGTGCTGTGAGCTGGGGGCTAGGTGCTGTGAGCTGGGGGCTGGGTGCTGTGAGCTGGGGGCTGTGAGCTGGGGCTGTGAGCTGGGGGCTAGGTGCTGTGAGCTGGGGGCTGTGAGCTGGGGGCTAGGTGCTGGCAGCTGAGGGCTAGGTGCTGTGAGCTGGGGGCTGTGAGCTGGGGGCTAGGTGCTGGCAGCTGAGGGCTAGGTGCTGTGAGCTGGGGGCTGTGAGCTGGGGGCTGTGAGCTGGGGACTAGGTGCTGTGAGCTGGGGGCTGTGAGCTGGGGGCTGTGAGCTGGGGGCTGTGAGCTGGGGGCTGTGAGCTGGGGGCTGTGAGCTGGGGGCTAGGTGCTGTGAGCTGGGGGCTAGGTGCTGTGAGCTGGGGGCTGTGAGCTGGGGGCTGTGAGCTGGGGGCTAGGTGCTGTGAGCTGGGGGCTGTGAGCTGGGGACTAGGTGCTGTGAGCTGGGGGCTGTGAGCTGGGGGCTAGGTGCTGTGAGCTGGGGGCTGTGAGCTGGGGGCTAGGTGCTGAGCTGGGTGCTGTGAGCTGGGGGCTGTGAGCTGGGGACTAGGTGCTGTGAGCTGGGGGCTAGGTGCTGTGAGCTGGGGGCTGTGAGCTGGGGGCTAGGTGCTGTGAGCTGGGTGCTGTGAGCTGGGGGCTGTGAGCTGGGGACTAGGTGCTGTGAGCTGGGGGCTAGGTGCTGTGAGCTGGGGGCTGTGAGCTGGGGGCTAGGTGCTGTGAGCTGGGTGCTGTGAGCTGGGGGCTAGGTGCTGTGAGCTGGGGGCTAGGTGCTGTGAGCTGGGGGCTGTGAGCTGGGGGCTGTGAGCTGGGGACTAGGTGCTGTGAGCTGGGGGCTAGGTGCTGTGAGCTGGGGGCTGTGAGCTGGGGGCTGTGAGCTGGGGGCTACGTGCTGTGAGCTGGGGGCTAGGGGCTGTGAGCTGGGTGCTGTGAGCTGGGGGCTAGGTGCTGTGAGCTGGGGGCTGTGAGCTGGGGACTAGGGGCTGTGAGCTGGGGGCTGTGAGCTGGGGGGCTGTGAGCTGGGGGCTAGGGGCTGTGAGCTGGGGGCTGTGAGCTGGGGGCTAGGTGCTGTGAGCTGGGGACTAGGTGCTGTGAGCTGGGGGCTAGGTGCTGTGAGCTGGGGGCTGTGAGCTGGGGGCTGTGAGCTGGGGGCTAGGTGCTGTGAGCTGGGGGCTAGGTGCTGTGAGCTGGGGGCTAGGTGCTGGGGGCTACGTGCTGTGAGCTGGGGGCTACGTGCTGTGAGCTGGGGGCTAGGGGCTGTGAGCTGGGGGCTGTGAGCTGGGTGCTGTGAGCTGGGGGCTAGGTGCTGTGAGCTGGGGGCTAGGTGCTGTGAGCTGGGGGCTGTGAGCTGGGGGCTAGGTGCTGTGAGCTGGGGGCTAGGTGCTGTGAGCTGGGGGCTAGGTGCTGTGAGCTGGGGACTAGGTGCTGTGAGCTGGGGGCTAGGTGCTGTGAGCTGGGGGCTAGGTGCTGTGAGCTGGGGGCTGTGAGCTGGGGGCTGTGAGCTGGGGGCTGTGAGCTGGGGACTAGGTGCTGTGAGCTGGGGGCTGTGAGCTGGGGGCTAGGTGCTGTGAGCTGGGGGCTGTGAGCTGGGGGCTGTGAGCTGGGGACTAGGTGCTGTGAGCTGGGGGCTGGGTGCTGGGGGCTGTGAGCTGGGTGCTGTGAGCTGGGGGCTGTGAGCTGGGGGCTGTGAGCTGGGTGCTGTGAGCTGGGGGCTGGGTGCTGGGGGCTGTGAGCTGGGGACTAGGTGCTGTGAGCTGGGGGCTGGGTGCTGGGGGCTGTGAGCTGGGGGCTAGGTGCTGTGAGCTGGGGACTAGGTGCTGTGAGCTGGGGACTAGGTGCTGTGAGCTGGGTGCTGTGAGCTAGGGGCTGTGAGCTGGGGACTAGGGGCTGTGAGCTGGGGGCTGTGAGCTGGGGGCTGTGAGCTGGGGACTAGGGGCTGTGAGCTGGGGGCTGTGAGCTGGGGGCTAGGTGCTGTGAGCTGGGGGCTGTGAGCTGGGAGCTAGGTGCTGTGAGCTGGGGGCTAGGTGCTGTGAGCTGGGGGCTAGGTGCTGTGAGCTGGGGGCTGGGTGCTGTGAGCTGGGGGCTGTGAGCTGGGTGCTGTGAGCTGGGGGCTGTGAGCTGGGGACTAGGGGCTGTGAGCTGGGGGCTGTGAGCTGGGGGCTGTGAGCTGGGGACTAGGGGCTGTGAGCTGGGGGCTGTGAGCTGGGGGCGAGGTGCTGTGAGCTAGGGACTAGGGGCTGTGAGCTGGGGGCTGTGAGCTGGGGGCTGTGAGCTGGGGGCTAGGTGCTGTGAGCTGGGGGCTAGGTGCTGTGAGCTGGGGGCTGTGAGCTGGGGGCTAGGTGCTGTGAGCTGGGGGCTAGGTGCTGTGAGCTGGGGACTAGGTGCTGTGAGCTGGGGGCTGTGAGCTGGGGACTAGGTGCTGTGAGCTGGGGGCTAGGTGCTGGCAGCTGGGGACTAGGTGCTGTGAGCTGGGGGCTGTGAGCTGGGGGCTGTGAGCTGGGGGCTAGGTGCTGTGAGCTGGGGGCTGTGAGCTGGGGGCTGTGAGCTGGGTGCTGTCAGCTGGGGACTAGGTGCTGTGAGCTGGGGGCTAGGTGCTGTGAGCTGGGGACTAGGTGCTGTGAGCTGGGGGCTGTGAGCTGGGGGCTAGGTGCTGTGAGCTGGGGGCTGTGAGCTGGGGACTAGGTGCTGTGAGCTGGGGGCTGTGAGCTGGGGGCTGTGAGCTGGGGGCTGTGAGCTGGGTGCTGTGAGCTGGGGGCTGTGAGCTGGGGGCTGTGAGCTGGGGACTAGGTGCTGTGAGCTGGGGGCTGTGAGCTGGGGGCTGTGAGCTGGGGGCTGTGAGCTGGGGGCTGTGAGCTGGGGACTAGGTGCTGTGAGCTGGGGGCTGTGAGCTGGGGGCTGTGAGCTGGGGGCTAGGTGCTGTGAGCTGGGGGCTAGGTGCTGTGAGCTGGGGGCTAGGTGCTGTGAGCTGGGGGCTAGGTGCTGTGAGCTGGGGGCTGTGAGCTGGGGGCTAGGTGCTGTGAGCTGGGGGCTGTGAGCTGGGGGCTAGGTGCTGTGAGCTGGGGGCTGTGAGCTGGGGGCTAGGTGCTGTGAGCTGGGGGCTAGGTGCTGTGAGCTGGGGGCTGTGAGCTGGGGGCTGTGAGCTGGGGGCTACGTGCTGTGAGCTGGGGGCTAGGGGCTGTGAGCTGGGGGCTGGGTGCTGTGAGCTGGGGGCTGTGAGCTGGGGGCTAGGGGCTGTGAGCTGGGGGCTGTGAGCTGGGGGCTGTGAGCTGGGGACTAGGTGCTGAGGGCTGGGGGCTGTGAGCTGGGGGCTGTGAGCTGGGGGCTAGGTGCTGTGAGCTGGGGGCTAGGGGCTGTGAGCTGGGGGCTGTGAGCTGGGTGCTGTGAGCTGGGGGCTAGGTGCTGTGAGCTGGGGGCTGTGAGCTGGGGACTAGGTGCTGTGAGCTGGGGGCTGTGAGCTGGGGACTAGGTGCTGTGAGCTGGGGGCTAGGTGCTGTGAGCTGGGGCTAGGTGCTGTGAGCTGGGGGCTAGGTGCTGTGAGCTGGGGGCTGTGAGCTGGGGGCTGTGAGCTGGGGGCTACGTGCTGTGAGCTGGGGGCTAGGGGCTGTGAGCTGGGTGCTGTGAGCTGGGGGCTGTGAGCTGGGGGCTGTGAGCTGGGGGCTAGGTGCTGTGAGCTGGGGGCTAGGTGCTGTGAGCTGGGGGCTGTGAGCTGGGGGCTAGGTGCTGTGAGCTGGGGGCTAGGTGCTGTGAGCTGGGGGCTGTGAGCTGGGGGCTGTGAGCTGGGGGCTAGGTGCTGTGAGCTGGGGGCTAGGTGCTGTGAGCTGGGGGCTAGGTGCTGTGAGCTGGGGGCTGTGAGCTGGGGACTAGGTGCTGTGAGCTGGGGGCTAGGTGCTGTGAGCTGGGGGCTAGGTGCTGTGAGCTGGGGGCTAGGTGCTGTCGGCTGGGGACTAGGTGCTGTGAGCTGGGTGCTGTGAGCTGGGGGCTGTGAGCTGGGTGCTGTGAGCTGGGGGCTAGGTGCTGTGAGCTGGGGGCTGTGAGCTGGGGGCTAGGTGCTGTGAGCTGGGGGCTGTGAGCTGGGGACTAGGTGCTGTGAGCTGGGGACTAGGTGCTGTGAGCTGGGGACTAGGTGCTGTGAGCTGGGGACTAGGTGCTGTGAGCTGGGGACTAGGTGCTGTGAGCTGGGGGCTGTGAGCTGGGTGCTGTGAGCTGGGGGCTAGGTGCTGTGAGCTGGGGGCTGAGCTGGGGGCTGTGAGCTGGGGGCTAGGTGCTGTGAGCTGGGGGCTGTGAGCTGGGGGCTGTGAGCTGGGGGCTGTGAGCTGGGGGCTGTGAGCTGGGGGCTGTGAGCTGGGGGCTAGGTGCTGTGAGCTGGGGGCTAGGTGCTGTGAGCTGGGGGCTGTGAGCTGGGGACTAGGTGCTGTGAGCTGGGGGCTGTGAGCTGGGGACTAGGTGCTGGCAGCTGGGGAGTAAGGGACTAGGTGAGCCCTGTTTTGCCCAAGGAATCCTTTCTGATCACTGGCATTCTTTGTGATCAAATCCCCTGAATGAATGACAAGGAGAGGGGAGAGAGTTTCTGGCATCTTTCCTTAAGGGAAACCTATTTCAAAGCTATAACAGTTGTGGCAAAACTGGATAAAATGGGATTGTGTTCCTTCTAAGAGAGAAGGTTAGAGTAGATATGATTGAGGAATTCAAAATAGCCAGGGGGTTTCAGAGAGTCAAAGAGGAGGAACTGTTAGCAGCTGGCTGGAGGGTCAAGTGGACACAGAGTTAAGATGGTTGACAAAGGAATGGGGGGAAGATGAAGAGAATGTTGATCGCACAGCGCGCTGTTATAATCTGCAAAAGGCTGTCTAAATAGGGAGTGCCCCAGATTCAATGACATCTTTGAAAAGCAGAATAAATATTTGCAGAGGTTGAATTTGTACGACTGTGAATGCGGGGCTTACTGGATAGCTATTGGAAAGCATCAGCATTACTAGACAGAGCACGTCAAACTCTCCCCACTTACCTGGATGGGTCCTGATCCAACTAGAATCAAGAAACTCAACACCATCAAGGACAAAGCAGCCACTTGATCAGCACCCCATCGACAAACATTCACTCCCTCCAGCACTGATGCACAGTAACAGCCATGTGTACCATCCACAAGATGCCCTGCAGCAACTCACCAAGGTTCCTTATAGAGCACCTTCCAAACCCACCACCTCTACCATCTAGAAGGACAAGGGAAGCAGATACCTGGGAACCCCACCACCTGGGAGCAATTCAAGAAGGCAGATCATCATCTCAAGGGCATCTAGGGGTGGCCACTAAATGCTGGCCCAGCCAGCAACACCTACATCCCGTAAATTAAATTACAAAAAGAAAAGCTTCCTTCTGTGCTGATTTCCTGGCTGAATTCAGCAACAAAGCTGCTTCTTTCTCTGCCTGGCTGAACAGTAAATGTACTGATGTTGGTCTCCACCAAGCTGCTCGCCACAAGAAATGGTGCCATTATCAGTACAATACAGAGCACTCGCATTGCAGCTGGTAATTATTTTTCTCTGCTTCACCCCTCCCTTTCCTTGAAGAAACTTCCTGCTGTTGTACAGTTATACACCAGGGTTACAAGAAGGAAAGAGATTATTTCATCATCCAATCTATGTTGGCATTTACAAGCTAACAGTTTTATCTGTGTTTCCCCCAACTCTGTTACACATCCCATCATCTCCCCTCCCCATCTAATCACAAATATTCACACTTTCTCCCACAGCCACTGACTCTGAGTGAATTCTGCAGCCTCACAACACTCTCTCTGAACACCTGTCTCCTCTCTTCTAACTTAATTCAATCAAATCAATCGGCCCTCATTCTAAACCCTTCAACTAGGGGAAGCAATCTCCCTCTGGCCACCTGACAATCTCCTTCTGGCCACCTGACAATCTCCCTCTGGCCACCTGACAATCTGCCTCTGGCCACCTGACAATCTGCCTCTGGCCACCTGACAATCTCCCTCTGGCCACCTGACAATCTCCCTCTGGCCACCTGACAATCTCCCTCTGGCCACCTGACAATCTCCCTCTGGCCACCTGACAATCTGCCTCTGGCCACCTGACAATCTGCCTCTGGCCACCTGACAATCTGCCTCTGGCCACCTGACAATCTGCCTCTGGCCACCTGACAATCTGCCTCTGGCCACCTGACAATCTGCCTCTGGCCACCTGATCCCATCTTAAACACATTCCAATGTTTTTTTTTGTATCGTGCAGGATATGCGGCAATAACCGGAATGTTCCAGCCTTTCCCACCAGCACGATCTTTCCATATTGCCGACAAACAAATCCCGCTGACAACGGCAGGACCCGAGTTCCCACTGGCACCAATGGCGGCCACGGCAAAAATCCCACCCTATGGAATTTTTTCATTCTTTCTATTTGTATTTCCATATATCAATAGATCAAGATCACAAAGCCCGTCCAAACCTAAATACCCTGGGCTGGATTCTCCGTTCTGGAGACCAAGTCCCCACACCAGCATGACAACGGTGGCTTTTCACGATGGGAAAATCAACCCACTTATTGCCACCCTATTCACAAATGAGTAAAAACAACAGGGTTGTGAGGGGAGACTTCAACTTCCCCAATATTGACTGGGATTCACTTAGTGCTAGGAGGCTTAGACGGGGCAGAGTTTGTAAGGAGCATCCAGGAGGGCTTCTTAAAACAATATGTAGACAGTCCAACCAGGGACGGGGCTGTACTGGACCTGGTATTGAGGAATGAGCCCGGCCAGGTGGTAGAAGTTTCAGTCGGGGAGCATTTCACAAACAGTGACCACAATTCAGTAAGTTTTAAAGTGCTGGTGGACAAGAATAAGAGTGGTCCTAGGGTGAATGTGCTAAATTCGGGGAAGGCTAATTATAACAATATTAGGCGGGAACTGAAGAACCTAGATCGGGGGCGGATGTTTGAGGGTAAATCAACATCTGACATGTGGAAGGCTTTCAAATGTCAGTTGAAAGGAATTCAGGACCGGCATGTTCCTGTGAGGAAGAAGGATAAATATGGCAAATTTCAGGAACCTTGGATAACTAGAGATATTGTAGGCCTCGTCAAAAAGAAAAAGGAGACATTTGTCAGGGCTAGAAGGCTGGGAACAGACGAAGCCTGTGTGGAATATAAGGAAAGTAGGAAGGAACTTCAGCAAGGCGTCAGGACGGCTAGAAGGGGGTCACAAAAAGTCATTGGCAAATAGGGTTAAGGAAAATCCCAAGGCTTTTTACACGTACATAAAAAGCAAGAGGGTAGCCAGGGAAAGGGTTGGCCCACTGAAGGATAGGCAAGGGAATCTATGTGTGGAGCCAGAGGAAATGGGCGAGGTACTAAATGAATACTTTGCATCAGTATTCACCAAAGAGAAGGAATTGGTGAATGTTGAGTCTGGAGAAGGGTGTGTAGATAGCCTGGGTCACATTGAGATCCAAAAAGACGAGGTGTTGGGCGCCTTGAAAAATATTAAGGTAGATAAGTCCCCAGGGCCTGATGGGATCTACCCCAGAATACTGAAGGAGGCTAGAGAGGAAATTGCTGAGGCCTTGACAGAAATCTTTGGATCCTCACTGTCTTCAGGTGATGTCCCGGAGGACTGGCGAATAGCCAATGTTGTTCCTTTGTTTAAGAAGGGTAGCAAGGATAATCCAGGGAACTACAGGCCAGTGAGCCTTCCGTCAGTGGTAGGGAAATTACTGGAGAGAATTCTTCGAGACAGGATCTACTCCCATTTGGAAGCAACTGGACTTATTAGTGAGAGGCAGCATGGTTTTGTGAAGGGGAGGTCGTGTCTCACTAACTTGATAAGAGTTTTTCGAAGAGGTCACAAAGATGATTGATGCAGGTAGGGCAGTGGATGTTGTCTATATGGACTTCAGTAAGGCCTTTGACAAGGTCCCTCATGGCAGACTGGTACAAAAGGTGAAGTCACACAGGTCAGGGGTGAGCTGGCAAGGTGGATACAGAACTGGCTGGGTCATAGAAGGCAGAGAGTAGCAATGGAAGGGTGCTTTTCTAATTGGAGGGCTGTGACTAGTGGTGTTCCGCAGGGATCAGTGCTGGGACCTTTGCTGTTCGTAGTATAAATAAATGATTTGGAAGAAAATGTAACTGGTCTGATTAGTAAGTTTGCAGACGACACAAAGGTTGATGGAATTGCGGATAGCGATGAGGACTGTCAGAAGATACAGCAGGATTTAGATCGTTTGAAGACTTGGGCGGAGAGATGGCAGATGGAGTTTAATCTGGACAAATGTGAGGTAATGCATTTTGGAAGGTCTAATGCAAATAGGGGATATACAGTGAATGGTAGAACCCTCAAGAGTATTGACAGTCAGAGAGGATCTAGGTGTACAGGTCCACAGGTCACTGAAAGAGGCAACACAGGTGGAGAAGGTAGTCAAGAAGGCATACGGCATGCTTGCCTTCATTGGCCGGGGCATTGAGTATAAGAATTGGCAAGTCATGTTGCAGCTGTAAAGAACCTTAGTTAGGCCACACTTGGAGTATGGTGTCCAATTCTGGTCAGCACACTACCAGAAGGATGTGGAGGCTTTAGAGAGGGTGCAGAAGAGATTTACCAGGATGTTGCCTGGTATGGAGGGCATTAGCTATGAGGAGCGGTTGAATAAACTCGGTTTGTTCTCACTGGAATGACGGAGGTTGAGGGGCGATCTGATAGAGGTCTACAAAATTATGAGGGGCATAGACAGAGTGGATAGTCAGAGGCTTTTTACCAGGGTAGAGGGGTCAATTCCTTGGGGGCATAGGTTTAAGGTGCGAGGGGCAAGGTTTAGAGGAGATGTACGAGGCAAGGTTTTTACACAGAGGGTAGTGGGTGCCTGGAACTCGCTGCTGGAGGAGGTGGTGGAAGCAGGGACGATAGTGATGTTTAAAGGGCATCTTGACAAATACATGAATAGGACGGGAATAGAGGGATACGGACCCCGGAAGTGCAGAAGATTTTTGTTTAGACGGGCAGCATGGTCGGCACAGGCTTGAACAGCCTGTTCCTGTGCTATACTTTTCTTTGTTCTTTGTTCTTTAAACATTCACTCCCTCCACCACTAACCCACAGTGGCAGCCGTGTGTACCATCTACAAGATGCACTGCACTGAGGTTCCTTCGGCAGCACCTTCCAAACCCCAACAACTACCATCTAGAAGGACAAGGGCAGCAGGTACCTGGGAACCCCACCACCTGGAGGTTCTCCTCCAAGTCACTCACCACCCTGACTGGGAAGTAGAGTCATACAGTACAGAAGAAGTCCTTTGGCCCATTGAACCTGCACTGACAGAAACTACGCTAAATCTGTACTAATCTAACTTTCCAGCACTTGGCCCATAGCCTTGAATCTTATGACAGCCAAATGTTCATCCACATATGTTTCCTGCCTCTACTCCCCTCCCAGGCAGTGAGTGCGTTCCACACGCCCACCACCCTCTGGGTGAAACAGAATTTCCCCAAATGCCCTCTAATCCCCTCACCTTAAAATTATGGCCCTTTGTTATTGATCCTTCAACTAAAATATATATCTGTTCCTTCACTGTCACTGGGTGAATAACCTGGAACTCCCCTCCCACCCTAACAGCACTGTGGGTGTACCTACACCTCCGGGATCGCAGCGGTTCAAGAAGGCAGCTCACCACCAGCCTTCTCAAGGGCAATTAGGGATGGGCAATAAATGCTGGCCGAGCAGTCGCACCCACATCCCATGAATGGATTTTTAAAAATGTCTCAATTTGAATTATCTGTTATGTTTTCCTATAAACCAATTGTGACCACATCGCCAAACAATCCACTGGTGATGAGTTGCATTGAGATGTCTGAGTCCAAACTTTATTTCACATTATCTCTCTCACTTAACCTCTCTTTCAGTCCCCAGCATTTTTTTCGCTCTATCTTTCTTGTTCCCCTTTCTCTTCACCCTGTGTGTATCTCACCTTTCCTGCCTCCCTCTGTCTCCCACTGCTTCACTTTGTCCTTGTTTCTCAATCAATGTCATATACAAATCTGGTCATTATCACTTATCTGCTTGTGAAATTCTCTTGCACATTGTGTTTCCTACAATACACCAGAGCCTGCACTTTCGAGTCCGAGAACTGTGAAAAGTGCTGGATAAATGCAAGTCTTTATTATTTTTCTCTGTTTGCCTTTCCCTTCTACCTTTCTCACCCTCTTTACATCCCTCTCTTCCTTCACTGACACTCTCACCCCTATCCCCCCTCTGCTCGTGTCTCCCTCTCTGCCCCCCTCGCCTGCACACTGCGTCTCACATTTGTTCCCTGCAGGCTGCCCTTGTGCAATGCATTTGATCCTGTGCTTCTGTGATTCATTGCTGTAATCAGTCACCTGCCCTATGTTCCTGCACTAATTATCCCAGCTCAATGCAAGTGACGTAAACCACTTATTCAACACGCCATCCGGTCAACAGCAAACCAACGTTAATCCTTGTGATTCTGCAGAGCAGGAATTCAGCAATCTGATTTTCAGAATTTACTGGTCACTGGTACAACTACAAGTAATTTTCCACTCAATTAATGTATTTCTGGTTGCAGTAAAATTGTTACAAAAATATACCAAATTAAGTGTTCACTAAAAGTTCTGCAGCAAAACCCACTAAAGATTTCAAAATGGGTCACCTCTTGCGTGAACACATAATTCCATGTGCAATGTCATATTTTACGGATGACGGTGACTTCAACGACGATTACTACAATGATAATTACGGGGATGAAGAGTACGATGAGAAAAGCAGAGACTCAGATGGTGAGCTTGAAATGCTACACCGGTGTTTTGGTGACAGTGACCAGGTGATCACAAGGGACACCCAGTCTGCCCAGGACACCGAGAAGTGTGAAAGTTCTAAATTAGCATATGCAGAGACTGAAAGGGAGATCGCAGTAGCAGAGACTGAAAGGGAGATCGCAGTAGCAGACGCTGAAAGGGAGATCGCAGTAGCAGAGACTGAAAGGGAGATCGCAGTAGCAGAGACTGAAAGGGAGATCGCAGTAGCAGAGGCTGAAAGGGAGATCGCAGTAGCAGAGACTGAAAGGGAGATCGCAGTAGCAGACGCTGAAAGGGAGATCGCAGTAGCAGAGGCTGAAAGGGAGATCGCAGTAGCAGAGACTGAAAGGGAGATCGCAGTAGCAGAGACTGAAAGGGAGATCGCAGTAGCAGAGGCTGAAAGGGAGATCGCAGTAGCAGAGACTGAAAGGGAGATCGCAGTAGCAGAGACTGAAAGGGAGATCGCAGTAGCAGAGACTGAAAGGGAGATCGCAGTAGCAGACGCTGAAAGGGAGATCGCAGTAGCAGAGACTGAAAGGGAGATCGCAGTAGCAGACGCTGAAAGGGAGATCGCAGTAGCAGACGCAGAAATGGAGATCGCAGTAGCAGAGACTGAAAGGGAGATCGCAGTAGCAGACGCTGAAAGGGAGATCGCAGTAGCAGAGACTGAAAGGGAGATCGCAGTAGCAGAGGCTGAAAGGGAGATCGCAGTAGCAGAGACTGAAAGGGAGATCGCAGTAGCAGACGCTGAAAGGGAGATCGCAGTAGCAGAGGCTGAAAGGGAGATCGCAGTAGCAGAGACTGAAAGGGAGATCGCAGTAGCAGAGACTGAAAGGGAGATCGCAGTAGCAGAGACTGAAAGGGAGATCGCAGTAGCAGAGGCTGAAAGGGAGATCGCAGTAGCAGAGACTGAAAGGGAGATCGCAGTAGCAGAGGCTGAAAGGGAGATCGCAGTAGCAGACGCTGAAAGGGAGATCGCAGTAGCAGAGGCTGAAAGGGAGATCGCAGTAGCAGAGACTGAAAGGGAGATCGCAGTAGCAGAGACTTCGGATGAGAAAAGTTCAGCTGTGAACAGACTAATAACAGAAGATGTAATCCCCATTCTGGAGAAAGTGGCTCCAGAGGCTTACGGTGAATGATCTCAAGTTGACGAAATGTAGCGGACTCCCCAATACTCGTGGCCACTCCACCAAAGGACGCATTAGAGGAGCGGATGGCTGTATCCGTATGCAGTTCCACAACAACAGATGATACTTAAATCATACTCCCAGACGAGGATGAGCCAGTACTTTAGGAAAAGGTGACCCAATGCATTATCATATCGAACGACAAGGAGCCATCACTTGGGGCACATCCACAGGATGCAGGAACGGTCCCCAATGTTGGGGATGTGGATACAGATACCAGAGTGCGAGGCTGTCTAGCCCGATACTGAAGGTGCAGATTGACCTCGAGCGCACAGTCCCTCGGACGTGTGCCAACATGGGACGTCTCAGCAGATGATCCACAAGCCACTCCCATGGCGCAGGCCAGCGGCAAGACAGGTGCTACCAAAGACAAGCGAAAAAAGTGGCGCAGTAATTAGATTCCTCTCACGAAAAAGAAGAGGAAGAGAAGGAGAGTGGGGGGCGCCGTGAGTCCCACCTGTGGTACCAGACAAGAAGACATCAGCAATGTGGCTGATCGGTGAGAAAGTGCCACGATGCAGTAGCAAAAAGCATTGCGTTAAAAAAAAGATGCTGGTGATGCAGAAGCTGGTGGTGCAGGTATGGCCAGCAAGGATACCGGTCTACAGGACGCAGGACTACAGGCTAAGGTACAAAAGACCGGCAGTGAAACCAGTCTTCCAGAAACAAAAGCGACGACGGGAAGCTGATCAGAGCCCAGAAGATCAATGGGGTGATCCTGTCAGAGCTGTGCACCAGGGACACATTCATCAGGCATTTCATGTTGATTGAAGCACAGTTGCATTTGTGTATATATATATACAGTGGCAGACTGGGTCTAAAAATATTGGTTGCCAGGAGACAAAGGGGGCCCACCCACAACTACAATGCTATCATTTAATTTTCATAACGAATAAATAAAATGTTCAAAAAATACATATGGAAAAAAGGGTACAATTAAAATTTTTGTGGAAAAAATGTGTATTTCTTAGTAATTACAGTGTACATGTACTGTACATATTACTGGCAGTAGATACCAAATGTAAATACAGAATGTTATAATTGAATTTTAATTTTTAAAAAATTTTTAAGTAATTGGTTGATATTTTTAAATAGTTTACTGCACAATTTACACATCAACAGATAGTTCAAAAGCACAATAGAGCATTGCATGCAGTCCACTATATTTAGAGCAATCGTTTGTGTTCGCTAGATGATTGTGCGAATCTGCCAATAATTGCTTCTGCATCCAATTCATCTAACAATTCCTTTTCAATGGATAGCAACATGTATGATTCCAAATTCTCCTCAGACAGCAAATTTCTTAACCTTGTCTTTATGATCTTTAGCTTTGAAAATGTTCTCTCACATTGGACTTGAGTAACTGATAGTATGCAGATGACTTTATAAAGTTCATAAAGGTTATCATATGCCTTGTCATGAAGTCTGTTGGATGCCAGAATTTTTAGTACACCGATATATATATATATATACAGTGATTAGCACTGTTGCTTCACAGCTCCAGGGTTCCAGGTTCGATTCCCGGCTGGGGTCACTGTCTGTGTGGAGTTTGCACGTTCTCCTCGTGTCTGCGTGGGTTTCCTCCGGGTGCTCCGGTTTCCTCCCACAAGTCCTGAAAGACGTGCTGCTAGGTGAATTGGACATTCTGAATTCTCCCTCTGAGTACCCGAACAGACGCCGGAATGTAGTGACTCGGGGATTTTCACAGTAACTTCATTGCAGTGTTAATATAAGCCTACTTGTGACCATATTATTATTATTATGTTTTGTATATAAATGCCAACATTTCCAAAGGAAGGGGGATGTGGGTATATGACTGAATAGTTCTGTACGCAGTTAGTAATGCGACCTCCAACCAGCTTGTGGCGTCAGACATCGGTTATGTGACATGAGATACCTGCTAGTTGGTAGTAAGACATACAACAGGACAGCCGCACATAGGGTAGTTCCAGAGGTGTTCACCAAACTCATTTAGTAACTTTGTCTGTATAGTAATCGGTTTGTTATCTTTCCGTGTGTTCATCAATAAATCATCGTTCTAGTTAAACAACAAGGTGTTCTGTGTACAACATTGCAATGGCAGGATCACAGAACACAACAGACATCACTGCAGGAGTTCCTCAGGGTCGTGTCCTAGGCCCAACCATCATCAACTGCTTCATCACTGACCTTCCCTCCAAGTAGGTCCAAAGTGTGGATGGAATGTTCAGTAATGTTCATGGTTCCTCAGGTACTGAAGCGGCCCATGTCCATTTTCATGGTGCTGTTCCTCCAGTTTATGTTGGGCTTCACTGGAACATTGCAGCAGGCCAAGGGCGGACATGTGGACGTGAGAACAGGACGGGCAGGTAAAATGGCAGCGACAGGAAGGTTGGGATTATGCTTACGGGCTCAGCAAAGTCTGCATCTCGTCTCCGCAGCATTGGGAGCAGCGAACACAGTAAACCAGATTGAAGGAGGTGTAAGTGCCTGAAAGGAGTGTTTGAAGCAGTGAGGACAGAGAAGTTCATGGGGCAGGTGTTGCTCCTTCTGCGATTGCATGAAGATGCCTTGGGAAGGGGATGAAGGGTTGGGGGCAATGGAGGAGTGAAGCAGGGTATCACAGAGGGAGTGGTCCTTGCAGAATGCTGAGGGGGGAGTCAGGGGAAGATGTGTTTGTTGGTGGAATCATGCTGGGGATGGCAGAAATGGTGGAGGATGATCCTTTGAATGCGGAGGCTGGTCGGGTGAAAAGTGAGGACAAGGGGGGATTTTTCACGGTTCTGGGCTGGAGGGAAAAGTATGAGCGCAGGAGTGTGGGAGCTGGGTTCAGGCACGGCTGAGAATCTATCAACCACAGTGGGGGCACCGCCAGTTGAAGGAAAAGGCAGACGAGTCTGAAGTGCTGGTTTTGTAAGTGGCATCATCGGAACAGATTTGATGCAGGTGGAGAAAGTGGGAGAATTGGGATGGAGTCCTGGGTGTGAGTGTCGGTGCAGCCTCTGTTCCCACGTGGCCGGCGCCAGCACTTAGTCTGCAAATCGGAGAATCCAGTCCTCATCTTGCGATCAGGCACGTTACAGCCCCCTGGACTGAACATTGGGCGAGATTCTCCGCACTCCCGACGGTGCGGAGAATAGCGTGGCTCGTAAAACTTTACGGCCAATCTGTTCCGACGCCCTCCTGCTATTCTCCCCCCCCCCCCCCCCCCACGCCCGACTCCCGATACGAATCGATGCCGCCGTTTTTTTACGGCCGGCAGCGATTCTCAGCTGATCGATGGGCCGAGTTCCCAGCCCTTTACGGCTGTTTTTACGAACGGCAAACACACCTGGTCTGACCGTTCGTAAAAACGGCCGTAAACTCTCGATTTTTAAAACCATGGCACCGATTGGCACGGCAGTACCACGGCCGTGCCAAGGGCCGGGCCCAATGCCCGCGCACTCTTTGTCCTTCCGCCGCCCCGCAGTATCCATTCGCGGGACGGCTGAGGGGCATCCCAGCCCGCGCATGCGCGGGTTTCGCGCAAATACGCGATGACATCATCCGCGTATGCGCGGGTTGGAGTCTTCCAATCCGCGCATGCGCGGCTGACGTCATGTGACGCGTCAGCCGGCGCTAACTCTGGCAAGCGGGCTTAACGAAATTCGTTAAGCCCGCGATGCCGGAGTTCACGGCCGCGGCATACTAGCCCCGACCGGGGACCAGAATCGGTTCCCGGTCGGGAAGGGGGGGGGGGGGGCTGGCATCAAACCCGCCCGGATTTGACGCCAGCCTTACGATTTCTCCCCATATGGGAGAATCGCGCCCATAGTGTTCAACAACATCAGATTGTCAACTTCCCCCATCCTGACCTTTTCTGTTTTTTGTTTTCTTTTTTTGTCCCAATGGAGGTCCTGCTCCACCCCCCTCCCCCCCACCCCCCCTCCACCACCCCCCACACACACCCCTCCACCCACCTCCCCCACCCCCCCCATACACCCCCCTCCACCACCACCCCCCACACCCCCCCATACACCCCCCTCCCCCCACCCCCCTCCACCACCACCCCCCACACACACACACTCCCCTCCACCCCCCTCCCCCACACCCCCCCGTACAACCCCCTCCCCTCCACCCACCTCCCCCACACCCCCCATACACCCCCCTCCCCCCAACCCACCCGCACACACCCCCCTCAACCCACCCGCACCCACCCCCCTCCACCCCCACCCCACACCCCCCTCCACCCCCCCTCCACCCCCCTCCCCCACACCCCCCTCCCCCCAACCCCCCCACACACCCCCTCCACCCCCCACACCCCCACACCCACCACCTCCCCCCCGCACACCCCCCTCCACCCACCCCCCCACACCCCCCTCCCCCCAACCCCCCCCACACACCCCCCTCCACCCACCCCCCCACACCCCCCCCATACACCCCCCTCCACCCCCCCACATACACACACACCCACACACACACACCCCTCCACCCACCTCCCCCACACCCCCCCCATACACCCCCCTCCCCCCACGGCCCCCACACACACCCCTCCACCCCCCCACCCCACCCCCCTCCACCCACCTCCCCCACACACACACACCCCCCACACACACACACCCCTCCACCCACCTCCCCACACACCCCCATACACCCCCCTCCCCCCACACCCCCCAACACACACCCCTCCACACCCCTCACCCCACCCACCTCCCCCACACACCCCCCCCCCACACACACACACACCCCTCCACCCACCTGGCCCACACCCCCCTCCACCCCCACCCCCACACACACACACCCCCCACACACACATACCCCTCCACCCACCTCCCCCCACCCCCCTCCACCCACCTCCCCCACACACACCCCCCCACATACACACCCCTCCACCCACCTCCACCACACCCCCCCATACACCCCCCTCCCCCCACCCCCCCCACCCACCCCCCTCCACCCCCCACACACACACACCCCTCCACCCACCTCCCGCACACACCCCATACACCCCCCACACACCCCCATACACCCCCCTCCACCCCCCCACACACACACCCACCCACACACACACCCCTCCGCCCACCTCCCCCACACCCCCCATACACCCCCCACACACCCCCCTCCACCCCCCCACACACACACACCCACCCACACACACACCCTCCACCCACCTCCCCCACACCCCCCACACACCCCCCACACACCCCATAAACACCCCTCCCCCCACCCCCTCCACCCCCCCCACACACACCCCCCCTCCACCCACCTCCCCCACACACCCCCATACACCCCCCTCCCACCCACACACCCCCTCCACCCCCACCCCTACACACACACACACCCACACACACACACACCCCTCCACCCACCTCCCCCCACCCCCCTCCACCCACCTCCCCCACACACCCCCCCCCACACACACACACCCCCCTCCACCCACCTCCACCACACACCCCCATACACCCCCCTCCCCCCACCCCCCCCACACCCACCTCCCCCACACAACCCCACACCCCCCCTCCACCCCCCCCACACACACACACCCCTAAACCCACCTCCCGCACCCACCCCCATACACCCCCCACACACCCCCATACACCCCCCTCCACCCCCCCCACACACACACACCCACCCACACACACACCCCTCCGCCCACTTCCCCCACACCTCCCCATACACCCCCACACACCCCCCATACACCACCCTCCACCCCCCCACACACACACACCCACCCACACACACACCCCTCCACCCACCTCCCCCACACCCCCCACACACCCCCCCACACTCCCCATACACACCCCTCCCCCCACACACACCCCCCACCCCCCCCACACCCCCCCCACCACACACACACACCCCCTCCACCCACCTCCCCCACACACCCCCATACACCCCCCTCCCACCCACACACCCCCCTCCACCCCCACCCCCACACCACACACACCCCCACACACACACACCCCTCCACCCACCTCCCCCACACACCCCCATACACCCCCCTCCCCCCACCCCCCCCACACACCCCCCTCCACCCCCCCCACACCCCCCCCACACACCCCCTCCACACCCCCTCCACCCCCCCCCACACACACACCCCCCACACCCCCCCCTCCAACCCCCCCCCCCCCCCACACCACCCCCCCCCCCCCACAGGACCATCTGTCACTTGTTCTTCAGCTTTTTTCACTGAGCACTTTATTCTCAATCTGCTGTTTTACCTTTATGCCACAATCAGCATCTTCTTTAGTCCTTAATGCCACTGTTAGCTTTCCCTGTGTCCGTGGCACCTTGGTCAATCAACCCTGGGCTCTGCCCTATCGCTGAGGTTCGATTCTGCTCCAATTCCTCTATCCCCTCTGTACAGAGCCTTCCCTTCAGCTGATCACAAAGTTCTTCACAGTCAATGGAGGACTTTTCAAGTGTGTCTGTAGTGAAAAGAAAGACTTGTATTGATAAAGCACCCTTCCTGTCTGCACAAAGTCTCAATGCAATTTACAGCCAATTCAGTCTATTTTTCAAGTGTCTTCTCTGTTGTAATGAGGAAATGCAGCAGTTAATCTGCACTCAAATTCCCACAGACACCAATGTATTCATGGGAAAATAATCTGTTTTCTATTAAATGGATTGATGGATAATTAGTGATTTCCCATTTAAAATAGTGTCATGGGAATATTTAGATCCACCCAATCAAGCAGACATCCGTTAATAATCTCATCTGAAAGGTGCCACTTCGACAGTGCGGCACTCCCTCAGTACTGACCCTCTGACAGTGCAGCACTCCCTCAGTACTGACCCGCTGACAGTGCGGCTCTCCCTCAGTACTGACCCTCTGACAGTGCGGCACTCCCTCAGTACTGACCCTCTGACAGTGCAGCACTCCCTCAGTACTGACCCTCTGACAGTGCGGCACTCCCTCAGTACTGACCCTCTGACAGTGCAGCACTCCATCAGTACTGACCCTCCCACAGTGCGGCACTCCCTCAGTACTGACCCTCTGACAGTGCAGCGCTCCCTCAGTACTGACCCTCTGTCAGTGCAGCACTCCCTCAGTACTGACCCTCTGACAGTGCGGCACTCCCTCAGTACTGACCCTCTGACAGTGCAGCGCTCCCTCAGTACTGACCCTCTGACAGTGCGACACTCCCTCAGTACTGACCCTCTGACAGTGCGACACTCCCTCAGTACTGACCCTCTGACAGTGCGACACTCCCTCAGTACTGACCCTCTGACAGTGCAGCACTCCCTCAGTACTGACCCTCTGACAGCATTGTCAATATCAGCCAGATTTCTGTCCTTTGAGGCAGTGTATCTCCTTGTTGCAGATGGATTGTGCAGGTTCTGTCACTGAGGCCCGCTCTGGAGGACATGAACCGTGAATAAGGAGAAACCAGATTCTGCTGTGCCTGGTGACAATGTCAAAAGAGGCACATTTCTCATCAAGCTTGTCACTTTCCACTCCGAGAGAGCGTGGCTTTCAAATCCAACTAAGCTCATTATTTGGAGCTGTTCTTAGAGAGAATTCGCTGATGTCAAGGCAAGTTTGTGACACAGACTGTCTTTGCTCCCCCATGGCATTGCTCTCCAACGTGAGGACTGGAGTCAGTAACCTTCATGCCCACTGGCTCTGTGCTTTTGGAGTGTTGTAGGAATGTGGAGAACACGTTCTGTGCCAGAGAGTAAACTTGCACTGATCAGATACTGTCTCTGCTGACATCAGCACAGGCTCATTGCAATGCAGCACCAGAAATCTTTCATCATTAAACTTTTTCAAAGATTAGAGACCAGGCTCTTATTAACCCTTCAGTTACTGGCAATCTGTGGGTTTACAATTCTCAGATACACAGGTGACTGAAATATGGAAGTTGTGATGTGCTGGTCAGTCAGAGCGAGGGTCAGTCAGAGCGAGGGTCAGTCAGAGCGAGGGTCAGTCAGAGCGAGGGTCAGTCAGAGCGAGGGTCAGTCAGTGAGATGGTCAGTCAGAGCGATGGTCAGTCAGAGCAATGGTCAGTCAGTGTGATGGTCAGTCAGAGCGATGGTCAGTCTGAGTGATGGTCAGTCAGAGCTAGGGTCAGTCAGAGCGATGGTCAGTCAGAGCGAGGGTCAGTCAGAGCGAGGGTCAGTCAGAGCGAGGGTCAGTCAGAGCGAGGGTCAGTCAGAGCGATGGTCAGTCAGAGCGATGGTCAGTCAGAGCGATGGTCAGTCAGAGCGATGGTCAGTCAGAGCGATGGTCAGTCAGAGCGATGGTCAGTGAGATGGTCAGTCCATCGCTCTGACTGACCATCGCTCTGACTGACCATCGCTCTGACTGACCATCACTCTGACTGACCATCGGTCTGATGACCATCGCTCTGACTGACCATCGCTCTGACTGACCATCGCTCTGACTGACTATCTCACTGACTGACCATCGCTCTGACTGACCATCTCACTGACTGACTCTCGCTCTGACTGACTCTCGCTCTGACTGACCATCGCTCTGACTGACCATCATTCTGACTGACCATCTCACTGACTGACCATCGCTCTGACTGACCATCGCTCTGACTGACCATCGCTCTGACTGACCATCACACTGACTGACCATTGCTCTGACATAAGAACATAAGAACTAGGAGCAGGAGTAGGCCATCTGGCCCCTCGAGCCTGCTCTGCCACTCAATGAGATCATGGCTGATCTTTTGTGGACTCAGCTCCACTTTCCGGCCCGAACACCATAACCCTTAATCCCTTTATTCTTCAAAAAACTATCTATCTTTACCTTAAAAACATGTAATGAAGGAGCCTCAACTGCTTCACTGGGCAAGGAATTCCATAGATTCACAACCCTTTGGGTGAAGAAGTTCCTCCTAAACTCAGTCCTAAATTTACTTCCCCTTATTTTGAGGCTATGCCCCCTAGTTCTGCTGACACCCGCCAGTGGAAACAACCTGCCCGCATCGATCCTATCTATTCCCTTCATAATTTTAAATGTTTCTATAAGATCCCCCCTCATCCTTCTAAATTCCAATGAGTACAGTCCCAGTCTACTCAACCTCTCCTCATAATCCAACCCCTTCAGCTCTGGGATTAACCTAGTGAATCTCCTCTGCACACCCTCCAGCGCCAGTACGTCCTTTCTCAAGTAAGGAGACCAAAACTGAACACAATACTCCAGGTGTGGCCGCACTAACACCTTATACAATTGCAACATAACCTCCCTAGTCTTAAACTCCATCCCTCTAGCAATGAAGGACAAAATTCCATTTGCCTTCTTAATCACCTGTTGCACTTGTAAACCAACCTTCTGTGACTCATGCACTAGCACACCCAAGTCTCTCTGAACAGCGGCATGCTTTAATATTTTATCGTTTAAATAATAATCCCGTTTGCTGTTATTCCTACCAAAATGGATAACCTCACATTTGTCAACATTGTATTCCATCTGCCAGACCCGAGCCCATTCACTTAACCTATCCATCTGACTGACCCTCGCTCTGACTGACCATCGCTCAGACTGACCATCACACTGACTGACCATCACACTGACTGACCATCGCTCTGACTGACCATCGCTCTGACTGACCATCGCTATGACTGACCATCGCTCTGACTGACCATCACACTGACTGACCATCTCACTGACTGACCATCGCTCTGACTGACCATCTCACTGACTGACCATCTCACTGACTGACCATCGCTCTGACTGACCATCACACTGACTGACCCTCGCTCTGACTGACCATCTCACTGACTGACCATCTCACTGACTGACCATCGCTCTGACTGACCATCTCACTGACTGACCATCTCACTGACTGACCATCACACTGACTGACCCTCGCTCTGACTGACCATCGCTCTGACTGACCATCTCACTGACTGACCATCGCTCTGACTGACCATCTCACTGACTGACCATCTCACTGACTGACCATCGCTCTGACTGACCATCTCACTGACTGACCATCGCTCTGACTGACCATCTCACTGACTGACCATCGCTCTGACTGACCATCTCACTGACTGACCATCGCTCTGACTGACCATCGCTCTGACTGACCATCGCTCTGACTGACCATCGCTCTGACTGACCATCGCTCTGACTGACCATCGCTCTGACTGACCCTCGCTCTGACTGACCATCGCTCTGACTGACCATCTCACTGACTGACCATCGCTCTGACTGACCATCGCTCTGACTGACCATCTCACTGACTGACCCTCGCTCTGACTGACCCTCGCTCTGACTGACCCTCGCTCTGACTGACCATCTCACTGACTGACCATCGCTCTGACTGACCATCGCTCAGACTGACCATCGCTCTGACTGACCATCACACTGACTGACCATCGCTCTGACTGACCATCGCTCTGACTGACCATCACTCTGACTGACCATCACACTGACTGACCATCACACTGACTGACCCTCGCTCTGACTGACCATCTCACTGACTGACCATCGCTCTGACTGACCATCTCACTGACTGACCATCGCTCTGACTGACCATCGCTCTGACTGACCATCGCTCTGACTGACCCTCGCTCTGACTGACCATCGCTCTGACTGACCATCGCTCTGACTGACCATCTCACTGACTGACCATCGCTCTGACTGACCATCGCTCAGACTGACCATCGCTCTGACTGACCATCGCTCTGACTGACCATCGCTCTGACTGACCCTCGCTCTGACTGACCATCGCTCTGACTGACCATCGCTATGACTGACCATCACACTGACTGACCATCGCTCTGACTGACCATCACACTGACTGACCATCTCACTGACTGACCATCACACTGACTGACCATCGCTCTGACTGACCATCTCACTGACTGACCATCACACTGACTGACCATCGCTCTGACTGACCATCGCTCAGACTGACCATCGCTCTGACTGACCATCACACTGACTGACCATCGCTCTGACTGACCATCTCACTGACTGACCATCACACTGACTGACCATCTCACTGACTGACCATCTCACTGACTGACCATCGCTCTGACTGACCATCTCACTGACTGACCATCACACTGACTGACCATCGCTCTGACTGACCATCGCTCTGACTGACCATCGCTCTGACTGACCATCGCTCTGACTGACCATCTCACTGACTGACCATCGCTCTGACTGACCATCGCTCTGACTGACCATCTCACTGACTGACCATCGCTCTGACTGACCATCGCTCTGACTGACCATCACACTGACTGACCATCACACTGACTGACCATCGCTCTGACTGACCATCGCTCTGACTGACCATCGCTCTGACTGACCATCACACCGACTGACCATCGCTCAGACTGACCATCACACTGACTGACCCTCGCTCTGACTGACCATCACACTGACTGACCATTGCTCTGACTGACCATCGCTCTGACTGACCATCGCTCTGACTGACCATCACACTGACTGACCATCGCTCAGACTGACCATCGCTCTGACTGACCATCGCTGTGACTGACCATCACACTGACTGACCATCGCTCTGACTGACCATTGCTCTGACTGACCATCTCACTGACTGACCATCTCACTGACTGACCATCGCTCTGACTGACCATCGCTCAGACTGACCATCATTCTGACTGACCATCGCTCTGACTGACCATCGCTCTGACTGACCATCTCACTGACTGACCATCGCTCTGACTGACCATCGCTCAGACTGACCATCGCTCTGACTGACCATCTCACTGACTGACCATCTCACTAACTGACCATCTCACTGACTGACTCTCGCTCTGACTGACTCTCGCTCTGACTGACCATCGCTCTGACTGACCATCATTCTGACTGACCATCGCTCTGACTGACCATCGCTCTGACTGACCATCATTCTGACTGACCATCGCTCTGACTGCTCATAGAATTTACAGTGCAGAAGGAGGCCATTCGGCCCATCGAGTCTGCACCGGCTCTTGGAAAGAGCACCCTACCCAAGGTCAACACCTCCACCCTATCCCCATAACCCAGTAGCCCCACCCAACACTAAGGGCAATTTTGGACGCTAAGGGCAATTCATCACGGCCAATCCACCTAACCTGCACACCTTTGGACTGTGGGAGGAAACCGGAGCACCCGGAGGAAACCCACACACACACGGGGAGGATGTGCAGACTCCGCACAGACAGTGACCCAAGCCAGAATAGAACCTGGGACCCTGGAGCTGTGAAGCATTTGTGCTATCCACAATGCTACCGTGCCAGCTTTTTTATATCTTTATGGTTTTAATTATATCGTTTACTTGATAGGTTTAATTGTAAAATGTATCGTTATATGATAATGGTTTGCCAGTTTAGTAATTGTTAGTGTGTCAATCTGTTTATGTTGCAATGTGGGAGAGGACCTTGTAACAAAAGTAAGATCAGTACCTTCCGCCTCACATTTAAATCCAGTCTCACTTCTGCAATAGCCCCAAAAGGACAGGTTCTCTGAGTCTGCACATTATAATATGTGTCCATTCGGAGATTGGACCCATAATCCATGCTGACACTCACTGCAGTACTGAGGGCTGCTGGGAGTACTGAGGGAGCTGCTGGGAGTGCTGCTGGGAGCTGCTGGGAGTACTGAGGGAGCTGCTGGGAGTACTGCTGGGAGTACTGAGGGAGCTGCTGGGAGTACTGAGGGAGCTGCTGGGAGTACTGAGGGAGCTGCTGGGAGTACTGAGGGAGCTGCTGGGAGTACTGAGGGAGCTGCTGGGAGTACTGAGGGAGCTGCTGGGAGTACTGCTGGGAGTACTGAGGGAGCTGCTGGGAGTACTGAGGGAGCTGCTGGGAGTACTGAGGGAGCTGCTGGGAGTACTGAGGGAGCTGCTGGGAGTACTGAGGGAGCTGCTGGGAGAACTGAGGGAGCTGCTGGGAGAACTGAGGGAGTGTTGCTGGGAGAACTGAGGGAGCTGCTGGGAGTACTTGGGGAGCTGCTGGGAGAACTGAGGGAGCTGCTGGGAGAACTGAGGGAGTGCTGCTGGGAGAACTGAGGGAGCTGCTGGGAGAACTGAGGGAGCTGCTGGGGGTACTGAGGGAGTGTTGCTGGGGGAACTGAGGGACCTACTGGGAGTACTGAGGGAGTGTTGCTGGAATAACTGAGGGAGCTGCTGGGAGTAGAACATAGAAAAATACAGCACAGAACAGGCCCTTTGGCCCACGATGTTGTGCCAAACGTTTGTCCGAGATTAAGTACAAATTAATCTACACCCCGTCATTCTGTCTACTCTATCTATTCCCCTGATCATCTTATAAACCTCTATCAAGTCGCCCCTCATCCTTCTCTGTTCTAATGAGAAAAGGCCTAGCACGCTCAACCTTTCCTCGTAAGACCAATTCTCCATTCCAGGCAACATCCTGGTAAATCTCCTTTGTACCTTTCCCAAAGCTTCCGCATCCTTCCTAAAATGAGGTGACCAGAACTGCACACAGTGCTCCAAATGTGGCCTGACCAAGGTTTTGTACAGCTGCATCTTAAATTCTCTTAAATTCAATCCCTCTGCTAATGAACGCTAGCACACCATAGGCCTTCTTCACAGCTCTATCCACTTGAGTGGCAACTTTCAAAGATCTATGAACATAGACCCCAAGATCTCTCTGCTCCTCTACATTGCCAAGAACCCTACCGTTAACCCTGTATTCCGCATTCATATTTGTCCTTCCAAGATGGACAACCTCACACTTGTCAGGGTTAAACTCCATCTGCCACTTCTCAGCCCAGCTCTGCATCCTATCTATGTCTCTTTGCAGCCGACAACAGCCCTTCACTGAGTCTCTTCACCGAGTCCTCCTCCTACTGAGGGAGCTGCTGGGAGAACTGAGGGAGCTGCTGGGAGTGCTGCTGGGAGTACTAAGGGAGCTGCTGGGAGTACTGAGGGAGCTGCTGGGAGTGCTGCTGGGAGTACTGAGGGAGCTGCTGGGAGTACTGAGGGAGCTGCTGGGAGTGCTGCTGGGAGTACTGAGGGAGTGCAGCTGCTCCAGGTGTTATTTTGTGGATGTTTGCCATTTCTGGTGAATCTAAGTGGTCGTTCAGCACTGATTCTTCTTTCAACGTCTTTCTCCACAGTGTCCTGGCCAAAAATATTTATGCCTCAAGTATCATCATTGACACAAATTACCGTGCCATCTCATTATTGTTTTTGGGATCTTGCTGTGTGCTAATTGGTTGCCACTTGTCCTACATCACCGTAGGATTTTATTGGTTGACAACACTTTAAGCTTTCAGGTTGTGAAGGGCACTTATACGAAGTATAAGTTGTTGCTTTATCACTTCTTTGGCAGTTGGACAAAAGACTTTGATTACACAGCAGAAATAATCATTCTACCTGATTGGTAAAGGAAAATTGGTTTGCAAGTTTATCAACTGTCACTTGCTCACTGAGGACCAATCAAAGATACGTCAAGTGTACAGCACAGAATCTGGCCATGAGGCACAACCAGTCTGTGCCAGTGTTCATTTACATAGAATTTACAGTGCAGAAGGAGGCCATTCGGCCCATCGAGTCTGCACCGGCTCTTGGAAAGAGAATCCTACCCAAGGCCAACACCTCCACCCTATCCCCATAACCCAGTAACCCCACCCAACACTAAGGGCAATTTATCACGGCTAATCCACCTAACCTGCACATCTTTGGACTGTGGGAGGAAACCGGAGCACCCGGAGGAAACCCACGCACACACGGGGAGAACGTGCAGACTCCGCACAGTGACCCAAGCGAGGAATTGTACCTGGGACCCTGGAGCTGTGAAGCGATTGTGCTATGTACAATGCTACCGTGCTGCCCCGTACTCCACACCTGGACAGCATGGCCTGGAAAGGTGCTGCAGGTTCAATTGAAGCTTTCCATAGGGTATTGGACAATTATTTAAATAGAAACGTGCAGGCGTCTGGGCTACAGGCAGGGGTATGGCACTAGGTTGTGATGGTCGTTTGGAGAGCTGGTACAGACACAATGGGCCGAATGGTCTCCTTCTGCACATGAACAATTCTGTGATAAGCCTCTTCCCACCTCCCTTCACCTGACCAACAGAATTCCTTCCATTCCGTTCCTTCTCATGGATTAATTCAGCTTTACCTTAAATACACCTGTGTTACTCATCCCAAATACTCCGTGTTACTCATCCCACACAATCATCCCAAATACTCCCTGTATTATCCCAAA
This sequence comes from Scyliorhinus canicula, assembly GCF_902713615.1. Taxonomy (NCBI): domain Eukaryota; kingdom Metazoa; phylum Chordata; class Chondrichthyes; order Carcharhiniformes; family Scyliorhinidae; genus Scyliorhinus; species Scyliorhinus canicula. The sequence goes on along the minus strand of NC_052164.1, from coordinate 105,012,961 downwards.
TACTCATCCCAAATACTCCATGTTATCCCAAATACACCTGTGTTACTCATCCCAAATACTCCGTGTTACTCATCCCACACAATCATCCCAAATACTCCCTGTATTATCCCAAATACTCATCCCAAATACTCCATGTTATCCCAAATACACCTGTGTTACTCATCCCAAATACTCCGTGTTATCCCAAATACTCATCCCAAATACTCCCTGGAACAAGTTTCACATTCTCACTACTCCCTGTGTGAAGTTGTTTCTCCTGAATTCTCGATTGGATGAATTTGTCACACTTTTAAATGGATGATAGAAGTTTCACTATGTCACAATGGGAAATCTGTGTCACTTATCAGAATCATTCAGCATTTTAAAGACCAATGTGAACACAGCAACATCCTGAAACAGAGCCCCGGCTTTTCTACAGCACTTCAGTCTTTCCTGATAGGTTTAACCTGGTTTGATATGGTTGAGATTAGAATACCTGATATTATGGGGTAATGTCCCCATTCAACCACTTTTAGAAATGTTGACATAGTGGATTTATCAAAGTGGACGGGGATGGAGTTTGCTTTACCTCTGCATGCCCCCTGTGGCGTTTATCATCCCATTGTTGCTATTTGGGTCGGGTTGACTGAAAAAGGCAAAATGTATCCCGGCAGGCTGAGGTCTGGGATCTGTAACAAACATTAAATCATTCAGATCAGAGCTCTGTTGGCAGAGGTTTTGTTTACTGCTGGTAGACGGCGGAGAAAATAGAAGAATTTCATTCCTTTCAAACAAAACAGAAAATAAAAGTATAAATATACAGTGAGTACGTCTGAGTATGTGAATCAGAACAATTGGTTTGGACTAAATGGAAGTAACTTTCTGAAGGATCACTCTGCATGGTTAATAAGTCTATTATTTTGCTGAAGTCAGCAACAGCATTTAGATTATTTCATAATCGATTTCACAGCCGAGATATTAAAAAACCATCACCATAATGCGGACCCTCAGGAAAGGATCATTAGCACTTTCTTAGAGCTCCTTAGGAATGGGAAATATGTGTGCTCCCCACCCCCCACCCCCAAAATCCCCAGAATTGTATTGCCCTGAAATGCTTTTAAAAATCAAAAGAGTTCATAAACTTAAATTTAACTGAAAGGTAAAGTTCGAGCAATAAAAGGATATCAAAGCAGACGCACCCTCTAAATGATTCCACTGATGGGTTCAGTGGGGAAGCACTTTCTCTTTGGAGCAGAGGAAATGAGAGGTGAATAAAATTGTCAGGTTTAGAAAAGGTAGATAAAGAAAATCTGTTTCCATTGGCTAATGGTACAAGGACTCGGGGGACACAGATTTAAGGTTTGGGAGCAGAGTTGCAGCGGAGTTGCCAACAGGAAGGACGATTTTATGAAGCCAGGGTAATGATCCGGAACTCGCCTACGAGGGCAGTGGAAGTTGAGATGATGAATGGTTTCACAAGAAAATCGAATAGACACTTGAGGGAAATAAACTTGTGGAACTACAGTGGCAGAGTGGAATAATGGGACTAACTAGATTCCTGTAAAGAGAGCTGGCATGGCCTTGATGGGCTCAATGGCCTCCTGTGCTGTTATGACTATATGATACTATTCTATATGATATTATTCTAGAAAATCTTTTTTGAACTTTTTAAGAGCCTCTGATGTGGAGACCAGAATTCTGCAAAATACTCCAAGTGCGGCCTAACCAAGCCTCTATCTGAATTTAACATAAACTTGCTGCTTTTCAATTCTATCCCTCTGGAAATGAACATCAAGGCTTTGATTACTTCTTTATGGCATTATTTGCCTTTACTGCTATTGATTTGGGTATCTGTGCCCTCCTGCTCCCTCTGCTCCTCGACCTCATTTAGACTCTTATCCTCCGAGTACTTCCGATCAAACTTTTGACTTCACACTTATCTATATTGAAATTTATTGCCCAAGTAAATGCACATTCCACAAGTTTATTAATGTCTTGCTGTATTTTGTCACAATTTACCTCTGTATTAACTAACTCCCCCCACCTAATTTGGCTTTGTCCACAAATTTAGAATTTATACTTCAAGTTGCAAATGACACTTGTTTGTTCAATTACGGATGTCCCATGACCACCAACCAAAACATCAGCCAAGCACAGAGCAGTTCCACATTCACCCTGCTGCATGCTGGGTCTCAACCTGGCCCAATGGGGTTCCACATTCACCCTGCTGCATGCTGGGTCTCAACCTGGCCCAATGGGGTTCCACATTCACCCTGCTGCATGCTGGGTCTCAACCTGGCCCAATGGGGTTCCACATTCACCCTGCTGCATGCTGGGTCTCAACCTGGCCCAATGGGGTTCCACATTCACCCTGCTGCATGCTGGGTCTCAACCTGGCCCAATGGGGTTCCACATTCACCCTGCTGCATGCTGGGTCTCAACCTGGCCCAATGGGGTTCCACATTCACCCTGCTGCATTCTGAGTCTCAACCTGGCCCAATGGGGTTCCACATTCACCCTGCTGCATGCTGGGTCTCAACCTGGCCCAATGGGGTTCCACATTCACCCTGCTGCATTCTGAGTCTCAACCTGGCGCAATGGAGATCATTCCTGATCTCTGCCCATCCTGAACTTTTCCCTCGGATTTTCTGTCCTTCTCCCTCCTCCGGAATACATCCTTCCCCCAACTCTCCCAATAGCTTCCCTAATGCCTACGGCTTTTCTGTCTAATTGAACTCAGATATCTGGTGTTATCCGGCTGTTTGGCCAGGTGGGGAATCACAGTTAAGCCTAATCCTTTCATCAACAGATATCAACACAGGAGCAAACAGCAGAAATTATTCACAAGGATTCACAAGCAGCAGTCCTGCTTGACCTCCACCCCAATGTAAGATTCACGAATCGTTATCCGAAACAGGAATCAAAGCTATTGGACTGCCAACTCTTGAATCAGACTGTTTGTATTTAATTGATGGAATGTCCGAGCCTCCTTGGCTCAAATACGGAAGGTGTGTGAGACGGGAAAGTTCCGAGGGTCTCGAAAGGAGACAGCAGCAGCTGCAGCTGCCCATACCGTCAGAATGCCCCCAAATAAAACATGCTGTAGATGTGGAAATCGGAAAACAATAACCGAAAAAGTTGAAACTTTTGAGCAGTCAGACAGTCTGTGGAGAGACTGAATTGAGTCAGTTCCACATTTATAAGACACCTTCCTCAGAAACACAATCCTTAAGACATGAAACATTGACGAATCTGCTGAGTGCTTCCAGATATTTCTGATACGGTTTCCCAATAACTGCCCGGATTTTGGTTTATTATTTTTAATACCTAATGTCAGAAAGTTGGAGGCTCAAACTTCACTTCAGAAACTTGAATTCATGATTCAGGCTGATGCACTATCAGTGCAGTACTGAGGGAGTGCCGCACTGTCAGAGGGTCAGTACTGAGGGAGTGCTGCACTGTCAGAGGGTCAGTACTGAGGGAGTGCCGCACTGTCAGAGGGTCAGTACTGAGGGAGTGCTGCACTGTCAGAGGGTCAGTACTGAGGGAGTGCTGCACTGTCAGAGGGTCAGTACTGAGGGAGTGCCGCACTGTCAGAGGGTCAGTACTGAGGGAGTGCTGCACTGTCAGAGGGTCAGTACTGAGGGAGTGCAGCACTGTCAGAGGGTCAGTACTGAGCGAGTGCTGCACTGTCAGAGGGTCAGTACTGAGGGAGTGCCGCACTGTCAGAGGGTCAGTACTGAGGGAGTGCTGCACTGTCAGAGGGTCAGTACTGAGGGAGTGCTGCACTGTCAGAGGGTCAGTACTGAGGGAGTGCCGCACTGTCAGAGGGTCAGTACTGAGGGAGTGCCGCACTGTCAGAGGGTCAGTACTGAGGGAGTGCTGCACTGTCAGAGGGTCAGTACTGAGGGAGTGCCGCACTGTCAGAGGGTCAGTACTGAGGGAGTGCTGCACTGTCAGAGGGTCAGTACTGAGGGAGTGCCGCACTGTCAGAGGGTCAGTACTGAGGGAGTGCCGCACTGTCAGAGGGTCAGTACTGAGGGAGTGCCGCACTGTCAGAGGGTCAGTACTGAGGGAGTGCTGCACTGTCAGAGGGTCAGTACTGAGGGAGTGCTGCACTGTCAGAGGGTCAGTACTGAGGGAGTGCTGCACTGTCAGAGGGTCAGTACTGAGGGAGTACCGCACTGTCAGAGGGTCAGTACTGAGGGAGTGCTGCACTGTCAGAGGGTCAGTACTGAGGGAGTGCTGCACTGTCAGAGGGTCAGTACTGAGGGAGTGCCGCACTGTCAGAGGGTCAGTACTCAGGGAGTGCTGCACTGTCAGAGGGTCAGTACTGAGGGAGTGCTGCACTGTCAGAGGGTCAGTACTAAGGGAGTGCTGCACTGTCAGAGGGTCAGTGCTGAGGGAGTACCGCACTGTCAGAGGGTCAGTACTGAGGGAGTGCTGCACTGTCAGAGGCTCAGTACTGAGGGAGTGCCGCACTGTCAGAGGGTCAGTACTGAGGGAGTGCCGCACTGTCAGAGGGTCAGTACTGAGGGAGTGCTGCACTGTCAGAGGGTCAGTACTGAGGGAGTGCCGCACTGTCAGAGGGTCAGTACTGAGGGAGTGCCGCACTGTCAGAGGGTCAGTACCGAGGGAGTACCGCACTGTCGGAGGGTCAGTACTGAGGGAGAGCCGCACTGTCAGAGGGTCAGTACTGAGGGAGTGCCGCACTGTCGGAGGGTCAGTACTGAGGGAGTGCCGCACTGTCAGAGGGTCAGTACTGAGGGAGTACCGCACTGTCAGAGGGTCAGTACTGAGGGAGTGCTGCACTGTCAGAGGGTCAGTACTGAGGGAGTGCTGCTCTGTCAGAGGGTCAGTACTGAGGGAGTGCTGCACTGTCAGAGGGTCAGTACTGAGGGAGTGCTGCACTGTCAGAGGGTCAGTACTGAGGGAGTACCGCACTGTCAGAGGGTCAGTACTGAGGGAGTGCTGCACTGTCAGAGGATCAGTACTGAGGGAGTGCTGCACTGTCAGACGGTCAGTACTGAGGGAGTGCTGCACTGTCAGAGGGTCAGTGCTGAGGGAGTGCTGCACTGTCAGAGGGTCAGTACTGAGGGAGTGCCGCACTGTCAGAGGGTCAGTGCTGAGGGAGCGCTGCACTGTCAGAGGGTCTGTACTGAGGGAGTGCTGCACTGTCAGAGGGCCAGTACTGAGGGTTGCAGCACTGTCAGAGGGTCTGTACTGAGGGAGTGCTGCACTGTCAGAGGGTCAGTACTGACGGTGTGCAGCACTGTCAGAGGATCAGTACTGAGGGAGCGCTGCACTTTCAGAGGGTCAGTACTGAGGGTGTGCAGCACTGTCAGAGGGTCAGTACAGAGGGAGTGCCGCACTGTCAGAGGGTCAGTACTGAGGGAGTGCTGCACTGTCAGAGAGTCAGTACTGAGGGAGTGCCGCACTGTCAGAGGGTCAGTACTGAGGGAGTGCTGCACTGTCAGAGGGTCAGTACTGAGGGAGTGCCGCACTGTCAGAGGGTCAGTACTGAGGGAGTGCCGCACTGTCAGAGGGTCAGTACTGAGGGAGTGCTGCACTGTCAGAGGGTCAGTACTGAGCGAGTGCTGCACTGTCAGAGGGTCAGTACTGAGGGAGCGCCGCACTGTCAGAGGGTCAGTACTGAGCGAGTGCTGCACTGTCAGAGGGTCAGTACTGAGGGAGCGCCGCACTGTCAGAGGGTCAGTACTGAGGGAGTGCTGCAGTGTCAGAGGGTCAGTACTGAGGGAGTGCCGCACTGTCAGAGGGTCAGTGCTGAGGGAGTGCCGCACTGTCAGAGGGTCAGTACTGAGGGAGTGCCGCACTGTCAGAGGGTCAGTACTGAGGGAGTGCCGCACTGTCAGAGGGCCAGTACTGAGGGAGTGCTGCACTGTCAGTATAGTACTGAGGGAGTGCTGCACTGTCAGAGGGTCAGTACTGAGGGAGTGCCGCACTGTCAGAGGGTCAGTACTGAGGGAGTGCCGCACTGTCAGAGGGTCAGTACTGAGGGAGTGCTGCACTGTCAGTATAGTACTGAGGGAGTGCCTCACTGCCAGTGATGCTGTCTGTCGGGAAAGATATTCACAGAATTTTTACAATGCAAAGAAATGTGCACGAGGGTCTCTGAGTGAGCAATTGACTTATTTCCATTCTCCCGAGCAATGTGCCTTTGCACATCATTCTAGTCCAATTCCATTTTGAATGTCTCGATTGAGTCTACACCAGGCAGAGCATTGCACACCCCAACCACTCGCTCTGTAAAAATGTTTCTTTCCTCATATTGTTTTTGGTTCTTTTACAAATTGCTTTAAATCTGTATCTACTCATTCTCGATCCTTTAACGAGTGGGAACAGTTTCTCTTTGTCTACTCTGTCCGCTCCCTCATGATTTTAAACATCCCTATCAAATCTTCTCTCAGCCTTTTCTCCCCGAGGGGAACAGTCCCAACCTCTCCAGTCTATCCACATGGCTGAAGTTTCTCATCCCTGGAACCATGCAGGAAGCTTTCCTAAACTCTCTACAAAGCTTCACAGTTTTCCTAAAGGCTGGCGCCTGGAACCCGACATGATGCTCAAACTCAGGCCGAAACCGTGTCTATATGAGTTCAACATAACCTCCTTGCTCTTGATGCCCCTATTAATAAAGTAAGAAGTCTTACAACACCAGGTTAAAGTCCAACAGGTTTGTTTCAAACACGAGCTTTCGGAGCACAGCTCCTTCCTCAGGTGAATGGAGAGGTATGTTCCAGAAACATTTATATAGACAAAATCAGAGATGCCAGACAATGCTTGGAATGCAAGAATTTGCGGGTAATCAAATCATTGCAGATCCAGAGATAGGGGGTAACCCCAGGTTAAAGAGGTGTGAATTGTCTCAAGCCAGGACAGTTGGTAGGATTTGGCAAGTCCAGGCCAGATGGAGGGGAGTGGATGTAATGCGACATGAATCCCAGGTCCCGGTTGAGGCCGCACTCATGCGTACGGAACTTAGCTATAAGTTTTTGCTCGGCAATTCTGCGTTGTTACATGTCCTGAAGGTTGCCTTGGAGAATGCTTACCCGGAGATCAGAGGCTGAATGCCCTTGACTGCTGAAGTGTTCTCCACATCTTGCCTATTAATAAAGCCCAGGATACTGTTTTCAACCCACCCTGTTGCCCTCTCGGCTGTAAGTAAAAGATCTCATGGAATTCTTGCATTGGTTGAATTTGAGCCTGTGAGATCCCCAGGATCAGTGGCGGACTGGGTCTAAAAATATTGGTTGCCAGGAGACAAAGGGGGCCCACCCACAACTACAATGCTATCATTTAATTTTCATAACGAATAAATAAAATTTTCAAAAAGTACATATGGAAAAAAGGGTACAATTAAAATTTTTGTGGAAAAAATGTGTATTTCTTAGTAATTACAGTGTACATGTACTGTACATATTACTGGCAGTAGATACCAAATGTAAATACAGAATGTTATAATTGAATTTTTTATTTTATTTTTTTAATTTTAAGTAATTGGTTGATATTTTTAAATAGTTTACTGCACAATTTACACATTAACAGATAGTTCAAAAGCACAATAGAGCATTGCATGCAGTCCACTATATTAAGAGCAACCGTTTGTGTTCGCTAGATAATTGTGCGAATCTGCCAATAATTGCTTCTGCATCCAATTCATCTAACAATTCCTTTTCAATGGATAGCAACATGTATGATTCCAAATTCTCCTCAGACAGCGAATTTCTTAACCTTGTCTTTATGATCTTTAGCTTTGAAAATGTCCTCTCACATTGGACTTGAGTAACTGATAGTGTGCAGTTGACTTTATAAAGTTCATAAAGGTTATCATATGCCTTGTCATGAAGTCTGTTGGATGCCAGAATTTTTAGTACACACGATGGGCAAGTGCTGCAAATTTTACAATTGTTGCAACTGGAATCCATATTCTGACCATCATTAAGCAATAGCTTTAATACATCAAAGTTTGAAGCAAAAGAAAACAATTCCAATATTACTTGATCTTTGCTGATTTGTGGAAACAGCTTAATAATACCTTCCAATGCTTCATCTTCAAGGCCCTTCTCTGCAATAGTTTTAAACTTTGCTGGGTCCAAGCAGGACAAATCTTTATACAACTGTTTGTGTTGTACAAAGCGTGATTCTAGTGACTGGACAATGCGATCCATTATTAGGTTAAACACATTTACTCGAAAATCAGCTAGAGAATCTGAGGAATTTCTTTCATCATCAATAAGCTCATCTGCCATTCTTTTCTTCTTCCTCTGCCTCTTAACTGGCAATGCTGTTTCCAACGCATCAATTTCCAATGTTTGATTTTCATCCATATTTATCTGTGAAATCCTGTCATTACATTTATTTACAAATTCCAAAGCCTTGCTGTGAACGTTATCAAATGTTCTTGTCTGTTCCTTCAACTTTATTGTAGCTGAATCTACCAAACTCCATGCAGTAAACATATCTAAACCACTTGTCTGTAGATAACTTGATAACGGGGTTGTAGTTTCAAATATATACAAGTAAGTAAATGCTGTCAATATGGTTTCAAACTTTAGAAGACTTTGAAGTAAAACATTTGCTTCATGTTTTGTTTTTGCATCAAACTTTTCTGAATCTTGTATCATTGATAAGCATGTCAATAGATTTACGAAAGTACTGGCAGAGGTATCATCAAAACGTCCAAATATAGTTGTTGCTGCATTGGATTTTCCTGACCATCTGGTCTCACCAATTAGCTTTAATCGTTTCAATTTTTCTTGTCCTAGATGTTTTCCAACAACTTCTATCCATACAGCCATTCTCTTGTATGATGCTTTCACAAAAGTTGCTATATTCTGGAGCAAATTGAAAAAAGAAACTGCAGGCACACAACATTTTGTTGTTTCAGTTATCACCAAATTCAAGACATGGGCATAGCACCATATATAAACATGTTGATCAGCCACATCAGCAATTTTACTTTTTAAACCATTATACTGGCCATGGTAGCTTGCAGCGCCATCTGTGCTATCAGATAAACATTTTTGGGAGTCAATTTTAAGATGCTGTAATGTTTCAATCAATAGATCAAAAAGTCCCTGTCCTGTACCATCATTACTTGGCACAACTGAAAGTAGTCGCTCACAGATAATACCTTTAAGCACATACCGAATAATAATGCTAAACTGATCGATGGATGAATTATCTTGTGTTGAATCAACCTGAATAGAATAATATTTTGCTTGAGAAACTTCATGGCTAATTCTTTCTTGTATCATATTCTTCATAATTTTGATGACCATGTTTATAGTTGTTTTACTCAGGTATGTAACAAGTCCACCACGGCCTTTACTTTTTTGCCTTTCCTTGTTGCTCTAATCGTTTGATTCTTTGTTTAGACTTGTTTTGCACTGCAGAAATGTGAGCTGCCATAATGGGGTCATATTTTGCCATCAACTGCACTGTAGCTAAAAAATTGCCATTATTCAGAACCTCATTATCTAGAGTGTAGGCCGATTCATTTCTGTGACCTCGAAAAGGAAGTGCTTGCTTGCCTAACATCTTTATGATGTCTATAATCCTCATGACAATACTTCTCTGCTTCAATACTTCTTCTTTCCTTTTAATTAGTGATGCAGCAAAAAATATATCTAAGGTGCCATCATTAACCACACTGATATATTGCTGAGCATTTCTGACATGTGTTGTTGTCAATTCATGTAAAGTCAAGCTCTGGCTAATACGCCTGTAGTCACTAAAGCCACGTACAAAGGGTGATGGATTACAAGTGTTGGGAAACTCAAAGGCTAAGCAGTATGAACAATATAAGCATCTATTTTCTTTGTTATATGTTAGCCATTTTCTTGGGACTGAGTCATTCATAATTTTCCTCTCATACAAACGAGCATCAAATGGCAGATCATCAAGTGGCTGAAGTGGATGTTCAGCAAAAAACTGTTTTAGCTTTGATCGTGATGGATATTGGAAGATTCCAGTAATTGATCTTTCATTTTCTTGCGTAGGTTCATTTACAGGATGTGCTTCAGAAACCAAGTCATTTATGCTTGAAGGAATATCTGATTCCCTGTCACTAGTTGAAGCTATGTGTTCAGATGTTGCAACTACAGGCAGTACAGATACCGGAACAAGGAAGCCAGAAGAAATATTGGGCCTGGGTTGATTAGTAATGGATGCACTTGTATTTGTCTCTACATTCAAAGTATCTCTTCTCTGTTCTTGTAACTCGCATGTCATTGCATCATCACCATGAGCATTGTTTCTTGCTTCTTGATTATTTGTTGCAGAACTGGATATTGATGTGGATTGTGCTTGTGGTATTATAAACTCTGTAATAGGCCTGCATCGCTTGGCTGATTCCTTCCTTTCTGCTTCTTTTTGTTCTTTGCGTTTTAGTGACCCAGATTTGTGCTTTTTCTTTTCCATGCTGGTAGGGGTAATATTCCTGAAATAAAAACTTAATTAAAAATAGCCCACATTGGGAAAAATTAATATTGATGATTGCAAAAATAACTTGAAGGAACGGCAGATAAACCCCTACTTGATAAAAAATATAAAATAACTTACTTACACTTCAATAGGCTACGTTCATTAGTCAATACTACTGTGGCCTATGCAGCTTCAGAAGAGGAGACAATCCACTGTCCAGTGTTCACACCAGCAAGCAACTGAGACAACTGTTGAAACTTAGAAGTTTGGTCCGACTATAGTAAGACATTAAGAATGGTCCCACGACCAAAGTTAACATGTCCAGTTTGATACCAGTGTAGTGTTACAAGTCGCAACCCTTTGAGTTTACCGATCATGGCTTATCACTTCAATATCTTTGACCTCATGATTCACGGTCAAAGGTACCGCTTCTCCTTTTCGGTGACCTCACGACCCCATGTACTGCTTGATATCCTTTCAAGATGCCGACCACTCAAATCACGAACTGTAACTTTATCTTTAAATTCACACACTCTTGCTGAAAACATGGATTTCCGACGATGTCCGACCCGGGTGAACCAGCCCCCTCCCCCCCCCCCCCCCCCCCCACTCCTTTTCACATCCGTTTAACACTGCTTCGTTCCTCCATACACCGAGTGATTATTTGTTTGTTTCTTTATTGCATTTTTATTTGGTATTGCTCTTTTTAAAAACAATTATATTTTATTAAGTTAGAATACAAATCTCAGGAAAGAAGTTGGAGATTTATTTATCTAATTAATTATAATTTTTAAGGGCCCTTCAGAGATTCACGGGCCCCTTCTTGGCTCTCCAGGCCCCGGACCGATGTACTGGCTGAACCAAGACTACTGCTTGATATCCTTTGAAGTTGCCGACCATCTCAAATCACGAATTGTAACTTTATCTTTAAATTCACACACTCTTGCTGAAAACATGGAATTTCCTTCATTATGCCCGACCCGGGCCCCCCCTATTCCACATCCTTCCACTACCTCCCCTGCTTCGTTCCTTTTCATGCACTGCTTATTTGTGTCCTGTTCTCTTTTTTTTCTTATTCCTTTTTATTACTAAAACAGTTGTCTGTGTTTGTTTCTTTATTGCATTTTTATTTGATATAGGGGGCCCACTTCATCAGGGGCCCACTTGCCATCGGGCAAGCTGACACCCTGGCCAGTCCGCCACTGCCCAGGATATCCTGACTCATATGTACCCCTCAACCAGTGTCCTTTATCGGAGCTTTCTGTGACTTTCCAACCTTGCAACAATCGCCACACTTTAAAAGTAATTTATTGGCTGTAAGCACCTCAGGATACGCTGATGTTGTGAAAGATGCCAAACAAATAGGTACTTAAGCGAGAAATTAGGAGGGGTAATGAAAAGTCCTTGGCAAGTAGGATTAAGGTGAATCCCAAAGCTTTTTATTCATATGTAAAAAGCAGGAGGGTGGCCGGGGAAAGGATTGGACCACTGAAGGACAATGGGGGGAATCTATGTGTTGGGCCAGAGGAAATGGGCGAGGTACTAAATGATACTTTGCATCAGTGTTCACCAAAGAAAGGGACTTTGTGCAAGATGAGGGAAGCTAGGGAGGAAATTGCTGGGGCCTTGACTGACATCTTTGTATCCTCATTGGCTACAGGTGAGATCCCAGAGGACTGGAGAATAGCTAATGTGGTACCGCTGTTTAAGAAAGGAAGCAGGGATAATCCTGGAAACTATAGGCCGGTGAGCCTCACGTCGTAGTAGGTAAATTATTGGAGAGAATACTCAGGGACAGGATTTATACCCATTTGAAAACAAATGGACTAATTAGAGATAGACAGCGTGGTTTTGTGAAGAGGAGGTCGTGCCTCACTAACTTGATCAAGATTTTGAGGAGGTGACAAAGATGATTGATGAGGGGAGGGTGGTAGATGTTGTTACATGGACTTCAGTAAAGCCTTTGACAAGGTGCCTCATGGCAGACTGGTACAAAAGGTGAAACACGGGGTTAGAGGTGAGGTGGCAAGGTGGATACAGAACGGCCTCAGATACAGAAGGCAGAGGGTAGCAGTCGAAAAGTTTTTTTCTGAATGGAAGGTAAAGACTGGTGGTGTTCCACAGGGATCTGTGCTGGGGCCTTTGTTGTTTGTGGTATACATAAACGATTTGCAGGCAAATGTAGCTGGTCTGATTACTAAGTTCACGGATGATGCCAAGGTTGGTGGAGTGGCAGATAGTGTTGAGGATTGTTAGAGGTTACAGCAGGACGTAGATAGGTTGGAGACTTGGGCAGAGAAATGGCAAATGGAGTTTAATCCGGACAAATGTGAGGTAATGCATTTTGGTAGGTTTAACATAGAGGGGAAATATACTGTAAATGGCAAAACTCTTAGGAATATAGAAAGTCAGATATATCTGGGAGTACAGGTCCACAGATCTTTGACGGTGGCAACACAAGTGGACAAGGTCGTCAAGAAAGCCTACGGAATGTTTGCCTTCATTGGACGGGGCATAGAGTATAAAAACTGGCAAATCATGGTACAATTGTATCGAACTTTGGTAAGGCCTCACTTGGAATATTGCGCACAATTCTGGTTGCCACACTACCAGAAGGATGTAGAGGCTTTCGAGAGGATGCAGTGGAGGTTTGCCTGAACTGGAGGGTCGTAGCTATGCGGAGAGGCTGAATAGACTTGGGCTGTTTTCATTAAAACATCAGAGGTTGAGGGGCGACCTGATAGACGTCTACAAGATTATGAGGGGCATGGATAGAGTGGATGGGCAGGCACTCTTTCCCAGGGTGGAGGGGTCAGTCACCAGGGGGCATAGGTTTAAGGTCCGTGGGGCAAAGTTTAGATGGGACGTACGAGGCAGGTTTTTTACACAGAGGGTGGTGAGTGCCTGGAACGTGTTGCCAGGGGAGGTTGTGGAAGCAGATACATTAACCACGTTCAAAAGGCATCTTGACAAACACATGGATAGGATGGGTATAGAGCAGGGGTGGGCAAACTACGGCCTGCCAAAGGTCTTTATGCAGCCCACCAAGATCAAGTCATAAAAAATAAATAAAAAAAATAAAAAAAAATAAAAAAAAAATTTTATTTTTAAAATAAGGTTAATTGGGGGGGGGGGGGGGGGGTGGGCTGTTGGGTTACTGGTATAGGGTGGATACGTTGACTTGAGTAGGGTGATCATTGCTCGGCACAACATCGAGGGCCGAAGGGCCTGTTCTGTGCTGTACTGTTCTATGTTCTATATGAGACGCCCAGAATCATAACCGGGTGAAGCGCCATTTTTGAAAAGTAGAGAAAAAGAGGGCTAAAGGCAGGATGCCGCCGGGGGAAGCGCTGAGGTATATGCCGCACGCTAATTGGTTACAACCGGGACTATTAATTAATATACTATGCGGCCCTTTAAAATTGTGAATTTCTGAATGTGGCCCTTGCACGGAAAAGTTTGCCCACCCCTGGTATAGAGGGATACGGCACAAGGAAGTGCTGAGGGTTTTGGTCAAGGTTGGTATCGTGACCGGTACAGGCTTGGAGGGCCGAATGGCCTTTTCCTGTGCTGTATTGTTCTTTGTTCTTTGTTCAAATGCAGAGTCTTTCTCTATTCTTGATTAATAAGGGGATCTGGGGTTATGGGGAGAAGACAGGAGAATGGGGATGATAAAATATCAGCCATGATTGAATGGCAGAGCAGACTCGATGGAACAAGTGGCCTAATTCTGCTCCTAAATCTTATTATTGTCTATTATATCTTGCTTCAATTAATGTAAATTGGATCACAGAATATTCTTGGAGTTATCTGATAACAGGGCTAGTCTATATTCTGAATGATGTGACAATGTCGAATGACACTGCATGACTTAGAGTCAGTAATTAAGGTTAACATTTAAGGTTAGTTTGGGATGTGGGAGAAATGATTGGGAAATTTGCAGATGACACAGAAATTGGCCGAGCAGTTCATGGTGAAGGGGATAGCTCTCGACACCAGAATGATATCACGGGTTTGGTTGAGTGGGCAGAGCAATGGCAAATGGAATTGTATCCAGAAAAATGTGAGGTATTGTATTTGGGGAGGGTGAATAAAGAAAGGGAATACTCAATAAACGGGAAGATATGGAGAGGGATTGAGGAAGTGAGAGACCTTGAAGTCCATGTTCCCAGGTCACTGAAGGTGGCAGGACAGCTGGGCAAGGTGGTCAGGAAAGTATTTGGAATGTTGTCCTATATTGGGCGAGGGATTGAATACAAAAGCAGGGATGTAACGCTGGAACTGTATAAAACACTGGTTAGGCCACAGCTGGAGCTTTGTGTACAGTTCTGGTCACCACATTACAAGAAGGACATCATTGCTCTGGGGTGAGTGCAGAGGAGAGTTACAAGAATGTTGCCAAGGCTTGAAAATTGCAGCTATGAGGAGAGATTGGATAGGCTGGGGTTATTTTCCTTCCAACAGAGGGGGCTAATGGGTGACCTAATTGAGGTGAACAGAATTATGAGGGGCCTGGACAGGTTAGACAGAAAAACATTGTTTCCCTTAGCCGATGGGTCAATTACCAGGGGTCACAGGTTAAGATGATTGGTTGAAGGATTAGAGGGGACATGAGGAGAAACCTTTTCACCCAGAGGCTGGTGGTTGTCTGTAATTCACTGCCTAAGCTGGTGGTTGATGCTGAAACATTCAACTCATTGATCTGAAGCACTGTAACCTGCAAAGCTACCAACCAGGTGCTGGAAGGTGGGTTTAAAATGAGCGTCTAGTCATTAAAAAAAAATTTGGCTGGCGCAGACACGATGGGCTGAATGGCCTCTTTCTGCACCGTAATGTTTCTATGGTCCTAGTGGCTATAACTTAATTGTCATTGGTTAAGATTAGAGTTACTAGTTAAGTTAGGAGTTACTGGTTAACGTTAAAGTTACTGATGAAGTTTGGAGTTACTGGTTAAGGTCGGAGTTAGTGGTTCAGATTAGAGTTAGTGGTTAAGGTTGGAGTTAGTGGTTAATGTTGGAGTTCTGGTTAAGGTTGAAGTTACTGGTTAAGGTAGGAGTTCTGGTTAAGGTTGGAAATAGTGTTTAAGGTTGGAGTTAGTGGTTAAGGTTGGAGTTCTCGTCAAGGTTGGAGTTCTGATTAAGGTTAGAGTTAGAGTTAGTGGTTAAGGTTGGAGTTAGTGGTTAAGGTTGGAGTTGTGTGGTTAAGGTTGGAGTTCTGGTTAAGGTTGGAGTTAGTGATTAAGGTTGGAGTTAAGGGTTAAGGTTGGAGTTAGTGGCTAAGGTTGGAGTTAAGGGTTAAGGTTGGAGTTAAAGGTTAAGGTTGGAGTTAGTGGTTAAGGTTGGAGTTAAGGGTTAAGGTTGGAGTTAAAGGTTAAGGTTGGAGTTAGTGGTTAAGGTTGGAGTTAATGGTTAAGGTTGAAGTTAGTGGATAAGGTTGGAGTTCTGGTTAAGGTTGGAGTTAAGGGTTAAGGTTGGAGTTAGTGGTTAAGGTTGGAGTTCTGGTTAAGGTTGGAGTTAGTGATTAAGGTTGGAGTTCTGGTTAAGATTAGAGTTAGTGGTTAAGGTTGGAGTTCAGGTTAAGATTAGAGTTAGTGGTTAAGGTTGGAGTTCAGGTTAAGATTAGAGTTAGTGGTTAAGGTTGGAGTTCTGGTTAAGGTTGGAGTTAGTGGTTAAGGTTGGAGTTCTGGTTAAGGTTGGAGTTAAGGGTTAAGGTTGGAGTTAGTGGTTAAGGTTGGAGTTAAAGGTTAAGGTTGGAGTTAGTGGTTAAGGTTGGAGTTAAAGGTTAAGGTTGGAGTTAGTGGTTAAGGTTGGAGTTAAGGGTTAAGGTTGGAGTTCTGGTTAAGGTTGGAGTTAAGGGTTAAGGTTGGAGTTAAGGGTTAAGGTTGGAGTTAGTGGTTAAGGTTGGAGTACTGGTTAAGGTTGGAGTTCTGGTTAAGGTTGGAGTTCAGGTTAAGGTTGGAGTTCTGGTTAAGGTTGGAGTTAAGGTTAAGGTTGGAGTTAAGGGTTAAGGTTGGAGTTCTGGTTAAGGTTGGAGTTAGTGGTTAAGGTTGGAGTTCTGGTTAAGGTTGGTGTTAAGGGTTAAGGTTGGAGTTAGTGGTTAAGGTTGGAGTTAAGGGTTAAGGTTGGAGTTAGTGGTTAACGTTGGAGTTAAGGGTTAAGGTTGGAGTTAGTGGTTAAGGTTGGAGTTCTGGTTAAGGTTGGTGTTAAGGGTTAAGGTTGGAGTTAGTGGTTAAGGTTGGAGTTAAGGGTTAAGGTTGGAGTTAGTGGTTAAGGTTGGAGTTCTGGTTAAGGTTGGAGTTAAGGGTTAAGGTTGGAGTTAGTGGTTAAGGTTGGAGTTAAGGGTTAAGGTTGGAGTTAGTGGTTAAGGTTGGAGTTCTGGTTAAGGTTGGAGTTAGTGGTTAAGGTTGGAGTTCAGGTTAAGATTAGAGTTAGTAGTTAAGGTTGGAGTTCTGGTTAAGGTTGGAGTTCTGGTTAAGGTTGGAGATAGTGGTTAAGGTTGGAGTTAAAGGTTAAGGTTGGAGTTAGTGGTTAAGGTTGGAGTTAAAGGTTAAGGTTGGAGTTAGTGGTTAAGGTTGGAGTTAAGGGTTAAGGTTGGAGTTCTGGTTAAGGTTGGAGTTAGTAGTTAAGGTTGGAGTTAAGGGTTAAGGTTGGAGTTAGTGGTTAAGGTTGGAGTTAAGGGTTAAGATTGGAGTTAGTGGTTAAGGTTGGAGTTCTGGTTAAGGTTGGAGTTCTGGTTAAGGTTGGAGTTAAGGTTAAGGTTGGAGTTCTGGTTAAGGTTGGAGTTAAGGTTAAGGTTGGAGTTAAGGGTTAAGGTTGGAGTTCTGGTTAAGGTTGTAGTTAGTGGTTAAGGTTGGAGTTCTGGTTAAGGTTGGAGTTAAGGGTTAAGGTTGGAGTTCTGGTTAAGGTTGGTGTTAAGGGTTAAGGTTGGAGTTAGTGGTTAAGGTTGGAGTTAAGGGTTAAGGTTGAAGTTAGTGGTTAAGGTTGGAGTTAAGGGTTAAGGTTGGAGTTAGTGGTTAAGGTTGGAGTTAAGGGTTAAGGTTGGAGTTAGTGGTTAAGGTTGGTGTTAAGGGGTAAGGTTGGAGTTAGTGGTTAAGGTTGGAGTTAAGGGTTAAGGTTGAAGTTAGTGGTTAAGGTTGGAGTTAAGGGTTAAGGTTGGAGTTAGTGGTTAAGGTTGGAGTTAAGGGTTAAGGTTGGAGTTAGTGGTTAAGGTTGGTGTTAAGGGGTAAGGTTGGAGTTAGTGGTTAAGGTTGATATTTAAACTTTGATGTATTTTATTGACACTCTGAAGGACAGGTTCAATTTCTATTCGGGCCGGAGCAGAGAGAGTTAAAGAGAGCAAACTGCAAACCCCACCCCCATCTGCACCTCCCTCCTTTCACACTCCCTCCCTCCTCTCACACTCCCCCCCCCCCTCTCTGTCACTGTGTGTGTATAAAGCGGGCGGTGCGGCTCCTGCTCCCGCTCCCCCAGCCCCGCTCCCGGTCCCGCTCCCCCGGCTCCCAGCCCCCGGACCCCCGGCTCCCAGCCCCCGGACCCCCGGTTCCCGGCCCCCGGCCCCCCGGACCCCGCCATGCCCACTCTCAGGCACAGCTACACGGTGACGGTGACCGAGGAGCCGGTTCTCGGCCTCTTTCACCGGGAGCTCCGCAGGAAGAGCGTCAATGTTTCCGGCTCCGTGCTCGTCTCCACCTTCGTGGGATTGATCATCAACCAGGCCAAGGTAAGGAGACCCCCCCCCACCCAGAGATCCCCCACCCAGAGAGACCCCCCACCCACCCAGAGACCCCCCCCCCCACCCACCCACCCAGAGACCCCACCCACCCAGAGACCCCCCACCCACCCACCCAGAGAGACCCCCCCACACACCCACCCAGAGAGACCCCCCACACACCCAGAGACCCCCCACCCAGAGAGACCCCCCACCCAGAGAGACCCACCCACCCACCCAGAGAGACCCCCCCACCCAGAGAGACCCCCCCACCCACCCACCCAGAGAGACCCCCCACCCAGAGAGACCCCCACCCACCCAGAGAGACCCGCCCACCCAGAGACCCCCCCACCCACCCACCCAGAGACCCCCCCCACCCACCCCCCCACCCACCCACCCACCCCCCCACCCACCCACCCACCCCCCCACCCACCCACCCACCCACACACCCCCCCACCCACCCACCCACCCACCCACCCACCCAGACACCCCCCCACCCACCCACCCACGGACCCCCCACCCACCCAGAGAGACCCCCCCACCCACCCACCCAGAGAGACCCCCCACCCACCCAGAGAGACCCCCCACCCACCCAGAGAGACCCCCCCACCCAGAGAGACCCCCCCACCCAGAGAGTGCCCCCCCCCTCCCCCCGGAAGTGGGGTTTAGCAGTGACTCTGCTCTGACTGAGATTGTGGCTGGGGGAGTGGGCGAGGGGATTGTTGTAAAGCTTCCCTTTCACCTTTGGAATGCTGAATACTATGCAGATTTAAAAAGAATGATATTCTGAGCTCAATCCTGAGAATCTGGACTAAATCGGAGGAATTTAATCGAGCATTATAGCACAGAGCTGAAGGCCATTCGGCCCAATGTACCTGTGCAAGCTCTTTGACAGAACTACCCAGTTAATTCCTCCTTTTTCCACCAGAGTCTTACAAATGTTCTTCTTTAATTATTGATCTGATTCCCTTTTTGTCGGTTACTGACCTGATGGTACCCTCCCTCTGCTCCAGTGAGGTAAAGGAGGGACCTGCTATAAATTTAATGCAATCAATAACGCTTTCATTTTACAAAAGAGACCAGGCTGCCCACTCTCCGTGCCAGCTCATCCGTGAAGGCTCCAGAAATCTGGTGCCTGTGACACTAATTCCTCCAACGTCACTGCCCACCTGCAAGGGGCGGGGGGGGGGGGGGGGAATATCAAAGGCTCTGCTATTTTGATTGCTAAATGATGCTGGGATGTGGGAGTGGGATTGTTCAGTTTCCCTGTAAGCCTGTTATCCCAGAGTGGTGAACTTCACTCGAATGGATTCTCTGCCTTTATCTGGCTCTGTGCTCTCATCTGCTGCTCCACATTGCAGATAGTTGCAAACGGTCAAACCTGTTGGTATTCCTTGAACTGATTGGTTAGGGAAACCTGTTCGGCTAAACACTAAAATGAAAATAAAAGTAAAATACTAGACCAGCTGTATTTTTATTTTCTATTTTGGATTGTTTGAGTGAATCTGGGCAATGCTACCTTTGCCAATATAACCCTGCCTACTCGAAGTCCAAATTAGCAATGACTTAGAGTTTTAAACTGTTGAGTGACTGAAATAAGGTTACACCATTAATGTCTAGTGCAGGAAGGCTGATACGTGTTTGTATTTCCATCTATACTTATATTTTATATATTTATATTTTTCTAACTATTCTCTCTTCCGCTTTCCCTGATCATCTCTCTCCATCTCCCGTACCAGCCTCCCCGAACAGGCGCCGGAATGTGGCGACTAGGGGCTTTTCACAGTAACTTCATTGAAGTCTACTCGTGACAATAAGCGATTTTCATTTCATTCATTTCATCTTTGCTCACGTTTCCTCCTCTTTCTTTCCCTTTCTGTAAATATTATTTTCATCTTCCTATCTCCTGTCTCTCTATCTCCTCGGATCTTCATTTTATTTACTCTCTCGCTACATCTCTTTGTGTGAAGTTCAGAGTTTCGAGGACCTTGGTGATGTTTTGGGGAGGTGAGAGCCTCAAATATCCTAGTCTGCTATGGATGCCCCACTAAAACCCAGGCTCATATTAAACAAGGAAATCTAATCCGGGTTGTCTCCTCGTATCTAAGATTACTCTTTCAAGGCTGTGCCATAAAACACAAATTAAAATAATTGTACTTTTATTGAAAGCTGATATCAGATATTAGGTGGGGTGATTTTAACCATTTTTGGGACTGATTTCCCTGATCTCCTTTCTCTCTGAGATGTTCCCAACAAATTGATCAGCTTCACCAGCAGAAACTGTCAGTTCCAGGATGATCGCACAGCTGGATGAGTATTCTCATTTCTGATATACCTCTGTGACCTGGGCTAATGATTTAAACGGCCTGTCCACAGAAGATGGAAGTGATTGTGTTGTTTATTTAGGCACTGGATCGGGGATCTGATCTTCCTTCACCCATTCTTCACAAACAGATGCACAGGTTTGGGTCTGGGTCCTTACCCCATGACCATTTACAGGTGAGCCCAGATGGTAAAAGATTTGAACCCTGGACTTAGTCGTTCCACCCTTACCACACAATCTGAGGCACAGGACCCCTGACTACTTGTTCCCATCTCCATCCCAAATAAAGGGGTTGCATTTATATAGCACCTTTTGTGACCTCTGGAGATCCGAGTGAAATGTTTTTTTAAGGGTGCTCATTTGTAGTAACATTAGGAATCACAGCAGCAGATTTTTACAAAAAGACCCAGAAACAGCAATATTATCGTGAACAAATAATCCGTTTTTATTGATGTTGATTGTTATTTTTTTGAAAAGTGCTGTGGGATCTTGTTTATGGAGGGCTTTGGTTTAAAATCTCATTTAAATTGAAGAGAATGTAAATGTGGGCAGTGTGTAGTCATTGGGGGCTGTAAATTGCGTTGCTGAATCTCTCATAGCCAATTTACAGCCTTGTGTTCTATTTTAAAATTCTGCCTCCCACACTCCATGTTTAAAAGCTGAGAGTAAGTTGCCAGTTTTGGGAAATAGGCAGTGAAAAGCGATCGTTGTATGACGCTGGCTGGTATGATGCCAGCTGATTACAACTGGAGACAGAATGAGCCACCAGTTAATGAAAATGCTGTAACGTCAGAGGCTCAGGCGTCATTTCAGCAGTCTGTCATCTTAGCAAAAGGAACGAAGCTATGTTGCTATTCTGAGAGGCTGCATTTGTTACATTATCTCAGCGGCTATTTGTGTTGTCCTTGTCCAGGTTAGTTATCTGTCCCTCTCTGCAGAGAGGAATGGCTCTTGTTAAAATCCAAGTAAAAGCTCCTCCTGGCTAAGAATGGGATTTTTGTCTGACTGCACAGGTCCACGTACAAAATGACTATTCAAACCTCAGCACTAAACCTGTGAATTCTCTTTCTGATTGGAGGACAGTGATGTTCTAGGGGTCACAAGTTAGTGTGATGTTTTAGCTCACACGTGACACTTTGCTAATCCTCATTCTCAGTGTGAAACATCATTCATCAGCCCAAGAGACCCGTGACTTGGACAGAATCTGTCGTCTATCTGACTGGCCCCACGTTTCCCTCAATCATCTACTTTCTCAAATATCTGTCCAATTCTGCCCCAGATTGTTCCAATACTGTCTTGATTCTTCAACTGTCTCTTTCTCCTCCCCCAATCCCTGAAAAAAAAGGTTACATATAAAACAAAACCCAAAAGATGCTGAAATAAAAACTGAAAATTCTGCACCTACTCAGCAGGTTAGGCAGCCTCTGTGGAGAGGAGCAGTTTTTCTTCATTTTCCAATTAAGAGGCAATTTAACGTGGCCAATCCACCTACCCTGCACATCTTTGTGTTGTGGGGGGTGAGACCCACACAGACATGGGGAGAAATTACAAACTCCACAGACAGTGTCCTGGGGCCGGGATTGAACCCTCGGTGCCATGAGGCAGCAGTGCTAACCACTGTGCTGCCCGAGAATAGCAGAGTTAATGTCACATGACACTGACTTTATCAGTTTCTGTGCACCTTTTCTATGAACTTGTCCTTTAGAATGCAAATGTGGAATTCATTATAACGAGTGTCATTAAAGAGAAGAGACTGAAGGATATGCTGATAGGGTGAGAAAGGAGAATGGGAGGTGACACATTGGAGCATTAAGATCAGTATGGACATATTGGGTCATTGTGTATTTACAGATGTGTTTCTACATTGGAAATAATAAAATTAACTTCCTTGAACAGTGGGATTTTTAGGATATTCACTAAATGAAAATCGTGTATTGTCACGAGTAGGCTTCAATGAAGTTACTGTGAAAAGCCCCTAGTCGCCCCATTCCGGCGCCTGTTCAGGGAGGCTGGTACAGGCTGGTACTATTTCTCATGTCTATAAATAATATAGAGGAGTAACCCTGTAAAGTAATAACTTCAGCCTGAGTGGAAGGAAATGGTACTGTAGGAAATGAATTGTGAGCTTTGTCTGAGTGTTGTTGAAGTCCACCGTGTGCTACTCAATCTCTGGACATGGGATTTTTAGGCTGCAAGATGTTCCAATGCTGTTGAATTGGTTCCTGCCTCATAACAAGGGAGGGAGCCACTGAGAGTTTGCTGATTGAGCCTCCAGATTAATTCCAGGGTCAGTGAACAACTCTCCCTCGGTCTGTTTGAGGTGGTCAGCTTTTGGACACCAGTCTGTAATCTGTCACGGACAAGGTCCCAGTTAAGTTAAAGAAAGTGTTGGTGCCAGCTCAGGGTTAGGGTCTCTGCATACTGAGGAGCAGTTTCTGGCCCATGCTTGTAAACTGTATGAATGTACTCGGGAATTCAGGGCACAAAGTTTTTGAGAAAATTCCCAGGTAGAATCTTCAAAGCTGGAGATTGGGAACCTTTCTGAGCAAAATGAGTTTTCAGTGAGACTGGGTGATTCTGGGTGGCTAACTGTTTTAGCAAGTGCAGTAGCCAGCAAGACAGAGAATAGCTTCTGTAGTGACTAAATGGAGCTTGCTGAGCCCACTGCTGAATTTTGTCTGTGGGCAGACTTCACTGATCTGAGTCGTTGATTGGGGGGCACCTTAGCTGCAGTTTGGTTCCCCGCAAACCCCCCCCCTTGTGCCAATTTGCTGCACAGTGACCTCGGTCAGTGTGGAAATGGTTGAGGAGTGACCAATGTTGGTGTGGCAGATTGAATCTGGTGATGCGGGCTTTGGGATCTGTGCTGAGGAAGTAATTTATTTTTTATTAATAAATTTAAACTTGCGGGGAAAAACAAATTCCAATGAAGGGGCAATTCAGCGTGGCCAATCCACCTACCCTGCACATCTTTTTGGGTTGTGAGGGTGAAACCCACGCAGACACGGGAAGAATGTGCAAACTCCACACGGACCGGGATCGAACCCTGGTCCTCGGCACCGTGAGACAGCAGTGCTAACCACTGTGCCACCGTGCTGCCCAGTTCGGGCTCCCTGGCAGCGCGGGCACTCTGGTAGCGTGCAGCTCTGTCGGCGCTGGCCCTCTGGTGACGCGGGCCCTCTAGAAGCAACTCGCCGGCCCTCTGGTGACGCGGGCCCTCTAGAAGCAACTCGCCGGCCCTCTGGTGACGCGGGCTCTCTGGCAGCGCCTCGCCGGCCCTCTGGTGACACGGGCCCTCTGGCAGCGCCTCGCCGGCCCTCTGGTGACGCTGGCCCTCTGGCAGCGCCTCGCTGGCCCTCTGGCGACGTGGGCCCTCTGGCAGCACCTCGCTGGCCCTCTGGCAGCGCCTCGCTGGCCCTCTGGCGACGCGGGCCCTCTGGCAGCGCCTGGCTGGCCCTCTGGCAGCGCCTGGCTGGCCCTCTGGCAGCACCTCGCTGGCCCTCTGGCAGCGCCTCGCTGGCTCTCTGGCGACGCCTCGCTGGCCCTCTGGCGACGCGGGCCCTCTGGCGACGCGGGCCCTCTGGCAGCGCCTCGCTGGCCCTCTGGCAGCGCCTCGCTGGCCCTCTGGCGACGCTGGCCCTCTGGCAGCGCCTCGCTGGCCCTCTGGTGACGCGGGCCCTCTGGCAGCGTCTCGCTGGCCCTCTGGCAGCACCTCGCCGGCCCTCTGGCAGCACCTCGCCGGCCCTCTGGCAGCACCTCGCCGGCCCTCTGGCAGCACCTCGCTGGCCCTCTGGCAGCACCTCGCTGGCCCTCTGGCGACGCGGGCCCTCTGGCAGCGCCTTGCCGGCCCTCTGGCAGCACCTCGCTGGCCCTCTGGCAGCACCTCGCTGGCCCTCTGGCAGCGCCTCGCTGGCCCTCTGGTGACGCGGGCCCTCTGGCAGCGCCTGGCTGGCCCTCTGGCAGCACCTCGCTGGCCCTCTGGCGACGCGGGCCCTCTGGCAGCGCCTGGCTGGCCCTCTGGCAGCACCTCGCTGGCCCTCTGGCAGCACCTCGCTGGCCCTCTGGCAGCACCTCGCTGGCCCTCTGGTGACGCGGGCCCTCTGGCAGCGCCTCGCTGGCCCTCTGGCGACGCGGGCCCTCTGGCAGCGCCTGGCTGGCCCTCTGGCAGCACCTCGCTGGCCCTCTGGCAGCACCTCGCTGGCCCTCTGGCAGCACCTCGCTGGCCCTCTGGCGACGCGGGCCCTCTGGCAGCGCCTCGCCGGCCCTCTGGCAGCGCCTCGCCGGCCCTCTGGCAGCACCTCACTGGCCCTCTGGCGACGCGGGCCCTCTGGCAGCGCCTGGCTGGCCCTCTGGCAGCACCTCGCTGGCCCTCTGGCGACGCGGGCCCTCTGGCAGCGCCTGGCTGGCCCTCTGGCAGCACCTCGCTGGCCCTCTGGCAGCACCTCGCTGGCCCTCTGGCGACGCGGGCCCTCTGGCAGCGCCTCGCTGGCCCTCTGGCAGCACCTCGCTGGCCCTCTGGCAGCACCTCGCTGGCCCTCTGGCGACGCGGGCCCTCTGGCAGCGCCTCACTGGCCCTCTGGCGACGCGGGCCCTCTGGCAGCAGGCTTGAGGATTAGCAGAGTTATAAATGGAAAGGACTATTCGATGTCAAGCCTGAGTTAATTTGCACAGAAAGAGTGAACTCTGCAGCATTGGTGCATCCAGTGATCAGCTGCTGCTGTCTCTCTGCTTCCAAATGAAGCAGTTTGTGTTGCAGTGAAGGGTTGGAGTCGGGTGTGATAGAAAATTAGCTGCAATTGTGAAAGGTGAATACAGTTTCAGAATTGCCCATGTGTGCTGCTGGGCAGCCGGTATTTGCCTCAATAGTGAAGTTTGCAAAATCTGAACCTCCTATAAAAGATTCCCCTGAGGACAGAGACACAGCTGACTGGAGCAGTTCTGGCATGAACTTTGCCACATTGGTAGAAATCTCGCCTGTGTTACACAGTCCTGTGATTAAATCAAATTCTTCAGCACAATAATCAAGGCAGGGAGACCAGTGCGGTACTGAGGGACCGCATTGGAGATACCATCTCCTGGATGAGATAATTAGCTAAAGCCCCTTGTACCACCACAGGTGGAAGATCCCAGGGCAGCATTCAAAAACGAGAAGGGGAGTTATTCCCAGTGTTCTAGTCAATATTTATCCGCAACCAACATCAGTAAATCCGCCTATTTGGCCATCATCACCTTGCTGTAAAAATGTTTTCCCATTCCGATATGACAACACATCAAAAGTACTTCATTGGCTGTACGGTAGCACAGTGGTTAGCACAGTTCGTTCACAGCTCCAGGTTTGATTCCATTGTCACCTTCTCCCCTCCCTCAGTGACAGGAGAAAAAGATTCATTTGTAGCTCACTCCTGCCAGCCGTTAATTTGATTTGTGGGGTCGATTCCCACTCGCAGCCGAGCACAAAGTGTAGACAGACACATAGCGGCCACACCGAGGGAGCGCTGCACTGGCAGAGGAGTGGCCATACCGAGGGAGCGCTGCACTGGCAGCACCGCGGGCATACTGAGGGAGCGCTGCACTGGCAGCGGCGCGGGCATACCGAGGGAGCGCTGCACTGGCAGAGCAGCCACACCGAGGGAGCGCTGCACTGGCAGCGGGGCGGCCATACTGAGGGAGCGCTGCACTGGCAGCGGCGCGGGCATACCGAGGGAGCGCTGCACTGGCAGAGCAGCCATACCGAGGGAGCGCTGCACTGGCAGAGCAGCCATACCGAGGGAGCGCTGCACTGGCAGCGGCGCGGGCATACCGAGGGAGCGCTGCACTGGCAGCGGCGCGGGCATACCGAGGGAGCGCTGCACTGGCAGCGGCGCGGCCATACCGAGGGAGCGCTGCACTGGCAGCGGCGCGGCCACACCGAGGGAGCGCTGCACTGGCAGCGGCGCGGGCATACCGAGGGAGTGCTGCACTGGCAGCGGCGCGGGCATACCGAGGGAGCGCTGCACTGGCAGCGGCGCGGGCATACTGAGGGAACGCTGCACTGGCAGCGGGGCGGCCATACCGAGGGAGCGCTGCACTGGCAGCGGCGCGGCCATACCGAGGGAGCGCTGCACTGGCAGAGCAGCCACACCGAGGGAGCGCTGCACTGGCAGCAACGCGGCCATACTGAGGGCGTGCTGCACTGGCAGAGGAGCAGCCATACTGAGGGCGTGCTGCACTGGCAGCGGCGCGGGCATACCGAGGGAGCGCTGCACTGGCAGAGCAGCCATACCGAGGGAGCGCTGCACTGGCAGCAACGCGGCCATACTGAGGGCGTGCTGCACTGGCAGAGGAGCAGCCATACTGAGGGAGCGCTGCACTGGCAGCGGCGCGGGCATACCGAGGGAACGCTGCACTGGCAGAGCAGCCATACCGAGGGAGCGCTGCACTGGCAGCGGCGCGGGCATACCGAGGGAGCGCTGCACTGGCAGCGGCGCGGCCACACCGAGGGAGCGCTGCACTGGCAGCGGCGCAGCCACACCGAGGGAGCGCTGCACTGGCAGCGGCGCGGGCATACCGAGGGAGCGCTGCACTGGCAGAGGTGCGGGCATACCGAGGGAGCGCTGCACTGGCAGAGGAGCCATACCGAGGGAGCGCTGCACTGGCAGAGCAGCCATACCGAGGGAGCGCTGCACTGGCAGCGGCGCGGCCACACCGAGGGAGCGCTGCACTGGCAGCGGCGCGGCCACACCGAGGGAGCGCTGCACTGGCAGCGGCGCGGCCACACCGAGGGAGTGCTGCACTGGCAGCGGCGCGGGCATACCGAGGGAGCGCTGCACTGGCAGCGGCGCGGGCATACTGAGGGAACGCTGCACTGGCAGCGGCGCGGGCATACAGAGGGAGCGCTGCACTGGCAGCGGGGCGGCCATACCGAGGGAGCGCTGCACTGGCAGAGGAGCAGCCATACTGAGGGCGTGCTGCACTGGCAGCGGCGCGGGCATACCGAGGGAGCGCTGCACTGGCAGAGCAGCCATACCGAGGGAGCGCTGCACTGGCAGCAACGCGGCCATACTGAGGGCGTGCTGCACTGGCAGAGGAGCAGCCATACTGAGGGAGCGCTGCACTGGCAGCGGCGCGGGCATACCGAGGGAGCGCTGCACTGGCAGCGGCGCGGGCATACCGAGGGAACGCTGCACTGGCAGAGCAGCCATACCGAGGGAGCGCTGCACTGGCAGCGGCGCGGGCATACCGAGGGAGCGCTTCACTGGCAGCGGCGCGGCCACACCGAGGGAGCGCTGCACTGGCAGGGGCGCGGCCACACCGAGGGAGCGCTGCACTGGCAGCGGCGCGGGCATACTGAGGGAGCGCTGCACTGGCAGAGGTGCGGGCATACCGAGGGAGCGCTGCACTGGCAGAGGAGCCATACCGAGGGAGCGCTGCACTGGCAGAGCAGCCATACCGAGGGAGCGCTGCACTGGCAGCGGCGCGGCCACACCGAGGGAGCGCTGCACTGGCAGCGGCGCGGGCATACTGAGGGAGCGCTGCACTGGCAGAGCAGCCATACCGAGGGAGCGCTGCACTGGCAGCGGCGCGGGCATACCGAGGGAACGCTGCACTGGCAGAGCAGCCATACCGAGGGAGCGCTGCACTGGCAGCGGCGCGGGCATACCGAGGGAGCGCTGCACTGGCAGCGGCGCGGCCACACCGAGGGAGCGCTGCACTGGCAGCGGCGCGGCCACACCGAGGGAGCGCTGCACTGGCAGAGGAGCAGCCACACCGAGGGCGCGCTGCACTGGCAGCGGCGCGGGCATACCGAGGGAGCGCTGCACTGGCAGAGCAGCCATACCGAGGGAGCGCTGCACTGGCAGCAACGCGGCCATACTGAGGGCGTGCTGCACTGGCAGCGGCGCGGGCATACCGAGGGAGCGCTGCACTGGCAGAGCAGCCATACCGAGGGAGCGCTGCACTGGCAGCGGCGCGGGCATACCGAGGGAGCGCTGCACTGGCAGCGGCGCGGCCACACCGAGGGAGCGCTGCACTGGCAGGGGCGCGGCCACACCGAGGGAGCGCTGCACTGGCAGCGGCGCGGGCATACTGAGGGAGCGCTGCACTGGCAGAGGTGCGGGCATACCGAGGGAGCGCTGCACTGGCAGAGGAGCCATACCGAGGGAGCGCTGCACTGGCAGAGCAGCCATACCGAGGGAGCGCTGCACTGGCAGCGGCGCGGCCACACCGAGGGAGCGCTGCACTGGCAGCGGCGCGGGCATACTGAGGGAGCGCTGCACTGGCAGAGCAGCCATACCGAGGGAGCGCTGCACTGGCAGCGGCGCGGGCATACTGAGGGAGCGCTGCACTGGCAGAGGAGCAGCTTTTCAGATGATGCAATATACTGAGGCTCTATTTACCCCCTCGAGTGGAAATCTAAGATCCAGTGTCAGACTGAATTAATTTAAGAGTTCTTGATCAGCAGTCTTCTCCCAACGCCACAAGAAACTGATAACATTTGTCTCATTCTTATCAGTTGGATACAAAAAAATTACAATAATTTGACTTTAGATGTAATCTGTGTGATGCGGTTTTGTTCAGTGATGTGATCGCTTATAAATGCAAATCTCTGATAGTGACATTACTGGATAGTGATATCCAGTGTAGATTTATCCACGATCAAATGTTTCATGGATGAGATACTAGAACCTGTGCGACTTGTACCCTGGGTAGATCGGTATGTTTGGATGATGAAAGGGGGGGGGGGGGGGGAAGTGCAGCACTGTCGGTGGGGGGGGTGGGGAATGTGCAGCACTGTCGGTGGGGGGGGGGTGGGGAATGTGCAGCACTGTCGGTGGGGGGGGAATGTGCAGCACTGCCGGTGGGGGGGGGGGGGGGAAATGTGCAGCACTGTCGGTGGAGGGGGGTGGGGAATGTGCAGCACTGTCGGTGGGGGGGGGGTGGGGGGGGAATGTGCAGCACTGTCGGTGGGGGGGGGAATGTGCAGCACTGTCGGTGGGGGGTGGGGAATGTACAGCACTGTCGGTGGGGGGGGGTGGGGAATGTGCAGCACTGTCGGTGGGGGGGGGGTGGGGGGGGAATGTGCAGCACTGTCGGTGGGTGGGGGGGGAATGTGCAGCACTGTCGGTGGGGGGGGAGGGGAATGTGCAGCTCTGTCGGTGGGGGTGGTGGTGGGGAATATGCAGCCTGTCGGTGGGGGGGGGGGAGGGAATGTGCAGCCCTGTCGGGGGGGGGGGGGGGGTGGGCGGTGGGGGGGGGGGAATGTGCAGCACTGTCGGTGGGGGGGGGGGGAATGTGCAGCACTGTCGGTGGGGGGGGGGGGGGGGAATGTGCAGCACTGTCGGTGGGGGGGGGGTGGGGAATGTGCAGCACTGTCGGTGGGGGGTGGGGGGGGGGAATGTGCAGTCCTGTCGGTGGGGGGGGGGGGGGAAATGTGCAGCACTGTCGGTGGGGGGGGTGGGGAATGTGCAGCACTGTCGGTGGGAGGGGGTGGGGAATGTGCAGCACTGTCGGTGGGGGGGGGAATGTGCAGCACTGTCGGTGGGGGGGGTGGGGGGGGGAATGTGCAGCACTGTCGGAGGGGTGGGGGGGTGGGAAATGTACAGCACTGTCGGTGGGGGGGGGGGAATGTGCAGCACTGTCGGTGGCGGGGGGATGTGCAGCTCTGTCGGTGGGGGGGGGGAATGTGCAGCACTGTCGGTGGGGGGGGTGGGGAATGTGCAGCACAGTCGGTGGGGGTGGGGGGGGATGTGCAGCACTGTCGGTGGGGGGGGGGGGGGGAATGTGCAGCACTGTCGGTGGGGGGGGGGGGGGGGGGGGGAATGTGCAGCACTGTCGGTGGGGGGGGGTGGGGAATGTACAGCACTGTCGGTGGGGGGGTGGGTGGGGGGGGAATGTGCAGCACTGTCGGTGGGGGGGGGGGGGGGGAATGTGCAGCACTGTCGGTGGGGGGGGGGTGGGGAATGTGCAGCACTGTCGGTGGGGGGGGGTGGGGAATGTGCAGCACTGTCGGTGGGGGGGGGGAATGTGCAGCACTGTCGGTGGGGGGGGGGGGAAATGTGCAGCACTGTCGGTGGGGGGGTGGGGAATGTGCAGCACTGTCGGTGGGGGTGGGGGGGTGGGGAATGTGCAGCACTGTCGGTGGGGGGGGGGTGGGGAATGTGCAGAACTGTCGGTGGGGGGGGGTGCAGCACTGTCGGTGGGGGGGGTGGGGAATGTGCAGCACTGTCGGTGGGGGGGGTGGGGAATGTGCAGCACTGTCGGTGGGGGGGGGGAATGTGCAGCACTGTCGGTGGGGGGGGGGGGGGGAATGTGCAGCACTGTCGGTGGGGGGGGGGGGAATGTGCAGCACTGTCGGTGGGGGGGGGGATGTGCAGCACTGTCGGTGGGGGTGGGGGGGAATGTGCAGCACTGTCGGTGGGGGGGGGGATGTGCAGCACTGTCGGTGGGGGGGGGTGGGGAATGTGCAGCACTGTGGGTGGGGGGGTGGGGAATGTGCAGCACTTTGGGTGGGGGGGTGGGGAATATACAGCACTGTGGGTGGGGGGGTGGGGAATGTGCAGCACTGTGGGTGGGGGGGTGGGGAATGTGCAGCACTGTGGGTGGGGGGGTGGGGAATGTGCAGCACTGTGGGTGGGGGGGTGGGGAATGTGCAGCACTGTCGGTGGGGGGGTGGGGAATGTGCAGCACTGTCGGTGGGGGGGTGGGAAATGTGCAGCACAGTCGGTGGGGGTGGGGGGGGATGTGCAGCACTGTCGGTGGGGGGGGGTGGGGAATGTGCAGCACTGTCGGTGGGGGGGTGGGGGTGGGGGGGAATGTGCAGCACTGTCGGTGGGGGGGTGGGTGGGGGGGGAATGTGCAGCCCTGTGGGTGGGGGGGGGTGGGGAATGTGCAGCACTGTCGGTGGGGGGGTGGGGGGGTGGGGAATGTACAGCACTGTCGGTGGGGGGGTGGGGAATGTGCAGCACTGTCGGTGGGGGGGGGAATGTGCAGCACTGTCGGTGGGGGGTGGGGGGGAATGTGCAGCACTGTCGGTGGGGGGGGGGGGGAATGTGCAGCCTGTCGGTGGGGGTGGGGGGGGATGTGCAGCACTGTCGGTGGGGGTGGGGGGGGAATGTGCAGCTCTGTCGGTGGGGGTGGGGGGGGAATGTGCAGCACTGTCGGTGGGGGGGGGTGGGGGGGGAATGTGCAGCACTGTCGGTGGGGGGGGGTGGGGGGGAATGTGCAGCACTGTTGGTGGGGGGGGGTGGGGAATGTGCAGCACTGTCGGTGGGGGGGGGGTGGGGAATGTGCAGCACTGTCGGTGGGGGGGGGGGGGGGGATGTGCAGCACTGTCGGTGGGGGGGGGGGAATGTGCAGCACTGTCGGTGGGGGGGGGGGGGAATGTGCAGCACTGTCGGTGGGGGGGGGGGGGGGGAATGTGCAGCACTGTCGGTGGGGGGGTGGAGAATGTGCAGCACTGTCGGTGGGGGGGGGAATGTGCAGCACTGTCGGTGGGGGGGGGGAATGTGCAGCACTGTCGGTGGGGGGGGGGGGGGGGGGAATGTGCAGCACTGTCGGTGGGGGGGGGAATGTGCAGCACTGTCGGTGGGGGGGGGAATGTGCAGCACTGTCGGTGGGGGGGTGGGGAATGTGCAGCACTGTCGGTGGGGGGGGTGGGGAATGTGCAGCACTGTCGGTGGGGGGGGTGGGGAATGTGCAGCACTGTCGGTGGGGGGGGTGGGGGGGGAATGTGCAGCACTGTCGGTGGGGGGGTGGGGAATGTGCAGCACTGTCGGTGGGGGGGGGGGGGGGGGAATGTGCAGCACTGTCGGTGGGGGGGGGGGTGGGGGGGAATGTGCAGCACTGTCGGGGGGGGGGGGGGGGGGGGGAAATGTGCAGCACTGTCGGTGGGGGGGGTGGGGGGGGAATGTGCAGCACTGTCGGTGGGGGGGGGTGGGGGGGGATTGTGCAGCACTGTTGGTGGGGGGGGAAATGTGCAGCACTGTCGGTGGGGGGGGTGGGGGGGGTGGGGAATGTGCAGCACTGTCGGTGGGGGGGGTGCAGCACTGTTGGTGGGGGGGGTGGGGGGGGGTTGTGCAGCACTGTCGGTGGGGGGGGGGAATGTGCAGCACTGTCGGTGGGGGGGGGGGGGGAATGTGCAGCACTGTCGGTGGGGGGGGTGGGGGGGGAATGTGCAGCACTGTCGGTGGGGGGGGGGAATGTGCAGCACTGTCGGTGAGGGGGGTGGGGGGGAATGTGCAGCACTGTCGGTGGGGGGGGTGGGGAATGTGCAGCACTGTCGGTGGGGGGGGTGGGGGGGAATGTGCAGCCTGTCGGTGGGGGGGGTGGGGGGGAATGTGCAGCCTGTCGGTGGGGGTGGGGGGGGAATGTGCAGCACTGTCGGTGGGGGGGGTGGGGGGGACTGTGCAGCACTGTCGGTGGGGGGGGTGGGGAATGTGCAGCACTGTCGGTGGGGGGGGGGGGGGTTGTGCAGCACTGGCGGTGGGGGGGGGGGGGGGAATGTGCAGCACTGTCGGGGGGGGGTGGGGAATGTGCAGCACTGTCGGTGGGGGGGGGGGGGGGGGAATGTGCAGCACTGTCGGTGGGGGTGGGGGGGGAATGTGCAGCACTGTCGGTGGGGGGCGGGGAATGTGCAGCACTGTCGGTGGGGGGGGTGGGGGGGGAATGTGCAGCACTGTCGGTGGGGGGGGTGGGGGGGGAATGTGCAGCACTGTCGGTGGGGGGGGTGGGGAATGTGCAGCACTGTCGGTGGGGGGTGGGGAATGTGCAACACTGTCGGTGGGGGGGGGGGGGGGGGAATGTGCAGCACTGTCGGTGGGGGGGTGGGGAATGTGCAGCACTGTCGGTGGGGGGGGTGGGGAATGTGCAGCACTGTCGGTGGGGGGGGTGGGGAATGTGCAGCACTGTCGGTGGGGGGGGTGGGGGGGGAATGTGCAGCACTGTCGGTGGGGGGGTGGGGAATGTGCAGCACTGTCGGTGGGGGGGGGTGGGGGGGAATGTGCAGCACTGTCGGTGGGGGGGGGGGGGGGGGGAATGTGCAGCACTGTCGGTGGGGGGGGGGGGGGGGGGAAATGTGCAGCACTGTCGGTGGGGGGGGTGGGGGGGGAATGTGCAGCACTGTCGGTGGGGGGGGGTGGGGGGGGATTGTGCAGCACTGTTGGTGGGGGGGGAAATGTGCAGCACTGTCGGTGGGGGGGGTGGGGGGGGTGGGGAATGTGCAGCACTGTCGGTGGGGGGGGTGCAGCACTGTTGGTGGGGGGGGTGGGGGGGGGTTGTGCAGCCCTGTCGGTGGGGGGGGGGGAATGTGCAGCACTGTCGGTGGGGGTGGGGGGGGAATGTGCAGCACTGTCGGTGGGGGGGGGGGGGGGGGAATGTGCAGCACTGTCGGTGGGGGGGGGGAATGTGCAGCACTGTCGGTGAGGGGGGTGGGGGGGAATGTGCAGCACTGTCGGTGGGGGGGGTGGGGAATGTGCAGCACTGTCGGTGGGGGGGGGTGGGGGGGAATGTGCAGCCTGTCGGTGGGGGGGGTGGGGGGGAATGTGCAGCCTGTCGGTGGGGGTGGGGGGGGAATGTGCAGCACTGTCGGTGGGGGGGGTGGGGGGGACTGTGCAGCACTGTCGGTGGGGGGGGTGGGGAATGTGCAGCACTGTCGGTGGGGGGGGGGGGTTGTGCAGCACTGCCGGGGGGGGGGGGGGGGGGAATGTGCAGCACTGTCGGTGGGGGGTGGGGAATGTGCAGCACTGTCGGTGGGGGGGGTGGGGGGGGAATGTGCAGCACTGTCGGTGGGGGTGGGGGGGGAATGTGCAGCACTGTCGGTGGGGGGCGGGGAATGTGCAGCACTGTCGGGGGGGGGGGTGGGGGGGGAATGTGCAGCACTGTCGGTGGGGGGGGTGGGGGGGGAATGTGCAGCACTGTCGGTGGGGGGGGTGGGGAATGTGCAGCACTGTCGGTGGGGGGTGGGGAATGTGCAACACTGTCGGTGGGGGGGGGGTGGGGGGGAATGTGCAGCACTGTCGGTGGGGGGTGGGGAATGTGCAGCACTGTCGGTGGGGGGGGTGGGGGGGAATGTGCAGCACTGTCGGTGGGGGGGAATGTGCAGCACCCTCGGTGGGGGGGGGGGGGGAATGTGCAGCACTGTCGGTGGGGGGGGATGTGCAGCACTGTCGGTGGGGGGTGGGGAATGTGCAGCACTGTCGGTGGGGGGGGGGGGGGGGGAATGTGCAGCACTGTCGGTGGGGGGGGGGGGGGGAATGTGCAGCACTGTCGGTGGGGGGGGGGGTGGGGGGGAATGTGCAGCACTGTCGGTGGGGGGGGGGGAATGTGCAGCACTGTCGGTGGGGGGGGTGGGGGGGAATGTGCAGCACTGTCGGTGGGGGGGGGGGGAATGTGCAGCACTGTCGGTGGGGGGTGGGGAATGTGCAGCACTGTCGGTGGGGGGGGGGGGGGTGGGGGGGAATGTGCAGCACTGTCGGGTTAGTGAGCCTCCATGTCGGTACATGTTTAATTGGACTTTGTTATGTGACAAATTGAGAACATTGAGTGCTGGGATTAGTAGCATTGGTAATGTTTACTCCGCTGTGTTTAAAGTTCTTTGTTCCATATTTCTATCTAATTCCAGGCCTAAACCCACTCCAACTGGGAAACTGTTATATCTGAAACTTTAAAACTCCAATTTAATCTTTGTTCTTTTTTTTTCAGAATTCTAAAAGCAGCCAGGGTCTTGTGGGACTTCGGAATCTGGGCAACACAGTGAGTTTCATTTTCCAGTCAACACGATTACAGTACTTCCATTGTGGATAATCTCCAGAAATTGGCATTTATTTAAGAATGTGTTTTGCAGTTGATTAGTTTTGTTTAAAGGGGCTTCATGTTGGATGAGGTTGGATGGTGTTAGGGTTATGGTGGGGTACGGCAGTGTCATCTTGGGTCAGGCAAAGTAATGACTAACTTCCCTTACTTACCCAAATAGGCAGTATGTGTTGTAGGACTATTCCACTGTGGAGCCATCACATCCCAGCTGAGTCTTGTTCTGAACCAAAATTCCCAGCTGTTTCCCAGCCAGGGTTACTGAAGCAGGAGTTCTGGATGAGTTCTCCCCTCGCATTGCCCTGGACATGAGAATGTTTCGGAGGTGCACTGTTCAGCTGGCACAATGGGGAACATATTTATCAGTTGACTTCTGGTTAAATGTGGGGAAGCAGAGGTCATTGTGTCAGAAGCTGATGGTTTTGAGTATTCACAGAGCAGTGTTATCAATTTGACAAGAGGATACAGACAGTGTGTAACTCAAACCCAAAACAGTGTGTGTTGGTTAAACACCTAGTGTTGTGGGAATGGTGGCAATGGGACTTGCAAACATGCACCTGTACTCGAGACATCTGTCTTTACATCTGTTTTATAAACAAACTGAGGTATGAACTCTGTTAGCCCGAGCTGTTTTTAACAACGCTCCTAAAAAAACAAGCAACTCCTCCGAGGCAGGTTAGCTGCAGGTTGTGGAAGTATTGAGGATGGCAACAGAAAGTAGGATATAAGGCAGCTGGCATTGTCTATGGGAACAAATCCGTAGGAACTGTTACTCCTTCAGGCTCACGTAACCCAGGCAAGGAACCTGTTCGATATCAGTCCGGAATTCCGAGCCGGAGTTCGTCCACTGCTCGGACCTTCTGACCTGAGTTAAGAATTCTACGTAAATTACAGGCTGACATCATAGAATTGGAGGTAAAAGATGGGCGATGAGAAAGCAACTCGAGGAGTGATAGCAGAATAGTCTGCGAGAGGGATGAATGTGTTCCCATATCCTGGAATTTGCTGGAGCCCAGTTTTGTTTTCCTGTTCTGCCTCCTTCAGTGGGGTTGCAGCACTCTTTAAAATAAATAAATAGAAAAATCTTTATTGTCACAAGTAGGCTGACATTAACACTGCAATGAAGTTACTGTGAAAAGCCCCTAGTCGCCACATTCCGGCGCCTGTTTGGGGAGGCTGGTACGGGAATTGAACCCGCGCTGCTGGCCTTGTTCTGCATCACAAACCAGCTGTCTAGCCCACTGAGCTAAACCAGCCCTATTACTGCAAACCTTAAGTTGCTGTCTGAAGGAACTAGGCTGGTGTTTGTTTTCACGATTGCCAGTCTGTCCCTGGAGTGGAAGCTGCCTGCCCATGGCATTGCCCATGGCATTGCCCAGAGAGCATTGTTTATTCTGGGTGGAAGCACTGGTTTTGTTCATCCCCTCCTAACAGTCTGTGTGAATTCACCTGCTCCCCTCCCCTCCCTTTTGTTTGTGCAGTCATTAATGTTCCTTTTTTGTGTTCTTTTGATGCAGTGTTTCATGAACTCAATCCTGCAATGTTTGAGCAACACTCGAGAGCTACGAGATTATTGTATTCAGAACACATATCGGCGAGAACTCAACAACCGGAGCCGTACAAACACTGCGCTCATGGAAGGTAAGCACTCCCAATGTATTGGCCAAGGGCAATGGAGAGGCCAATAAATCTCTATCCTCTAAGCCAGTACCTTCCCCCATCCCACCCCCAATTTCTGCCAAGTGGAGCAAAATATCTTACAAAATATCTCTTAGTTTTGAGCGCAGCTGCTGAAGTCTCCAAAACGTAACCAAATGGTCGGCATAACATCGTGGGCCGAAGGGCCTGTACTGTTCCATGTTCTAAATAATATTATCTCCAAATGTCAGCAATTGATCTCCGTCACCATGGGCATCGTTATAGAAGCAATGTAATTGATCATTTGCTGAATGACCTCCTCTGGTGCTAAATTATACCATGATGATGATGCTTAAAATAATTTGAGTATTCGTCAACCAATTCCACTAAAACTCATCAGTTTTTATTTTCTCCTGTAGAATTTGCAAAGCTTCTGCAGTCTCTGTGGACATCCTCCAGCAATGATCCGATCAGTCCTTCCGAGTTCAAAACACAAATCCAGAAATATGCCCCGCGATTTGTGGGATACAAGTAAGTGACACCTGACATATAAACAGTAGTCAGGCGGAAGCCTGATGCCATGTTCCATCACCAAGACAGATACCTGGGAATGACTCATTTCCCTGTGTTGAAGCTCCTCTGAATCCCTCACGGTGATAATAGTTGTGATATAAACACAGGTTTATTTGTTCTTCCTAACCTTGACTCATTTTGCTCACTCAGTCAACAAGATGCCCAGGAGTTCCTCCGGTTCTTGCTTGATGGGCTTCACAATGAAGTGAACAGAGTCTCGGTGCGTTCCAAGGCTACAGTGGAGGACCTAGACCACCTTCGGTAAGTGGCAATAATTACCTGTACCTGTCTCTTGGAACTGTCTATGTGCAGATTACGTCTAGTAGTTTGTTTTGAGCCAGTTCAATTTTTAATTTTGGGGAGGTGCATGTGACCCCTGAAGGATCGAGTTTCTTAGCATGTGCAACACAGAAACAGGTCACTTGGCCACACAAACCTGTTCCCATTCCTCTTCTTCTACGTATCGTTCCATTCCATTCTCCCTCATAGATAGTCTAACTTCCCCTGAAATGCATGTATGCTTTCTGCTACCATTCCTCACGCTAGCGAGCTCTGATCAATTGAAATGAAATGAAAATCGCTTATTGTCACGAGTAGGCTTCAATGAAGTTACTGTTAAAAGTCCCCTAGTCGCCACATTCCGGCGCCTGTTCGGGGAGGCCGGTACGGGAATCGAACCGTGCTGCTGGCCTGCTTGGTCTGCTTTAAAAGCCAGCGATTTAGCCCAGTGAGTCTGTCTTAGAACATAGAACATACAGTGCAGAAGGAGGCAATTTGGCCCATCGAGTCTGCACCGACCCAGTTAAGCCCTCACTTTCACCCTATCCCCGTAACCCAATAACTCCTAACCTTTTGGTCACTAAGGATAATTTATCATGGCCAATCCACCTAACCTGCACGTCTTTGGACTGTGGGAGGAAACCGGAGCACCCGGAGGAAACCCACGCAGACACTGGGAGAACGTGCAGACTCCGCACAGACAGTGACCCAAGCCGGAATCGAACCTGGGACCCTGGTGCTGTGAAGCCACAGTGCTAACCACTGTGCTACCCTGCTGCCCATATTCTTGCAAATATAACTTAAAGTAACTTCTTTGTTTTTAGTTACTTTCCCAATTTATAATAATCTTTATTATTGTCACAAGTAGGCTTACATTAACACTGCAATGAAGTTACTGTGAAAATCCCTCATTCGCCACATTCCGGCGCCTGTTCGGGTACACAGAGGGAGAATCCAGAATGTCCAATTCACCGAACAGCAAGTCTTTCAGGATTTGTGGGAGGAAACCGGAGGAAACCCACACAGACACGGGAAGAAAGTGCAAACTCCGCACAGACAGTGGCCCAAGCCGGGAATTGAACCTGGGACCTTGGAGCTGTGAAACAACAGTGCTAACCACTTTAGCCGACCACCTGTCCAGTTATTGTCCAGCCGCATTTTAGAGTTAGCTTTTGGAGTGATTAAACTGCTGATTGAGATGAGTTCAGTGCCGCTGTGCTCCTCGCTCCCCCAATATTGTAGCTAAGGTCTATCAGTGTGTTGTGTTGTGGAACAGTGGTGATGCCCAAATCTAACTCTCACCCAGACACTGCTCAGTTGTGCAGATCATTGTTATTGTGACTAAAGTGTGTTTTTTAAATTCAGTGTTTTTCTAATTACTTAGGAAAATGTAATCAAGGTGATGTGTCTTGGTGTCTGATTTGGGCAATGCAGTTTACATTTTCCTCTTCACCTCTAGTGATGATGAAAAGGGGAGAAGAATGTGGAAGAAATACCTGGAGAGAGAGGACAGTCGGATTGTAGGTGAGTGCAGCACATTCAGGTTTTCACATGAGCATAACCAGGTATGTCTGGTATTAAGAACATACAGAGACAATATAAAATAAGGGTAAATTCCCAAAGGACGCAGGAGCAGACGGACCTGGATGTGCAGTTAATAAAGAAGATAGCATTCTGGTTTTGTTATAGCCTCTTTATTAATAGAGGCCGCTAATATTCAGAAGTTGTCTGACCAAAGGAACATCCTTTACCTGTAGCTCTTTGCATAGGAAACAGCCCTGGTGCCTTCATTAGACAGAGTACCAGAGCAAGGAGGTTATTCTGAACTTCTACAGGCACTAGTGAGACCTCAGCTGGAATATTGTGAACAGTTCTGGGTGTCACACTATAGGAAGGATGTGAACACATTGGAGAGAGTTCAGGAGAGGTTTGTAAGAATGGTTCCAGCGATGAGAAACTTCAGTTACGAGGACAGATTGGAGAGGTTGGGACTGATCCCCTCGGAGAGAAGATGGCTGAGAGGAGATTTGATAGAGATGTTCAAAATCATGAGGGGGCTGGACAGAGTAGATGAGGAGAAACTTTTTGCTCGTAAAAGGATCAAGAACGAGAGGGCACAGAATGAAGTGATTTGGAAAAGAAGCAGATGAGATGTGAGAGAACTGTGAGAGTAGTTTGGGTCTGGAATGGTGGTGGAGGCAGGTTCAATAGAGGTATTAGATGACTTTCTGAATAGAAACAGCATGTTTGAGTATGGGGCATGGGCAGGAGAATGGCACTGAGTCATGAGGCATGATGGGCCGAATGGCCTCATTCTGTGCCCTAACAATTCTGTCTGTGAGATCAGAATTGTGAATTTAAGGAATATTCCGAAGGAAAATACCTGATTTTTTTTTTGTTTACATCAGTAACAACTTGGCTAATTTCTATTTTTCAGATCATTTTGTGGGCCAGTTGAAAAGTTCCCTCACCTGCAGTGAGTGTGGCTACTGCTCCACAGTGTTTGACCCCTTCTGGGACCTGTCACTACCCATCTCAAAGGTGAGAAAACCGATTGACAGCTGGGATTTTCTGGTCCCTGTGACAAACTATTCAAATCTCCGTTGACTTCAGCAGGACCCAGTGGTCCCTCTCGCGGAATGGGCTGGAAAATCCAAACCCTTGACAGCTGCTGAGTTTCTGAGTGCAGCTTTTATCAGATGCAGTTACAACAGACTCACGTCTGGGTAGGTGCCAAATGTGAAATGTTGTCCACCAGAGGATGCAAGGCCATAGCACCTGATAAGCAGCAGAGACATTTACTGTTCACGAGGTTGCTGATATTCAGATGCTATCTGACCACAGGAATGTCTTTTACCTGTAGCTATTCTCTCAGGAAACCACCTTGGTGCCTTCATTAGACACAGTCACACTTTTGGAAAGAGAAGTGAAACACTGGGATTAGCAGTTAGAACAACCTCAGCATCTGCTTTTCTATTCATTCTCAATGTGGAATTTAGTGTCTATTTGATATAATTGGCTTGCTCAGTCTCTTCCGAATCCCACGTGTTGGATTTGAGTCACATACAGGCCAGACTGGGTAAAGCCAGCAGGTTCCGTTGCTAAAGTGAGCCAGCTGGGTTTTCACTGATATAGCTCAGACCCATGCCCATTTTTTTACTGAGACCAGAGTTCTCAAGCTGGCCTGGTGGCGTGTGAACTTGCCTTGCTCTGCATTATTAGTTATCATCTCTAGCTTACTATTGCAATAATATAAACACTGTTCCAGTGTACCCTTTACTGTGTTACGTTTATTGGGTCCTCCAGGATAAATTGTTTGCTGTCTAACTCTGGGAGAGGGGAAGAATATCTGCAGAGGGCAGTATCTGGAAATCGTGCGTGGTGTGGAAAATCAATCTTGGGTTTCTGTCACAGTTGACAGGCACTGGAAGTAATGAGCAATTGTTGCATCCTAATTAGGGTGACAGATTAACAATAGGAGGTGTGGCACCATCTGGAGAGAGAGAAGCAGAGTGAATGTTTCATGTTGAGGACCTTGCTGAGCTGGAACGTTAACTCTGTTCCCACCACATGAGCTGCCAGTCCTCCTGGCTATTTGTTTTTATTTCCAATTTCCAGCATCCACAGTATTTTGCTTTTGTTGATAGATTATGGAGCTTGGTGGAAAGTCTTTGGCCGAGTATGGCAGAACTCCCAAATCTTTAGCAAAAAAGAGAGCAATGCTATTGTGAATAATTAGGTTCCTTTAACACAGTATTGCCAGCTGCTGTTTGTAACCAAGAGTCTTTTGGACAAGTTCAATTGAAATTAGGAAATGAGCTCCAGGTGCAAAGGTCACTTGGACCTTACCCCTCCATTTCCAGCTTGATCAGAAAATCACTTTCTAGTGTTTTAACTCTGCCAATGTCTTATTATTCAGTTTTCAGAAAATGTTCTGATTTCTGTTCCTTTTGCAGAAAGGTTATGGTGAAGTTTCACTGATGGACTGCATAAGACTGTTCACCAAAGAGGATGTTCTGGATGGAGATGAAAAGCCGGTGAGTTGACCTTTTCTCTTGCGATGGTCACTCTGTTTTGTCATTGGCTGCCCCTGTTTGGAGGTGCCTGAGGTTGATTTGTTAGTAACCGAAGCAGTGGCAGTTAGAAAAATTAATTCTCTGTACAGAGTCGACATTGGTAAGGCTGACATTTATTACCTATTCCAAGTTTGTCTGAGAAGGGTGGTGGGCACTTTCTGTGACATGAAGGTGTGCCCATGGTGTTGGTGGATGGGGTGAGGGGTCACGGCAAAGGGTGAAGTCCATATTTTTGGGGGGCAGAGGCACAAGGAAACAGGATTCCTGAGAAGAGGAATCAACAGTTCAAGTCCTATTTCAACTCTGACTAAAAAGACTAAAATGTAGAAATGAGAGGTGAACATGGAATACGAAAATGGTTTCTTTCCACAGCCATGAATTAATCCCAGGGAGGCAGAGTCTTTGGATATATTTTAGGCAGAGGTAAATAGATCCTGGAAACAGAAGGGGGTGAAAGGCGATTGGGGGCAGGCAGGAATGAGGAAGCAAGGTTGCAATCAGATCAGCCATGATCATACTGAGTGGCAGAGCAGTTTGAGGGGCCGAGTGGCCTACTTTTGCTCCTAATTTGAATGGACTTGATTTCCAATGAGGATGATTTAATACCCAGTATCTGCTCGTGCAGCCAGTTTGGAACTCCTCCAGAACTTGAGGATGGTGAAACTTTCAATCACTGAATGGAAGATTAAAAATTTTTTTTTTTCGAGTACTCCATGGACGAGACAATGAAGCTGCATTAGTGTTTTTGGCACCTTCTTTGGTTACAAGTTGAACTTGGACAGGAGTGAATGTATCCCAGTCAACTCCCCCGAGGGAGAAGAGCCCTACTGGAGATGTTACCTTTTCACATTTCCAAGGCTAGCTTTCATTACCCGGGTGGCTACCCCTACCCCTACATCTACCCC
Source organism: Scyliorhinus canicula (assembly GCF_902713615.1). Lineage (NCBI taxonomy): Eukaryota > Metazoa > Chordata > Chondrichthyes > Carcharhiniformes > Scyliorhinidae > Scyliorhinus > Scyliorhinus canicula. The sequence continues at coordinate 104,970,254 of NC_052164.1, read as the reverse complement.
TACCCCTACATCTACCCCTACCCCTACCCTACCCCTACATCTACCCCTACCCCTACATCTACCCCTACCCCTACCCCTACCCCTACCCCTACATCTACCCCTACCCCTACATCTACCCCTACCCCTACCCCTACCCCTACCCCTACATCTACCCCTACCCCTACATCTACCCCTACCCCTACATCTACCCCTACCCCTACATCTACCCCTACCCCTACATCTACCCCTACCCCTACATCTACCCCTACCCCTACATCTACATCTACCCCTACCCCTACCCCTACATCTACCCCTACCCCTACATCTACCCCTACATCTACCCCTACCCCTACATCTACCCCAACATCTACCCCTACCCCTACATCTACCCCTACCCCTACATCTACCCCTACCCCTACATCTACCCCTACCCCTACATCTACCCCTACCCCTACCCCTACATCTACCCCTACCCCTACATCTACCCCTACCCCTACATCTACCCCTACCCCTACATCTACCCCTACCCCTACATCTACCCCTACCCCTACATCTACCCCTACCCTTACATCTACCCCTACCCCTACCCCTACATCTACATCTACCCCTACCCCTACCCCTACATCTACCCCTACCCCTACATCTACCCCTACCCCTACATCTACCCCTACCCCTACATCTACCCCTACCCCTACATCTACCCCTACCCCTACATCTACCCCTACCCCTACATCTACCCCTACCCCTACATCTACATCTACCCCTACCCCTACATCTACCCCTACCCCTACATCTACCCCTACCCCTACATCTACCCCTACCCCTAACCCTACCCCTACATCTACCCCTACCCCTACATCTACCCCTACCCCTACATCTACCCCTACATCTACCCCTACCCCTACATCTACCCCTACATCTACCCCTACCCCTACATCTACCCCTACCCCTACCCCTACATCTACCCCTACCCCTACATCTACCCCTACCCCTACATCTACCCCTACATCTACCCCTACCCCTACCCCTACATCTACCCCTACCCCTACATCTACCCCTACCCTACATCTACCCCTACCCCTACATCTACCCCTACCCCTACATCTACCCCTACCCCTACATCTACCCCTACCCCTACATCTACCCCTACATCTACCCCTACATCTACATCTACCCCTACATCTACCCCTACCCCTACATCTACCCCTAGCCCTACCCCTACCCCTACATCTACCCCTACATCTACCCCTACATCTACCCCTACATCTACCCCTACCCCTACATCTACCCCTACATCTACCCCTACCCCTACATCTACCCCTACCCCTACCCCTACCCCTACATCTACCCCTACCCCTACATCTACCCCTACCCCTACATCTACCCCTACATCTACCCCTACCCCTACATCTACCCCTACCCCTACATCTACCCCTACCCCTACATCTACCCCTACATCTACCCCTACCCCTACATCTACCCCTACCCCTACATCTACCCCTACCCCTACATCTACCCCTACCCCTACATCTACCCCTACCCCTACATCTACCCCTACCCCTACATCTACCCCTACCCCTACATCTACCCCTACCCCTACATCTACCCCTACATCTACCCCTACATCTACCCCTACATCTACCCCTACATCTACCCCTACATCTACCCCTACATCTACCCCTACATCTACCCCTACATCTACCCCTACATCTACCCCTACATCTACCCCTACCCCTACCCCTACCCCTACCCCTACCCCTACCCCTACATCTACCCCTACCCCTACATCTACCCCTACCCCCTACATCTACCCCTACCCCTACATCTACCCCTACCCCTACCCCTACATCTACCCCTACATCTACCCCTACATCTACCCCTACATCTACCCCTACATCTACCCTACATCTACCCCTACATCTACCCCTACATCTACCCCTACATCTACCCCTACATCTACCCCTACCTACCTACATCTACCCTACCCCTCCATCTACCCCTACCCCTACATCTACCCCTACCCCTACATCTACCCCTACCCCTACATCTAACCCCTACCCCTACATCTACCCCTACCCTACACCTACCCCTACCCCTACATCTACCCCTACCCCTACCCCTACATCTACCCCTACCCCTACCCCTACATCTACCCCTACCCCTACATCTACCCCTACCCCTACCCCTACATCTACCCCTACATCTACCCCTACCCCTACATCTACCCCTACCCCTACATCTACCCCTACCCCTACATCTACCCCTACCCCTACATCTACCCCTACCCCTACATCTACCCCTACCCCTACATCTACCCCTACATCTACCCCTACATCTACCCCTACCCCTACATCTACCCCTACCCCTACATCTACCCCTACCCCTACATCTACCCCTACCCCTACATCTACCCCTACATCTACCCCTACATCTACCCCTACATCTACCCCTACCCCTACCCCTACATCTACCCCTACCCCTACATCTACCCCTACCCCTACATCTACCCCTACCCCTACATCTACCCCTACCCCTACATCTACCCCTACATCTACCCCTACATCTCCCCTACCCCTACATCTACCCCTACCCCTACATCTACCCCTACCCCTACATCTACCCCTACCCCTACATCTACCCCTACATCTACCCCTACCCCTACATCTACCCCGACGCAATTTATTGTCTTATTATTGGGCAGCCAATGTCCAGAAGATATTGTTGCGGTTTAGCGAACTGGGTTCCATTTGGGGACAAACAGAAGCGAGCTCCTGAACTTTCTAACCCACAGGCCACAATCAGTAAAGATAAGCAAGAACACCTCCTCCACGATCATCCTCAACACCAAAGCTGTGTCCTCAGCCCCCTACTATACTCCTTATACACCAATGACTGTGTGGCTAAATTCCCCTCCAACTCCATTTTCAAATTAGCTGATGGCACCACTGTAGTGGGTCGGATTTCAAACAATGACGAGACAGAGTATAGGAATGAGATAGAGAATCTGGTGAACTGGTGCGATGACAATAATCTCTCCCTCAATGTCAACAAAAGGGTCGAGAGCTTCAGGTTTTTAGGTGTACAGATCACCAACAGCCTGTCCTGGTCCCCCCATGCCGACACTATAGTTAAGAAAGCCCACCAACGACTCTACTTTCTCAGAAGACTGAGGAAATTTGGCATGTCAGCTACGACCCTCACCAACTTCTACAGATGCACCATAGGAAGCATTCTTTCTGGTTGTATCACAGCTTGGTATGAAGCCTGTTCGGCCCAAGACCGCAGGAAACTACAAACAGTCGCGAATGTAGCCCAGTCCATCACGCAAACCAGCCTCCCATCCATTGACTCTATCTATAATTCCCGCTGCCTCAGAAAGGCAGCCAGCATAATTAGGGACCCCACGCACCCCCGACATACTCTCTGCCACCTCCTTCCGTCACGAAAAAGATACCAAAGTTTGAGGTCACGTACCAACCGATTCAAGAACAGCTTCTTCCCTACTGCCATCAGACTTTTGAATGGATCTACCTCGTATTAAGTTGATCTTTTCTCTACACCTTGCTATAACTGTAACATTATACTCTGCAGTCTCTCCTTCCTTCCCTATGTACGGTATGCATTGTTTGTACAGCATGCAAGAAACAATACTTTTCACTGTATACTAATGCATGTGACAATAATAAATCAAATCAAATCAAATCATTGCCTTTCTCTCCGGTGAAATTTTCCCTGAATTCAGTGGTTGTCTGCGCCCTAAGAATTTGGAAGCAGTTCAGGCAACATTTGAATTTCTGTTCCCTCTCTTCGCTAGCCCCCATCTGCAACAACCACCTTTTCCTGCCAGGCAGTTTGGACTCTACGTTTAAGTCATGGGAGGGGCAGGGAGAGTTTTGGAGACCTGTTTGTGCAGGGGTGGTTTGCCAGTTTGAAGGGGTCGGAGAAGGTTAAGTTCACCATTAGAGGGGGGGGGGGGGGGGGGTTGAGGGGTTTTACCCATTCATTTCATTTTTCAAGGAGCTTGTCAACTGTTGGGGGTTTAGTTTAGTTTTTGTGTTAAAGTTAATGTGTTTTTGCATTTTTGTCTCTTCTATTGTGCATTTCTGTGTGATTATTTCAGGTGATTTATTCAATAAACATCACTGAAGAGTGACCAACAATCTTTTTTCTTGATGATTTCTGTTCAGGCACTTGGGAATGTCAGTGACCAACAGAAACTAGGACTAGTTTTCAAACTCCCTTTGGACAGTCCAGCTGTTTTAACAAAATGTCACCCAGCAGCATCATGTACTTTTGGATCAAAATCCTAAAATCTCCCTCCCTAACAGCACTGTGGGTGCACCAGTGTTAGTGACTCAACATCACCTTCTCAAGGGCAGTTTGGGATGCCAATAAATGCTGGCCTAGACATTGATGTTTGTATCTCGAGAACAAACTGTCTGTGGTATGAGTCATCAGTACTGGCCTCCTTGAGAAATGTTCTATTCCTACATGTTGTTCAATGTGTACTTTGTATCCATGGATCTTGCTTGCTCCCTTCCTCTGACGAGGAGATTGACTTTCGCTGGACTCTCAACACCTGCTCATGCACTGGACTGATTTGAAGTATGTTCGCATTTTACCCTGGGACGTCACAGCCAAGTCTAATACTCTTCTTATCCAGTGCCCTTATGTGCATAAGTCATAGAGCAACAACTAGTTGTAACTTTCACTAGTTTGCCTCTGCTTTGTCCACTGTTTTCCAAAAGTCCTCCTCGCTAGCAAATTAGCGAACTCATAATGTAATGAACGCTAAATCATAGTCCAGGCTTGTATTTCATTGTGTATAGAAGAGAAAGGATGATCTAATTGAGATATTTAAAATGGTAATACAGTTTGAGGGAAACATTTCCTCGGGTGTGAGAATCAAGGATGACTAAAACTTGAACCAGAACGTGCAGGGGTGTGTTAGGAAGTACTGCTTCTCACAGTCGTGGAAACCTGCATAGATCTCTGCCCAAAATGTTGCGGTGCTAGGGGCCATTGAGGTCTTCAAGACTTCAATCACTAGATGTTTGTTGGGTGCATCAAGGAAATGGAATTATAGTAGTAAATGGAGTTGAAGCACAGGTCGGCCATCAAATTAGATAGAACGCACTCAATGGGCTGAATGGCCTTGTTCTTTACCGACTGTCCATAAATCAACACAGACTAGGTTTTGAATTCGAGCTCCTGCCTTTCTTTGACTAAAGATAGATTGATTGACTGGGGAGTGGGGTATAGGCTCCTATTTTACTGACTCTAACTTTGCACATTCTATGTTGCAGACCTGCTACAGATGCAAATTTCGAAGGAAATGTACCAAGAAATTCACAATCCAGAAATTCCCAAAGATCCTTGTGTTGCGTATCCTTCAGATATGTCACTTCTAACAAGATTGTGTGTGTTTTCTGTCACTCAATCCTTATCATTACACTGATGTTTCGCGGGTTTATTTAACATGACCAGATATTGTGATCTGCTGGATTTGAGGGGATTTGGGACGTGAGTAACAGTGAGCTGGACCAATGTTCATTTCATCTCGTGGAACTTTAGTTCCAGTCGAGACTGAATTGGACCTGATGTTTCCCTCACTATAGGTACCAGCCCACGCTGAAGACGGGTTGTGTAATCCCAATCATTGCAAGCCAGAATCTCACAACTCATTAGTGTTTGGTGTGTCTCATGTTTATTGTATCCCTGTTTAGTTGTGTATCTCCCTCTTGCCCTTCTTCTCACACACGCAGTCCTGTTTATTGTGTGCCCAGTGACATTGTTCTGCTGGTATTCTCTCATCTCTTGTGAGTACTGACTCTCAGTGGGATATGGGTTGCTGGACACTGATCCCACCCCACCCCCCCCCACCCCCACCGCTGATGCCGAAATCGCGATGGGGCGGAGAATCCGTTTTGGCGTGCACAGTCGGGACCGGTGCCTGTTTCGCAATTTCCCGCCTCCCCTGAAAATCATCGTACTTTCTGAGTGCGCCGCGCCGAGTATCCACCGCCTCGGGCCACCGCCTCGGGCCGCCGCCTCGGACCACCGCCTCGGGCCACCGCCTTGGGCCTCGGGCCCCCGCCTCGGGCCATTGCCTGAGGGCCGCCCTGCGATGCTCCGTACCCGACCAGCCGAATTCCCAACGCCGTGGGACTTGTCTGGTCCCACTGTCCGTGATACTCGCGTGGCGGCTGCGGATTCAGTCTGGGGCTGCCACACTCGGGGGAAGGGTCGATTGGTGGCAGGGGGGGCTTCATTCCGGTTTGTGGGCAATGTGTGCGGGTGGTCTGGGGTGTGCGAGAGGCCGCTGCGGGGCACTATTTCGGTGGTCCAGGTCCGCGGGTGGGTTCCGCCATGGAACATGGCGTGGCCGCTGGAGGCCGCCGTGTGTATGCGCGGCCTCTGACCCAGAAATGCGGGGGGCGGTATCGGCAGCGGGAGCTGTGAGCTCCATGGCAGCTGCCTGCTAGCCCCCAGCAGCTTACCTGACAGCAATGGGGACATAGTCCCAAAAACAAATATTCAAGTAATGGTGGTGTTGACTAAGTTACTGAATGTGATGGGGAAGGTGTCCCTGGGTGGGTTTCGAGTCTCTCTGTTTTCTTTTCTCCCCCTAACTCAGGAACGCTGAAGCTGAAAGTAATGTTCTGAGTCCCAGAACTGTTCTGATCCCTGAGGCAGAATTACTGACCAGGTAAACGTGGGGGAGCCGATCCAGGCTCCCAAATACCCATTACTCAATGTTACTTCAAATTGTTCCCTGGCTCCGCTGCCCATTTTTTCATTGTTCCTTTGTTTGATATCCCAGTGGAAAACAGGAATTTATCTGATTTTTAAAAATCTATGAACCTTGACTCAGCATTTAATTCAGATTTGAAGCGATTCTCCGAAGCTCGGATTCGTACCAGTAAACTCTCTGCCTTTGTAAATTTCCCACTGAAGGACCTCGACCTGCGAGAGTTCTCATCTGAAAACAATGGTGAGTAATGGGATGGTTGTATTTGTACAGAATCTGTATCGCACATTTGTCGGTTTGCATCACGGTCCTGGTATGTTGCTGTGTCAGCCGGCCAGCGTGTCAGCCGGCCAGCGTGTCAGCCGGCCGGCGTGTCAGCCGGCCGGCGTGTCAGCCGGCCAGCGTGTCAGCCGGCCAGCGTGTCAGCCGGCCGGCGTGTCAGCCGGCCGGCGTGTCAGCCGGCCGGCGTGTCAGCCGGCCAGCGTGTCAGCCGGCCAGCGTGTCAGCCGGCCGGCGTGTCAGCCGGCCGGCGTGTCAGCCGGCCAGCGTGTCAGCCGGCCAGCGTGTCAGCCACGTCTCTGGATGTGCGCCTCAGACAAGGTTGTGAGTTCAAATCCCACTTCAGGACCTGGGACCAAAATAATCAAGGCTGACGCTCCAGTACAATATGGAAGGAGTATTGCACTATCAGTAGTGTCCTCTTGTATGATCTGGGCCCTTCTAACATACCCCATGGCGCTATTTTGAAGAAGAGTGGAAGAGATAACCCTCGAGTATCAGCCAATATTTATCTCTCCATCTGCAATACAAAGATAAACACAATGGGGAGCGATTCTCCCAAAGGGAGACGACAGTGCCGATGCCGGAGTGAAAACCGGAGTGTTTCACTCCGGCGTCGGAGGCCGCTCCTTGCCCCCATTCTCCCACCCCCAGGGGGCTAGGAGCGGTGGCGTGTCAATTTCGCGCACCGGGCCTTGGCGCCCGCGTCAAAGCGCCGCTGCCTGAATGACGCGGCCGGCGGCGCAAAAATGACGTCACCCGCGCCGTCCTCCCCTCCACCGCCTCGCAAGACATGGAGGATTGATCTTGCGGGGCGGCGGAGGGAAAAGAGTACGTCTTTCAGAGACGCCGACCCGATGATCAGTGGGCACCGATCGTGGGCCAGGCCCCTCCTGAGCACGCCCCTGGTGCTCGATCCTCCCCCACCCCCCCCCACAGGGCCCACACGCAGCGGTCGCGCACTGTTCACTCCGGCAGCGACCAGGTGTTGTTCGTGCCAGCGTGAACCGGTCTGATTAGGCAGGTCGCTCGGTCCATCCAGGCCAGAGAATCGCCACTCGCGGAGCGGTGATTCTCCAAGCGGCCTGTCCCAAAACGCGACACGCCGTTTTTGGCGGGAGAATCGCGTGCGGGTGCCAGGGCGGGGTGGCGTGAATTGCCCGGCAATCCCGTGATACTCCAACCTGGAGTGGCGGTCGGAGAATCGTGCCCAATATCTGGTCGTTCTCACGTTGCTGTCTCTAGGGTTTTGCTGTGTGTCTGGGGGGGGTTTGCTGTGTGTCTGTGGGGGTTTTGCTGTGTGTCTGGGGGGGGTTTGCTGTGTGTCTGTGGGGGTTTTGCTGTGTGTCTGTGGGGGTTTTGCTGTGTGTCTGTGGGGGTTTTGCTGTGTGTCTGTGGGGGGTTTGCTGTGTGTCTGTGGGGGTTTTGCTGTGTGTCTGTGGGGGGTTTGCTGTGTGTCTGTGGGGGTTTTGCTGTGTGTCTGTGGGGGTTTTGCTGTGTGTCTGTGGGGGGGTTTGCTGTGTGTCTGTGGGGGGTTTGCTGTGTGTCTGTGGGGGTTTTGCTGTGTGTCTGTGGGGGTTTTGCTGTGTGTCTCTGGGGTTTTGTTGTGTGTCTGTGGGGGTTTTGCTGTGTGTCTGTGGGGGGGTTTTGCTGTGTGTCTGTGGGGGTTTTGTTGTGTGTCTGGGGGGGGGTTTGCTGTGTGTCTGTGGGGGTTTTGCTGTGTGTCTGTGGGGGTTTTGCTGTGTGTCTGTGGGGGGTTTTGCTGTGTGTCTGGGGGGGGGTTTTGCTGTGTGTCTGTGGGGGTTTTGCTGTGTGTCTGTGGGGGTTTTGCTGTGTGTCTGTGGGGGGTTTGCTGTGTGTCTGTGGGGGTTTTGCTGTGTGTCTGTGGGGGTTTTGCTGTGTGTCTGTGGGGGTTTTGCTGTGTGTCTGTGGGGGTTTTGCTGTGTGTCTGTGGGGGTTTTGCTGTGTGTCTCTGGGGGGGGGGGGTTTGCTGTGTGTCTGTGGGGGTTTTGCTGTGTGCCTGTGGGGGTTTTGCTGTGTGTCTGGGGGGGGGGGGGGTTGCTCTGTGTCTGGGGGGGGTTTTGCTGTGTGTCTGTGGGGGTTTTGCTGTGTGTCTGTGGGGGTTTTGCTGTGTGTCTGTGGGGGTTTGCTGTGTGTCTGTGGGGGTTTTGCTGTGTGTCTGTGGGGGTTTTGCTGTGTGTCTGTGGGGGTTTTGCTGTGTGTCTGGGGGGGGTTTTGCTGTGTGTCTGTGGGGGTTTTGCTGTCTGTGGGGGGTTTTGCTGTGTGTCTGTGGGGGGTTTTGCTGGTCTGTGGGGGTTTTGCTGTGTGTCTGTGAGGGTTTTGCTGTGTGTCTGTGGGGGTTTTGCTGTGTGTCTGTGGGGGGGTTTTGCTGTGTGTCTGTGGGGGTTTTGCTGTGTGTCTGTGGGGGGGGGGGTTTGCTGTGTGTCTGTGGGGGTTTTGCTGTGTGTCTGTGGGGGTTTTGCTGTGTGTCTGTGGGGGTTTTGCTGTGTGTCTCTGGGGGGTTTGCTGTGTGTCTGTGGGGGGCTTTGCTGTGTGTCTGTGGGGGTTTTGCTATGTGTCTGTGGGGGTTTTGCTGTGTGTCTGTGGGGGTTTTGCTGTGTGTCTGTTGGGGTTTTGCTGTGTGTCTCTGGGGGGGGGGGGTTTGCTGTGTGTCTGTGGGGGTTTTGCTGTGTGCCTGTGGGGGTTTTGCTGTGTGTCTGGGGGGGGGGGGGGTTTTGCTGTGTGTCTGGGGGGGGTTTTGCTGTGTGTCTGTGGGGGTTTTGCTGTGTGTCTGTGGGGGTTTGCTGTGTGTCTCTGGGGTTTTGCTGTGTCTGTGGGGGGGTTTGCTGTGTGTCTGTGGGGGTTTTGCTGTGTGTATGTGGGGGTTTTGCTGTGTGTCTGGGGGGGGTTTGCATGTGTGTCTGTGGGGGGTTTGCTGTGTGTCTGTGGGGGGTTTTGCTGTGTGTCTGTGGGGGTTTTGCTGTGTGTCTCTGGGGTTTTGTTGTGTGTCTGTGGGGGTTTTGCTGTGTGTCTGTGGGGGGGGGTTTTGCTGTGTGTCTGTGGGGGTTTTGTTGTGTGTCTGTGGGGGGTTTGCTGTGTGTCTGTGGGGGTTTTGTTGTGTGTCTGTGGGGGTTTTGCTGTGTGTCTGTGGGGGTTTTGCTGTGTGTCTGTGGGGGTTTTGCTGTGTGTCTGTGGGGGTTTTGCTGTGTGTCTGTGGGGGGTTTGCTGTGTGTCTGTGGGGGGTTTTGCTGTGTGTCTGTGGGGGTTTTGCTGTGTGTCTGTGGGGGTTTTTGCTGTCTGTGGGGGTTTTGCTGTGTGTCTGGGGGGGGGTTTGCATGTGTGTGTGTGGGGGTTTTGCTGTGTGTCTGTGGGGGTTTTGCTGTTGTCTTGTGGGGGTTTTGCTGTGTGTCTGTGGGGGGTTTTGCTGTGTGTCTGTGGGGGGTTTGCTGTGTGTCTGTGGGGGTTTTGCTGTGTGTCTCTGGGGGGGGGGGGGGTTTTGCTGTGTGTCTGTGGGGGTTTTGCTGTGTGTCTGGGGGGGGGGGTTTGCTCTGTGTATGGGGGGGGTTTTGCTGTGTGTCTGTGGGGGTTTTGCTGTGTGTCTGTGGGGGTTTTGCTGTGTGTCTGTGGGGTTTTGCTGTGGTGTCTGTGGGGGGTGTTTGCTGTGGTCTGTGGGGGGTTTGCTGTGTGTCTGTGGGGTTTTGCTGTGTGTCTGTGGGGGTTTTGCTGTGTGTCTCTGGGGTTTGTTGTGTGTCTGTGGGGGTTTTGCTGTGTGTCTGTGGGGGGGGTTTTGCTGTGTGTCTGTGGGGTTTTGTTGTGTGTGGGGGGTTTGCTGTGTGTCTGTGGGGGTTTGTTGTGTGTCTGTGGTGGGTTTTGCTGTGTGTCTGTGGGGGTTTTGCTGTGTGTCTGTGGGGGGTTTGCTGTGTGTCTGTGGGGGTTTTGCTGTGTGTCTGTGGGGGTTTTGCTGTGTGTCTGTGGGGGTTTTGCTGTGTGTCTGTGGGGGTTTTGCTGTGTGTCTGTGGGGGTTTTGCTGTGTGTCTGGGGGTTTTTGCTGTTATGTGGGGGTTTTTGCTGTGTGTATGGGGGGGGGGTTTGCTGTGTGTCTTGGGGGGTTTTTCTGGTGGTCTGTGGGGGTTTTGCTGTGTGTCTGTGGGGGTTTGCTGTGTGTCTGTGGGGGTTTTTGCTGTGTGTCTGTGGGGGGTTTTGCTGTGTGTCTGTGGGGGGTTTTGCTGTGTGGTCTGTGGGGGGTTTTGCTGTGTGTCTGTGGGGGTTTGCTGGGTGTCTGTGGGGGTTTTGCTGTGTGTCTATGGGGTTTTGCTGTGGTCTGTGGGGGGTTTGCTGTGTGTCTGTGGGGGTTTGCTGTGTGTCTGGGGGGTTTTGCTCTGTGTCTGTGGGGGTTTTGCTGTGTGTCTGTGGGGGTTTTGCTGTGTGTCTCTGGGGTTTTGCTGTGTGTCTTGTGGGGTTTTGCTGTGTGTCTTGGGGGGTTTTTGCTGTGTGTCTGTGGGGGGTTTGCTGTGTGTCTGTGGGGTTTTTGCTGTGTGTCTGGGGGTTTTGCTGTGTGTCTGGGGGGGTTTTGCTGTGTGTCTGTGGGGGTTTTGCTGTGTGTCTCTGGGGTTTTGCTGTGTGTCTGTGGGGGGTTTTGCTGTGTGTCTGTGGGGGTTTTGCTGTGTGTCTGGGGGTTTGCTCTGTGTCTGTGGGGGTTTTGCTGTGTGTCTGTGGGGGTTTTGCTGTGTGTCTGTGGGGGGTTTGCTGTGTGTCTGTGGGGGTTTTGCTGTGTGTCTGTGGGGGTTTTGCTGTGTGTCTGTGGGGGGTTTTGCTGTGTGTCTGTGGGTTTGGCTGTGTGTCTGTGGGGGTTTTGCTGTGTGTCTGTGGGGGTTTTGCTGTGTGTCTGGGGGGGTTTTGCTGTCTGTGGGGGTTTCGCTGTGTGTCTGTGGGGGGGGTTTTGCTGTGTGTCTGTGGGGGGGGTTTTGCTGTGTGTCTGTGGGGGGGGTTTTGCTGTGTGTCTGTGGGGGTTTTGCTGTGTGTCTGTGGGGGGGGGGGTTTGCTGTGTGTCTGTGGGGGTTTTGCTGTGTGTCTGTGGGGGGGGGGGGGGTTGCTGTGTGTCTGTGGGGGTTTTGCTGTGTGTCTGTGGGGGTTTTGCTGTGTGTCTGTGGGGTTTTGCTGTGTGTCTGTGGGGGTTTTTGCTGTGTGTCTGTGGGGTTTTGCTGTGTGTCTGTGGGGGTTTTGCTGTGTGTCTGTGGGGGTTTTGCTGTGTGTCTGGGGGGGTTTGCTGTGTGTCTCTGGGGTTTGCTGTGTGTCTGGGGGTTTTGCTGTGTGTCTGTGGGGCTTTGCTGTGTGTCTCTGGGGTTTTGCTGTGTGTCTGTGGGGGTTTTGCTGTGTGTCTGTGGGGGTTTTGCTGTGTGTCTGTGGGGGTTTTGCTGTGTGTCTGTGGGGGGTTTGCTGTGTGTCTGTGGGGGTTTTGCTGTGTGTCTGTGGGGGTTTTGCTGTGTGTCTGTGGGGGTTTTGCTGTCTGTGGGGGTTTTGCTGTGTGTCTGGGGGGGGGGTTTGCTGTGTGTCTGTGGGGGTTTTGCTGTGTGTCTGTGGGGGTTTTGCTGTGTGTCTGTGGGGGTTTTGCTGTGTGTCTGTGGGGGTTTTGCTGTGTGTCTGTGGGGGGTTTTGCTGTGTGTCTGTGGGGGGTTTTGCTGTGTGTCTGTGGGGGGTTTTGCTGTGTGTCTGTGGGGGTTTTGCTGTGTGTCTGTGGGGGTTTTGCTGTGTGTCTCTGCGGTTTTGCTGTGTGTCTGGGGGTTTTGCTGTGTGTCTGTGGGGTTTTGCTGTGTCTCTGGGGGTTTTGCTGTGTGTCTGGGGGGGTTTGCTGTGTGTCTGTGGGGGTTTTGCTGTGTGTCTGTGGGGGTTTTGCTGTGTGTCTGTGGGGGTTTTGTTGTGTGTCTGTGGGGGGGGGGGGTTTTGCTGTGTGTCTGTGGGGGTTTTGCTGTGTGTCTGTGGGGGTTTTGCTGTGTGTCTCTGGGGGGGGGGGGGGGGGTTTGCTGTGTGTCTGTGGGGGTTTTGCTGTGTGCCTGTGGGGGTTTTGCTGTGTGTCTGGGGGGGGGGGGGTTGCTCTGTGTCTGGGGGGGTTTTGCCTGTGTGTCTGTGGGGGTTTTGCTGTGTGTCTGTGGGGGTTTTGCTGTGTGTCTGTGAGGGTTTTGCTGTGTGTCTGTGAGGGTTTTGCTGTGTGTCTGTGAGGGTTTTGCTGTGTGTCTGTGGGGGTTTTGCTGTGTGTCTGTGGGGGTTTTGCTGTGTGTCTCTGCGGTTTTGCTGTGTGTCTGTGGGGGTTTTGCTGTGTCTCTGGGGGTTTTGCTGTGTGTCTGGGGGGTTTTGCTGTGTGTCTGTGGGGGTTTTGCTGTGTGTCTGTGGGGGGTTTTGCTGTGTGTCTGTGGGGGTTTTGCTGTGTGTGTGTGGGGGTTTTGCTGTGTGTCTCGGGGGGGGGGGGGTTTGCTGTGTGTCTGTGGGGGTTTTGCTGTGTGCCTGTGGGGGTTTTGCTGTGTGTCTGGGGGGGGGGGGGTTTGCTCTGTGTCTGGGGGGGTTTTGCTGTGTGTCTGTGGGGGTTTTGCTGTGTGTCTGTGGGGGTTTTGCTGTGTGTCTGTGGGGGTTTGCTGTGTGTCTGTGGGGGTTTTGCTGTGTGTCTGTGGGGGTTTTGCTGTCTGGGGGGGTTTTGCTGTGTGTCTGTGGGGGGGGGGGGCGGTTTGCTGTGTGTCTGTGGGGGTTTTGCTGTGTGTCTGTGGGGGTTTTGCTGTGTGTCTGTGGGGGGGGGGGGTTTGCTGTGTGTCTGTGGGGGGGGTTTGCTGTGTGTCTGGGGGGGTTTTGCTGTGTGTCTGTGGGGGTTTTGCTGTGTGTCTGTGGGGGGTTTGCTGTGTGTCTGTGGGGTTTTTGCTGTGTGTCTGGGGGGTTTTTGCTGTGTGTCTGGGGGGGTTTTGCTGTGTGTCTGTGGGGGTTTTGCTGTGTGTCTCTGGGGTTTTGCTGTGTGTCTGTGGGGGTTTTGCTGTGTGTCTGTGGGGGGTTTTGCTGTGTGTCTGTGGGGGGTTTTGCTGTGTGTCTGTGGGGGTTTTGCTGTGTGTCTGTGGGGGTTTTGCTGTGTGTCTGGGGGTTTTGCTGTGTGTCTGTGGGGGTTTTGCTGTGTGTCTGGGGGGGTTTTGCTGTCTGTGGGGGTTTCGCTGTGTGTCTGTGGGGGGGTTTTGCTGTGTGTCTGTGGGGGGGTTTTGCTGTGTGTCTGTGGGGGGGTTTGCTGTGTGTCTGTGGGGGTTTTGCTGTGTGTCTGTGGGGGGGGGGTTGCTGTGTGTCTGTGGGGGTTTTGCTGTGTGTCTGTGGGGGGGGGGGTTGCTGTGTGTCTGTGGGGGTTTTGCTGTGTGTCTGTGGGGGTTTTGCTGTGTGTCTGTGGGGGCTTTGCTGTGTGTCTGTGGGGGTTTTTGCTGTGTGTCTGTGGGGTTTTGCTGTGTGTCTGTGGGGGTTTTGCTGTGTGTCTGTGGGGGTTTTGCTGTGTGTCTGTGGGGGTTTTGCTGTGTGTCTGGGGGGGTTTGCTGTGTGTCTCTGGGGTTTTGCTGTGTGTCTGGGGGGTTTTGCTGTGTGTCTGTGGGGTTTTGCTGTGTGTCTGTGGGGGTTTTGCTGTCTGTGGGGGTTTTGCTGTGTGTCTGTGGGGGTTTTGCTGTCTGTGGGGGTTTTGCTGTGTGTCTGTGGGGGTTTTGCTGTGTGTCTGTGGGGGTTTTGCTGTGTGTCTGTGGGGATTTCATGGAATCATAGAATTTACAGTGCAGAAGGAGGCCATTTGGCCCATCGGGTCTGCACTGGCTCTTTGAAAGAGCCCCCTACCCAAGCCCACACCTCCACCCTATCCCCATAACCCAGTAACCCCACCCAACACTATGGGCAGTTTTGGACACTAAGGGGCAATGTAGCATGGCCAATCCACCTAACCTGCACATCTTTGGACTGTGGGAGGAAACCAGAGCACCCGGAGGAAACCCACGCACACACAGGGAGAACGTGCAGACTGTGGGGGTCTCACTGCCTGGGGGGGTCTCGCTGCCTGTGGGGGTCTCGCTGCCTGTGGGGGTCTCGCTGCCTGTGGGGGTCTCGCTGCCTGTGGGGGTCTCGCTGCCTGTGGGGGTCTCGCTGCCTGTGGGGGTCTCGCTGCCTGTGGGGGTCTCGCTGCCTGTGGGGTCTCGCTGCCTGTGGGGTCTCGCTGCCTGTGGGGGTCTCGCTGCCTGTGGGGGTCTCGCTGCCTGTGGGGGTCTCGCTGCCTGAGGGGGTCTCGCTGCCTGAGGGGGTCTCGCTGCCTGAGGGGGTCTCGCTGCCTGAGGGGGTCTCGCTGCCTGAGGGGGTCTCGCTGCCTGAGGGGGTCTCGCTGCCTGAGGGGGTCTCGCTGCCTGTGGGGTCTCGCTGCCTGAGGGGGTCTCGCTGTGAGCAAATTAGCTACCCCACTTCCCGATTACAACAGTGACTACACTTCAAAAGCAGCTCATTGGCTGTAATTCACTTTGCAATATCCAATGTTATTGAAAAGTGCTATATAAATACAAGTCTTTTATTTTGGTCAGACTGAGTTATTATCCAGCTGGTCAGAAACAGCACTCTGCACGTCAATGGGATCAAGAATTGAGGGTTCCATGCCTGGGGCAATCTCAATGCTCTGGGCTGCGAATCACCTCCGTTCCTGAATGCCAAAGAGTTAGAAAAGTTCCAATTATCGATTTTTAAATGTGTTCTTCACATTTGGGTAAAGGGTGAAAAGACATTGGCCGTGATCTCCCCGAATGGGAACAGCGTCCCATAGCAAGCTGGGTTTAGCGAGTGTTTCCCGGCGCTCGGAGCGCTGAACAACCTCACGCTAACAAACAGGGTTCTGTTCCCATTCAGGGCTTCAGCAGGGAATTCTCTGCCAAGGCTGTGCTTTCTGTAGGAGCACCACTCGCCGGAACGCCTCAGCACAGTAGAAAATCAGGATGCCATTTTTAAATGCCATCCCCAATCTCACAACCCCCCCCCCCCCCCCCCCCCCCCCCCCCCCCCCCACCCCCCCCCTCCCCCCCCCCCCACCCCCCCACCCCCCCTCCCCCCCCCCCGGATGACCCTGAACTGCCCTCCAAGCCCCAACTCGCCTATAAAGGAAGCCTCAGGCCAGCCTGCACCCACACAGAGCATCCCTGGGTCCGATCCCAGTCGTGGGACAAATGCCAGCTTTGCACCTTTGCAGTATCACCTGAGCACCTTGACAGTGCCAGGCTGGGACCCAGGTAGCACTGCCAGTGTGCCAAGGTGCCTGTGTGGCACCAGCGGTGTGCCCCCACGAATGCCGATCCATTTGGTCCCTGTTTGTGGAAGCCAGCACCCGAGATCTCCAAGGCGAAGGAGTTAGATCCCAAAGCCAGCTTTAGATCGTGGGACTGCATTTTCAAGTGAGACTAGCTGTCTCGCTCTAATCATCAGCACAGTGGTTAGCACTGTTGCTTCACATCGCCAGGGTCCTGGTTTCGATTCCCAGCCTGGGTCACTGTCTGTGTGGAGTCTGCACATTCTCCCCGCGTTTGCGTGGGTTTCCTCCGGGTGCTCCGGTTTCCACCCACAGCCCAAAGACGTGCTGTTAGGTGAATTGGACATTCTGAATTCTCCCTCTGTGTACCCGAACAGGTGCCGGAGTGTGGCGACTAGGGGGTAACTTTTCACAGTAACTTCATTGCAGTGTTAATGTAAGTCCGCTTGTGACAATAAAGATTATTATTATTATGTGCAGATTTGCTAAAACGTCATCCAGCCACAATGGGCGGAATTCACATCGCGACATCTCACGAGATCGCCTTAGATCTTGTGGGGCGTGGTGAGCCAGGTCGATTCCGGAAGAGGGATCTACTTACTGCCTTTTGGACACAGTGCGCTGGTCAATCCTGCCCATTGAGATCAAATATCCGGAGGAGTACGGAGAGGGATTAAATTCACAAGTTTCCAAATCCATTCTGTATGTAGATGGAAAAAAGGATAAAAGTTTAATCGAGAGCATCAAAGGAAAGGATTTAACTGCGGGTTTATCAGTGCTGCGTCATGGAATATTCTGCCATAAGGCCAGAAGTAAAGCTTCTCCAATTGTAATGGTTGCTATGGTTGATTAAAAAACACAGGAACAATATGTTTTTCATTCTTTCTCTCGGCAGTTCATGCAGTTTACAATCTCTATGCTGTGTCCAATCATTCGGGCACCACCATGGGCGGCCATTACACTGCATACTGCAAGAACCCCCAGTCTGCAGAGTGGTACAACTATAACGACTCCAGGTGAGTCCCACCTCCCCGCCCTCCCTATGCTACACCCAAAGGCACTACTTCACCAATATTCATGGTGAATTGCAAAATAGAGAAACATATTAATTTCTTCATGTCTGCCCTGTAGTGATGCTAAGGAAGGGAGCAATTTTGTTCTTTACTCAGTGCCTACCTGGAGTTTGGCAAAGATCAGCCAGGATTCCTCACTCAGTGACCCTTCTAGAAAGGGCGCATTGGGGAGAGTAAAATCCACTACCAGTCAGAGAGCTGCCTGTCCTTTGAAAGCCATTGATGGAGACATTCAGCGTCTAATTAACGGCCTCAACTGTTGCATTGTTGCTGGAAGGAGGGGGGAGGAAAACGAGCTGTACAAATCATATACTCTCTGTCTCTCTTTCCAGAGTGACCCCAATGTCATCGAGCCAGATACGGACAAGTGATGCCTATGTTTTATTTTACGAACTCTCCTGTCCTTCCTCGCGGATATGAGTCTCCGGACATGCGAGAACAAAGCAGCTTGAACTGTCTTACAGCAACAGCGACGTTTTAACAGATCATCTCGTGTCCTCATCGTGTAACACAAATTCCTTGACCAAGAGCTGAACCAACCAATGGCCAGATTGACAGCACCGGAATTGAGAGGGGCAGAGGAGGGAGGGGTTACGCAAAGGGCTCTCACAAAGTCCAGGGTCACCAGCCCTGCAGCCATTGACCGTTTCCAAAGTACAACCAGCAACTGCTGCAGAATGAAAACAGCTCAGATCAACTGCTGAAATACACTGTGCTGCAGGAGCTGCAGATTCTGCACCAGCCTCTGTCTCTCTCTTGGAGTATGTTTATTTTCAGTTGCAGAATTTTTCTTGCAAGTCTTTTGAAACATTAAAACCACAAATTGTTACAGAGAGGGATAGAGACGGTCTGTTGCTGTTCCAGATCCTCCGAATTACAAACCAGGGAATCGGGCTCAGGCCAATTATTTAAACGTTTATTTATTTTTTTTGGTTTTTTTGCAGTGACTTGCCTGAATGCCTCTGACACATCTGGTTAGAATTACCACCGTCTGACAGGCAAACACTCCCAGCTTCCCTAACTGCTCTCCTGAACTGGGGGAACTGCCGTTTCGCTGCTTCTGTGACGCCTGCAAAATTATATTTCAAATAAAAACAAAACTTGCATTTAGTAAGTTGCAATTTCCGATTTAAGGAAGCTAACCAACTCTGAACTGAGATTTGGGTTACCGGGATTTACTGACAGGAGTAACATTTACTTGCCCAAGTTAATTAACTTTTGTCTGAGTCCACAGAGAAAATTCTGTGAAACCCCTGTTTTTGTTAACTGTTAGACGGAGCTAAAAATACCATCCAGCTAACAAGGGCCGAGCTTCTTAACAATGGCACAGAATGTTTTCAATATCAAGACAGGAGAAGGGAGACTTCGTTTCTGGAACCAGTACAGTGATGATAACCTCTGAGTCCACAGTCCCAGCTCCACCACCACCCCCCCCCCCCCCCCCCCCCCCCCAAGAGCCAAGCGAACCACTCAATGACCAGAATATCCACAGGACCTATGGAGTCAATCTGCAGGGTCCAAGCATTTTCTTTTTTCTTTTGTCCATCTGAAACGTGTGTCTGCTTCTCTGGGGAGTGACCATGTCTAACGTTCTGTCTCAGTTCTTTCCAACTTTTCCTTTGTTCTGTCTTTTCCTGTCTCCTTCCCTACCTCCTCATTCCCGAGGGACCTGTATCTTCCAGACACCATTTCTCACTTTCGCCTCTTTTAAAGAATGTGATGGGGAAAGGAATTAAATTTAAAGAAAGAGACATGAAGGGTTAATTGTAACCTCACAACATCCAAGCTTTGCAGCTAAACAGATTGATTAGACACCATGTGAAACCTGGCCTCCATTGTTCCTGGTCAGCCTATCGCACAACCTGTCTATTCTACTGGAATATAGAAGGCAGCTTGGCCCAGACATTCAATCAGTCGGCATTATCAGGACATTAGTCAAATCCAAACTTTTTGAAAGGTCCTACGGAGATGTTAACTGTGACAAGACTACATGAGGTGGTGGGTAATATATACCTGTGACTCCTATAATAATAAACTACTTCCCAGTAGAAAGTACGAATCGGGGCATATTTTGCAGGACTCCAATATTGTGATTTTAATACTTGTCTAGTGTTAATTCTGCACCCAGCCGGTCTCCACTCTTGATAATGAAAATGTGACTTTGATTTGTAAGACAAGAAATCACGTGGAATCGAAGAGATTAGTTTCAGCTCAAAAGGATTACAGAGACTGTGATTTTGCACAGTCCCTGACATCCTGTGATTGGGTTAATTGTTAGTTCTCTCTGTGCCTGAGCTATCACTGGGCAATTTCTAAAATGTACACACTGTCCATAGTGCTTGTTGGCCTTCATTGTGTGAGCCAGCAAATTGTTTAATTTTGCCCTTTTATTGAGGGAGGAGGTAAAAAAGAAATGAGAACAGATGGAGAACCTTTAACTCAGGCCAACTGAGGCGTGTCCTGTCTTCCTAGGCTGGCTGGCTGACTTGTCCTGAGTGTTCTTACATCTGGCCTTGCTCCAATCCTATGCTCCTTCTATATTTCCCTGAATCACATCTGAATAGTGATACTGTTTTCTTTAATATTTATTGGTGACATGTTCTCCACTTTGTTCAGTTACCTCCTCCCCAATAATCTAAAATCAGTCACATAGCTCGGGGGGGGGGAACTCCTTAATCACCAACTTGGCAGCTTTAACATAAGCACAGAGTGTCTGATACTTGCCCATCCCCACCCCTGAAACGCAGCATCCAAGAGTACTTTTAATTTTGTCTTATTAAAGAAAAGACTAGTTTTAATGTGTTAATTTTAAACTCTAATGCATGGAGACATGATGACTGTTCTAATTTGATATGTCGTGGGTTTCTGGATGTATCTTGTTTACTGTGTAAACAAGCACTGGATAAATTTTATATTATGTACATTGAGGAGTTGTACTTAAGAAATTTTAACTAAATATATATCTATAGTATATAGAATAACAGCTGTGTGGAAACACGTGCAGTATAAATATATATAAACCTATGCCTTGAAATGACAGCCTGGTGAGCAGGTATTGAGCAGTGATCTTTAATCTCATTACAGTATGAAATTCTGTTTGGTTTATTGTTTAATTTAAAAGAAGAATGTTGGGCTGGATTCTCCGTCCCACCCCGCCACATTTCTGGTTCAGCCCGCCAGCGGGATTCTCCGTTATGCCGGCCGGTCAATGGGGTTTCCCATTGTGGGGCAGCCCCAGGCCGTCGGGAAACCCCCAGGCACCGGCAAAGCGGAGCATCCCGCCAGCGGAGAATCCAGCCCGTTGTTAGTGAACTAAATGTTTTCCGGTCCCAGAGGAGGCTGGGGGTTAGGCTGCTGTGTTCACAACTCCCAGCGGAGAAGATAGTTTGCTGAATTTGATTTTCTTTACATTTGTTTTTTTTTAAATGTCTCCCACTCTGATCCCTATCTTCCCCCAAGTTGATCAGAGTTGGGGAGTGGGGGGAGATTTTTGTTTGCTTCAGTCTTTTTGAGTCCTGATGTTGTGACCATTCCCCAACTTGGCCTTCAATCTGATGGCCTGTTTTCTCAAGTGAGAAATGAAGGACAGTCAGCGGTAATGTCTCCTTCCAGTCACATTGCAGGTTTAATCCTCAGGACATCACATTGTTCTGACTGATTAACCTCCTCGTCTGACAAAGGAATTGTGATTCTTGGAACATTGCAGGTGGCAATATTCAATCTCCGGAACAGACGGGATTTTATTAATTTACACTGTCACTGGCTAGTCCAGCATCTATTACCCATCCCTAATTTCCCTCGATAGGTGGTGGTGAGCTGCTGCCTTGAATCACTGCAGTTCCTGGGGTGTAGGTAGACCCACAGTGCTGTTAGGGAGGGAGATCCAGGGCACACTGCGAGGAAGTGGGAATGTTTGTGTCTTTATTCAAGTAAATGTTTTCACCAGCTCAGATTCTCTATTAGAATCTCCCCTCTCCTTCCAAACAATTTCTTAGCTTTCACTTGGTTCTCTTCCCCCCCCCCCCCATGCAGCAACTCAGAATCCTGGCACAGTCAGAAACACAGAGTGTGCAGCAGGTTCCACAGACTGCCTGGGAGGGATGGTTCACAATGGTTCTCTCGCTCTCTCCCTTATGAGAGAGACCATGGTAGAATGAGGAAAAGGACAGGGGGAGAAAAAGGGCCGTAGCTGCTCCTTGGGACACAGAAGTGGAGTTTGCAGCAGCAGTGAATGTTGGGCAGATGTGAGCACGGGTAATGCTGTGAAACTGGGAGCAGGAGGTTCCTCACATTTTGCCCACTCCTAACTCCTAACCATTGCTATTATTTTCCTGTACTGTTTTATTTCATATTAACTGGAATGTTCTGGAAAAAACAGAATTTAGAAAAAGAATCTGCACTTTGTTATTGCTGTTTGGCTCCTCAGTGAGTTTTAATGCAGTTACTGTCGCTCACTGAAGAGCTTGCGCATGCACCTTGTTTTTTAAAAACTACTTTTGAAAGAATAAAAACACTGTGAATATTCAACTAATGTTTGCTACCTTTCCCTTAGTTTAGATTTGATTGCCTACCCCACTTACAGGTATTTCTGGAGGTTGAATCACATGGTATTATCTGCAGTGGTTATTGTAGCTCTCTCTCCACATCGGCTTCTGATTTGAGCTGGCTTCCTTGTGACGGTGACAACCCTGAATGTGGAGCTTCAGCCCCAGTGCCTGGACCTCAAAACCAGCCGATACATACTGACCTGAGCGACTGGACAGTGGAGTCGATGTTTGGGCCTTTCTTACTGGGCACATTGTCTATACTTCAGCACCAACTGGACTTGCATTCCCCCAGGCCAGGAGACCCATTCCAAGGCAAACCTTGTTCAGATACATGAAACAATGCTTCAGGCTGGTAGGCTGGAGGAGGTAGATATTCGGAAGGAAGATGTGTTAGAAATTTTGAGAAGCCTGAGGATAGATAAGTCCCCTGTGCCTGATGGGATATATCCTCGGATTCTTTGGGAGACTGCAGAGCCTTTGGCTTTGATCTTTATGTCCTCACTGTCGACAGGAATAGTGCCAGAAGACTGGAGAGAGGCGAATGTTGTCCCCTTGTTCAAGAAAGGGAATAGGTATAACCCTGGGAATTATAGGCCGGTTAGTCTCACTTCGGTCACAGGTAAATTATTGGAAAGGGTCCTGGGGGATAGGATTTATGATCATTTGGAAAGATACAGCTTAATCCAGGATAGTCAACACGGATTTGTGAGGGGTAAGTCTTGCCTCACAAGTTTGATTGTATTCTTTGAGAAGGTAACCAAGTATATAGATGAAGGTAGGGCAGTTGATGTCATATACATGGATTTTAGTAAGGCATTTGATAAGGTGCCCCATGGTTGGCTAATGCAGAAAGTAAGGAGGTGTGGGATAGAGGGAAATTTGGCCAATTGGATAAGTAACTGGCTATCACATAGAAGACAGAGGGCGGTGATAGATGGTAAATTTTCATCCTGGAGCCCAGTTACCAGCGGTGTACCACAGGGATCAGTGCTGGGTCCTCTGCTATTTGCGATTTTTATCAATGACTTGGATGATGGAGTTGAAGGATGGGTTAGTAAATTTGCTGATGGCACCAAGATTGGTGGAGTAGTGGATGAGGTGGAGGGCTGTTGTAGGCTGCAAAGAGACATTGATAGGATGCAGAGCTGGGCTGAAAAGTGGCAGATGGAGTTTAACCCTGACAAGTGTGAGGTGATTAATTTTGGTTGGACAAATTTGAATGCGGATTAACGGCAGGTTTCTGAAGAATGTGGAGGAGCAGAGAGATCTCGGAGTTCATGTCCATAGATCTCTGAAAGTTGCCACCCAAGTGGATAGAGCCGTGAAGAAGGCCTATAGTGTGTTAGCGTTTATTAACGGGGGGATTGAGTTTGAGCGGTGAGGTTGTGCTGCAACTATACATGACCCTGGTGAGACCACATTTGGAGTATTGTGTGCAGTTCTGGTCACCTCACT
This sequence comes from Scyliorhinus canicula, assembly GCF_902713615.1. NCBI lineage: Eukaryota > Metazoa > Chordata > Chondrichthyes > Carcharhiniformes > Scyliorhinidae > Scyliorhinus > Scyliorhinus canicula. The sequence continues at coordinate 104,946,893 of NC_052164.1, read as the reverse complement.
ATAGGAAGGATGTGGAAGCATTGGAAAGGGTGCAAAGGAGATTTACCAGGATGCTGCCTGGATTGGATGGTAGGTCTTATGAGGAAAGGTTGAGGGAGCTAGGGCTTTCCTGATTGGAGTGCAGGAGGATGAGAGGTGACAATTGAGGTGTATAAGATGATGAGGGGGCTAGATAGGACGTTAGCGACTTTTTCCTCGGGTGGATGTAGCTGTTACAAGGGGGCATAACTATAAGGTTCAGGGTGGAAGATATAGGAGGGATGTCAGAGGTAGGTTCTTTACTCAAGAGAGTGGTTGGGGCGTGGAACGTACTCCCAGCTATGGTAGTGGAGTCGGACACTTTGAGAACTTTCAAGCGGTTATTGGATAGGCAGATGGAGCACACCAGAATGATTGGGAGTAGGTTGATTTGATCTTCGTTTCAGACTAGTTTGGCACAACATTGTGGGCCGAAGGGCCTGTACTGTGCTGCACAGTTCTATGTTCTAATTATTAAAAAACTCCCTGTTTCTCTTCAAATCTGCACCAGAGGGTTGATAAGATGATTCCCATGAGCTCTGCTTTCCAAATTTCCAGTCAGCGACCTTGCGTCTAATGTCTCGAGTCTCAAATCAGCCTCCTTATAAAGGAGAACAGACGGACACCTGAAAACCCTGGCAGGCTGGTCAGCATCTCTGCCATTTTCTGTTTGTGTTTCAGATTCCAGCATCTGCGGTATTTTACTTATTTTTCCCTAAGACATCGGAGTAGAAGTCGACCATTCAGCCATCAAACCTGCTCCACAACTCAGTGAGATCATGGCCGATCTGATAATCTCAACTCCACTTTCCCACCTTACCCCTTGTAGAGGAGACATCAAAAAAGAGGAGGTATTGGGTTTTTAAAAAAGACATTAAGGTCGATAAGTCTCCTGGGCCAAATGGGATTTACCTGCGAATACTGAGGGAAGCAAGGGAGGAAATTGCTGGGGTCTTGACTGACATTTTGTATTTTCATTGGCTTAAGGTGAGGTCCCAGAGGACTTGAGAATAGCTAATTGTGGTACCGCTGTTTAAGAAAGGAAGCAGGGATAATCCTGGAAACTATAGGCCAGTGAACCTCACGTCGGTAGTAGGTAAATTATTGGAGAGAATTCTCCGGGACAGGATTTATACCCATTTAGAACATAGAACAGCACAGAACAGGCCCTTCGGCCCTCGATGTTGTGCCGAGCCATGATCACCCTACTCAAACCCACGTATCCACCCTATACCCGTAACCCAACAACCCCCCCCAACCTTACTTTTTAGGGCACTACGGGCAATTTTAGCATGGCCAATCCACCTAACCCGCACATCTCTGGACTGTGGGAGGAAACCGGAGCACCCGGAGGAAACCCACGCACACAGGGGGAGGACGTGCAGACTCCACACAGACAGTGACCCAGCCGGGAACTGAACCTGGGACCCTGGAGCTGTGAAGCATTTATGCTAACCACCATGCTACCGTGCTGCCCTTGAAAACAAAGGATTTATTAGCGATAGACAGCATGGTTTTGTGAAGAGGAGGTCGTGCCTCACTAACTTGATTGAGTTTTTTAAGAAGGTGACAAAGTCGATTGATATGGGGAGGACAGTAGATATTGTCTACATGGACTTCAGTAAACCTTTGGCAAGGTGCCTCATGGCAGATTGGTACAAAAGTTGAAGTCACACGGGATCAGAGGTAAAATGTATACAGAGCTGGCTCAGTCACAGAAGGCAAAGGGTAGCAGTAAAAGGGTGTTTTTCTGAATGGAAGGTTATAACTAGTGGTGTTCCACAGGGATCGTTCTGGGGCCTCTGTTTTTTGTAGTGTACATAAACGATTTGGAGAAAAATGTAGCTGGTCTGATTAGTAAGTTTGCGGATGACAACAAGGTTGGTGGAGTGGCAGATAGTGTTGAGGATTGTCAGAGGATACAGCAGGACAGTGATAGGTTGGAGACTTAGGCAGAGAAATGGCAAATGGAGTTTAATCCGGACAAATGTGAGGTAAAGCATTTTGGGAGGTCTAACAGAGGGGAAATATACCGAAAATGGTAAAACTCTTAAGATTATAGAAAGTCAGAGAGATCTGGGCATGCAGATCCACAGATATTTGAAAATGACAAAAGACGTGGACAAGGAGTCAAGAAAGCATATGGAATGTTTGCCTTCATTGGACGGGGCATACAGTATAAAATGTGGAAAATCATGGTACAGTTGTATAGAACCTTGATACGGCCGCACTTGGAATATTGCACACAATTCTGGTTGCCACACTACTAGAAGGATGTGGAGGCTTTGGAGAGGGTGCAGAGGAGGTTTACCAGGATGTTGACTGGTCTGGAGGGTGTTAGCTATGCGGAGACCGAATAGACATGGACTGTTTTCATGAGAATGACGGAGGTTGAGGGGTGACCTGACAGAGGTCTACAAGATTATGAGGGGCATGGAGAGTGGATGGGCAGGCACTCTTTCCCAGGGTGGAGGGGTCAGTCACCAGAGGGCATAGGTTTAAGGTCCGTGGGGCAAAGTTTAGAGGAGATGTGCGAAGCAGGTTTTTGTACACAGAGGGTGGTGAGTGCCTGGAACATTTTGCCAGGGGAGGTTGTGAAGCAGATACATTAACGGCGTTCAAAAGGCATCTTGACAAATACATGGATAGGATGGGTATAGAGGGATACGGCACAAGGAAGTGCTGACGGTTTTGGTCAACATTGCTTTAATGACCGGTACAGGCTTGGAGGGCTGAAGGGCCTGTTCCTGTGCTGTATTGTTCTTTGTTCTATCCCCTCTCCAGGGGGCAGTAACCAGCCACAGGACAATCGTGGCACTAATCGCAACCAAGTATCTGGCCCTCCTTGGTTTACCCTGGAAGTAAGAATCTGTAGCTATTCAACTGTGACAGTATCACTGCTGAACCTAATTATATTGTCACCTGATTCCTCGCTGGGACTAGCTGGGACATAGGGTGCGATCCTCCGCAAATGCGGAGAGTCGTAAAGGCCGCCGTGAAACTGGCCGTGTTTCACGGCAGCCTCCGCGCCCCCTCCCGGGACCCGATTCTCCCCCCCCCCCCCCCCCCCCCCCCCCCCCCGGGGCAGGGCTAGCAGTGCGGCCCCGTGAAGCATGGCATCGCGGGCTTAGCGACGGTCGCTAAGCCCGCGCGCCAAGCGTCACGGCGGCTGACGCACACGATGACGTCACCCGCGCATGCGCGGGCCGTCATGCCCCTCAGCCGTCCCACGGACTGATCCTGCGGGGCGGCGGAGGATCAATTAGTGCGCGGGCAACGGACCCGCTGCCCGCGATCGGTGGGCACCGATCGCGGGCCCATGCCACCTTTGGCACGGCCGCACCACGGCCGTGCCAATCGGTGCCATGGTTGTCCGGGACAGCACTTTGCAGCCGTTTTCACGAACGGTGAGAGCAGGTGTGTTTGCGTTCGTGAAAACGGCCGTAAAGGCCTGGGAACTCGGCCCATCGGCCTGGGGAGAATCGCTGTTCGCTGTAAAATATGGCGAGCAGAGATTCGTGTCGTGGGGCGGCCGTGGGGGAGAATAGCGGGAGGTCGGGAAAAATTTCGGGAAGGCCCTCCCGCTATTCTCCGACCCGTCGTGGGCAGTGGAGAATCGCGCCCATAGAGTTTTCCTGTGGAATTCCTAAAGTTAACAGCCCATTTTATCCCAAATCTTCCATTTCCTCTTTGTAAAAAGAAACAAAAAAGGCTACAAATAATCTGAGAATGAGGAGATGAACATTTCAGTGGCAGGCCTGAGCTCGGAAAGGTTAATGTATATTTTATATTTCCAATATATTCTGTCTGTATTCCTGCACCCACTGAAGGAAAATGAGTACAGGTCACTCCCCAACCCCAGGCACATGTTCCCAGGCCCACGTCTGCACGTAACAGAGCAATTCATGGAAAGAAAGGGACCAACCGAGAGCTAGAAGTACGGGGGCCTTTGAACAGAAAGCGACTTTACTGCAATTAATTCATGAGCCTATTATTTAACTTGAGACGCCAGAAACTTTGGAATTGGATTCAATTTAATAATCTAATAACACCCGGGCACAGAGGAATGTGCATGTGAAAGTATTTAACACATAATTCATCAGAAATCTTTATTGGCTAATTGGGGGTGTTCCGCAGTGAGAGGGTGGTGATTGATGCATTAATAGTCAAATCCCCAGTGACGGGGATGTGCTGAGCGGGACATTTAAAAGGTGGCTCTCTACCTGGAAATTTGAAATCAGGCACCCTGAACCCAAAGTAGCCTCTAAACCCAGGACCCCCCCCCCCCCCCCCCCCCCCCCGGGCATCCCCTCCTCCAACACCAGCACAGCGAAAGAAACATGCCAGGCAACAATCAGAGGGGCCGAAGAGACAGTGGACGCAGTAAAAGCCGGGAGAGAAAGACTGAGGCGATGGCAAACACATGGGGCAACAAGGTCTTGGCCAGACCCGAACAGGATGGATTGCCAGAACATCTGCTGGGTTATTTCCTGATGAACGAATGGAGGGAATTCCTAACACAGGAACTCCAAGAGCTCAAGGATGCAATTAAACTTGAAATGATGGCGATGGTGAAAGTGGCGCTGGTCACCCTGCAAGCAGCTCTGGAAAAGATGGAACGCCACAAAAACCTCTGCATTGTGGGCCTATCGGAGGGCACCGAGGGCAGGAATGCTCTGGAGTACGTGGCCCAGACGCTGGGAAAACTGGTTGGAGGGGAAAGCTTCCCCAGAAGTGGACAGAGCTCACAGGTCGCTCCAGCCAAAGGCAGAGAACAGCCGCGGACCATCATCACGGAACTGCACCAGTACCAAGACCAGGGAGGGGAATGGGGAGGCAGGCCTGGGGGAAAGCAGAGGCACTGGGGGAGGGGGGGCACTGGGGGGGGGGACTGGGGGAGGGGAGGCACTGGGGGAGGGGGGCACTGGGGGGGAGGCACTGGGGGGGGCACTGGGGGAGGGGGGCACGGGGGGGGGACTGGGGGAGGGGAGGCACTGGGGGAGGGGGGGCACTGGGGGGGGAGGCACTGGGGGAGGGGGGGGACTTGGGGGGCACTGGGGGAGGGGGGGCACGGGGGGGGTACTGGGGGGGGAGGCACTGGGGGAGGGGGGGACTGGGGGGGGACTGGGGGAGGGAGGGCACTGGGGAGGGGAGGCACTGGGGGAGGGGGGGGACTTGGGGGGCACTGGGGGAGGGGGGGCACGGGGGGGGTACTGGGGGGGGAGGCACTGGGGGAGGGGGGACTGGGGGGGGACTGGGGGAGGGGGGGCACTGGGGGAGGGGAGGCACTGGGGGAGGGGGGGCACGGGGGGGACTGGGGAGGGGGGGCACTGGGCTGGCTACAACAGATCACACATGGCGGCAAGGAATAGAAAGGCACAGCAAACAAAGAAATGTACAGCACAGGAACAGGCCCTTCGGCCCTCCGGCCCTCCGGCCCTCCAAGTCTGTGCCAATCATGATGCCCAAACTAAAAAAAAACAACTGCCCGGACTCGGTCCGTATCCGTCTGTTTCCTCCCTATTCATGTACCCATCCAGATGCCTCCTAAATGTTGCTAATCTGCCTGTTTCCATCACATCCTCTGGCAGCGCGTTCCAGGCACCCACCACTCACTGTGTGAAAAACTTACCCCGCACATCCCCTCACATCCCCTCACATCTCCCTTAAACTTTCCCCCTCTCACCTTGAACTTGCGCCCCCTTGGAATTGACCCTTCCACCCTTGGAAAAAGCCTCTGACCATCCACCCTCTCTGTGCCTCTCAATTGTTTTGACCTCTATCAGGTCTCCCCTCAGCCTCCATCCTTCCAGTGAAAACGATCCCAGTTTATTCAATCTATCCTCAGCCGACACCCTCTAGACCCGGCAACATCCTGGTGAACCTTCTTTGCTCTCTCTCCAAAGCTTCCACGTCCTGATAATGTTGTAGTCAGAACTCCACGCAATACTCCAAATGCGGCCTAACCAAGGTTTTATACAGCTGCAACATGATTTCTCAACTCCAGCACTCAATGCCCTGGCTGATGAAGGCAAGCATACCATATGCCTTCTTTTTTAAAAATATTTTTTATTCTCCTTTTTCACATTTTCTCCCAAATTTACACCCACCAACAATAAACAATAATCAGTAACAAATATGTCAATCCCCATATCAATAACAACGATCCCATCCTCCCACCAAACCCCAAACATTAGCACGCATGTTCACACAAACAAATGATGAAAAGGAATTCGGGATCACCCATAGTCGTCATTAACACACAGCCCCCCTCCCCCAACACTCCCACCCACCCCCCCCCCCAAATAATGTTCGATGTTATCCAGTTCTTGAAAGTGCATAATGAATAATGCCCATGAATTGTAGAACCCCTCCGTCCTTCCCCTCAGTTCAAACTTAACCTTCTCAAGGGTCAAGAATTCCATCAGATCCCCCCACCCCCAACACCAGGGCACAGGGTGGAGAGGCCGCTCTCCATCCCAGCAGGATCCACCATCGGGCGATCATTGAGGCGAAAGCTACAACATCTGCCTCCGCACCCGTTTCCAACCCTGGCTGGTCCAACACCCCGAATATGGCCTCCCGAGGGCCCGGGTCCAGTTTCACATGCACCACCTTGGAAATTACCCTAAAAACCTCCTTCCAGTAATCCTCTAGCTTTGGACAGGACCAAAGCGTATGAACGTGATTCGCGCGCACCCCCCCCCCCCCCCAACGCTCACACACATCTTCTACTCCTTCAAAGAAATCGGCTCATCCTCGCCCTTGTAAAGTGGGCTCTATACACCACCTTCAGCTGTATCAGCCCCAACCTCGCGCACGAGGTGGAGGCGTTCACTCTCCGGAGCACCTTACACCAGAACCCCTCCTCCATATCCTCTCCCAACTCTTCCTCCCACTTTGCTTTGATCCCTTCCAGCGGCACCTTCTCCTCCTTGAAAATAGCTCTGTAACCCGCCGACACTACCCCCTTCTCCAGTCCCCCTGTTGGCAGCACCTCCTCCAGCAATGTGGAAGCCGGCTCCACCGGGAAGCTCTGTATCTCCTTTCTGGCAAAATCTCGAACCTGCATGTATCTAAATATTTCCCCCTGCTCCAGCCCACACTTCACATCCAGCTCCTTCAATCCTGCAAACCGACCCCTAAGAAACAAATCTTTTAGTGTCTAGCGATACTACTTAAAAAGAGGACAAGGTTCACAGCACCAAGGACGATTATGAACCCAGGGTGACGGTATGTCATGGTCAACGGTATCGTGGATGGGGCAGCAGTGGTTCTTGTTGACATGTATGCCCCCCACTGGGATGACGCGGAATACATAAAGAAAACCATGGGTAATCGGAGCAGAATACTCCGCAATGGTAATCTCTGACCACACACCACACTACATGACGGGATGGGCCCAACACCCCCCAAGGAGACGGGACATGGCCCTCCTGGCCGATAAGGCCTTCTGAGAACGGGTATGATAGGCCGTAAGTTACCAATAACCAGAATGGGGAGGTCTCACACTCCCCATTCTGGGAGGCACTGAAGGCTGTGATAATTGAATTTATTGTGTGCAATGGACGCTGAAATAGGAAGGAAAGGGCAGCGAGGCAAGAGCTGGGCGACTCCATGCTGGAGGTGGATAGTCCTCCTCGGCCCCCACCTTAGAGCTACTGAGTGTAGCTTGAGGCAATGTCCAAGGTTGTGGGAGTGAGGGTGGAGCCAGGCCCAAAAGTGCTGGTCTTTGGGTTTCAGATCAGGCAGAACTCTTCATGGGGAGAAGGGCTGGCGCCCTTGTCTTTGCCTCTCTGATCGCCTGCCGGAGAATCCTGCTCAGCTGACGATCGGCAGCACCACCCAATGCTGTAGATTGGCTGTCCGACTGGTAGAATTTCTCAAATTGGAGAAAATAAAATTTGTCATCCGAGGGTTGGAACAGGACAGCCACTGAACGTGTAAGCCGTTCACCAACTTGTTCCAGGATCTGTTCATAGCCAACAACCAACAGAGAAAAAGGGGAGGGGAGATACAAGCCCGGCAAAGGTTATTTTAAACTGGAGCAGAGAAGACTGAGGGGCAACCTGATTGAAGGGGACAAGATTATGAGGGGCATGGACAGGGTGGATAGGAAGCAGCTGTTCCCCTTAGTTGAAGGGTCAGTTACGAGGGAACACAGGTTCAAGGTGAGGGGCAGAAGGTTTAGGGGGGAATTGAAGAAAACTGTTTTTACCCAGAGGGTAGTGATGGTCTGGAACGCACGGCCAGGGAGGGGGGTAGAGGCAGGTTGCCTCACATCCTTTAAAAAGAACCTGGAAGAGTACTTGGCACGTCAGAACATTCAAGGCTATGGGCCAAGTGCTGGCAAATGGGATTAGGTGGGCAGGTCAAACGTTTTTCATGCATCGTGCAGACATGCTGGCCGAATGGCCTTTTCTGTGCTGTATTATTCTATTCTGTGACAAAGATGGAAAGGAAAGAGGTGGGGGGACAGGGATGGAGGGAGAGGGGGAGTGGGGGTATGACACACAAGGAAATCGAGAGGGACAAGGGACTAAAACTGTAGATAGACATCTGTAAATAAGGGCCCCGGCAAACTGGGAACGGCAGCAAAGGTTCGCCATTGAGAGAGGGGGCACGGCCGAGCTAGAGGGAAAGCAGTTGTCTGTAAATATCTGTCCTGACATCAGTCTGTCTCTTCATCGCCTTTTATTTCTTGCCCGTTTTTGTTAGGTTGGTTTGTTTGTTTGTTTCTCTGGCTGTGCCGTCATGTAAAGTGTCACATCTAATGAGTTGTAAAATACAAAATGTGAAAACTCAATAGACACAGAATTTACAGTGCAGAAGGTGGCCATTCGGCCCATCGAGTCTGCACCGGCTCTTGGAACAAAGAACAAAGACAATTACAGCACAGGAACAGGCCCTTCGGCCCTCCCAGCCTGCGCCGATCCAGAAAGAGCACCCTACTTTTCACAATATACACATCAGTATATCATGGTGCAGACACACACTGACTGACACACTGCAAGACCAATCAACACACAGAACACTACAACCAATCACCAGTTAGGGCACATTCACTATAAAGCCAGAGGGCACTAGCTTGCCCACTCATTCGGGATACAGCCTCTGAGACAGACAGAGCTCGCAGTGAGTAGCACGAACATCTACCATGTGCTAGCAGTATAGTCTGGTCAGGTTAGCCACAGGTCTTCAGTCAACCTAACATAGTGTCGACCCACAGTGCAAGTATGTTAACAGCTCATAGTTAAATAAAATAGAGTTGTACTTGTACAAGTGTTGGTCATCTGTCTCTCTTGCTGCTCTGGTAAACGCAGTCCTCGCAGACCCAGCAGACCCAACACATCACTACCCTATCCACATAACCCAGTAACCCCATCCAACACTCAGGGCAATTTTGGACACTAAGGGCAATTTAGCGTGGCCAATCCACCTAACCTGCACATCTTTGGACTGTGAGAGGAAACCGGAGCACCCGGAGGAAACCCACGCAGACACGGGGAGGATGTGCAGATTCCGCACAGTGACCCAAGCCGGGAATTGAACCTGGGACCCTGGAGCTGTGGAGCAATTGTGCTATCCACAATGCTACCGTGCTGCCCTAAAATAAAATAAAAACACTTTTTAAAGACAAATAGTCACATTGTGACGTGATTTATAAAGTGTTGTGACACAGTATAATGAAGGGAGCAGGAGGGGCTCAGTGGATATTCTCTGACTCTGGGACACAGGGGCCTTGGGTCCAAGTCGCACTCCAGGACATGTTGGCTATGAGAGAATTAAAGGTTCAGTAAAATACTGTGGATGCTGGAAACCTGAAATAATAGGAGAACACCAGTATTTACTGTTTTTATTCCAGTGCCAAGCCCCAGCCTGGATAGAGAGGGAGGCTTGGTGTCAAACCAGCACAATATTGAAAAAAATGCAGGCTGACATGAAGTTGATCCAGCAGCTTTGCAGAAACTGTAACATGAGAAGAGTTGAAAGAGGAAGGAAGCTTATGACAGGGAACCATGAGAAAACTCAAGTGTACAGCAATGTTTTTGTAGTCTCCAATATATCTTCAATAGGTAACTATATCAATGAGAGTAAAACAATAAACTATAATCCACATTCTCAACTCACCAAGGAATGTGTTTAGATCAAGAATTCCATACAATAAGAGTCACTGGAAAAGATTTTGGTCTATTAGAAACACTGCTGGATTAAGGATTCTTGAGGCTTTGAGCATTTAAGTTCATTTGTGGCCCCTCTCTGTGGTCTGATGGATATCGCACCTTGCCAAGTTTGGAATGTGCCCTAAGCTGCAATGGGGCAGGAGCCTGGGACATGCAGGGTTCAGCCCGGCAGTACCTACACTCAACTTTTATAGCTAAATCCTTCCTTCAACTCATTTCACCTGCTTCCTTTCCCCTCTCCTCCCTCGATCCTCCATCGCAGCCAGGCTTGCTGTCTAGGTTCAAATTGAATCTCATTTCACTCAATGTCCCACTGTGCTTCTGATGAGGGAAGAGATTTGGTTACAGCTACTGGAAACTTTCCCTACCGGCCCAAGGGTTCATCTGCCTAATTATAAGTCTAAATCGTGAGAATGAAGGGAAAGGGATTTGGCTCCATTTGAATGGTATTTGAATAAAAGGGAACACTTTAGAAAGCTAAACACAAATTTGCAATGGTTTAACCACTGTGCATTATGCCAAGTTCGCTGTTGGATCAAACATTTGTTTGAATTGTACTAAATTCTGATGCCTTCTCCTCAGCCTGATTCTTTCCCAGTGCTGCTCTACTAACTCCGATTACACTAGACTCCGATTATTGTCAGCGTTAAGCTATTCAAAAGGGGGAATGACAAATCTCGAGGTATTTAGCCTCAGTGTCACGTGACTGGAATAGAGATCAAGAAAGACAGCAACTCGATTCAAGCCCACTTCTAAGAATGCAGAGCTGAGGAATAATTGACACACGGTGTGAAGTTCAGACACAGGAATCCTTCTGTCATGGGCTTGAATCCTTCTTGCAGTTTTCATCATGAAGTTTGTTGAATTGCAATGTTTGAACTGATGCCAATTAAGGAGCAGCTGACCCAGGACTTTAATCTATTTGAAAACTTGTGAGTACTACAGCCAGATCACAGAGCTCAATGGGGGGGGGGGGGGGGGGGGGGACAGACAGACATACAGCAAGGTGCAGAAAAAGACAGAGAGCGTGGAAGGAGAGGAAAAGAAAGAGATGACACAAACAGGTAGCGGTTTGGGAGCAAGGAAAAGAAAGATGGGCACACAACAAAGAGGAGAGACTGAGACTTGGGAGGAGAGAGGAGAAAAAGACAGATGGACACAAAGAGAAGAGAGGAGAGAGTGAGTGATACACGGAGAGAGATAGCAGAAAGAGATAGGCTGAGACAGACAGGAGAGAGGAAGACAGATAAAATCAGCAAGAGACAGAGAAATATGAGAATGTGAAAGAGAGAGTCAGGTAGAGACAGATACAGACAGAACGGCAGTCAGATGGATAGAGTGATGGAGTTAGAGAGACAGAAATATGTGAGGAACTAGTGGGGGTTATAGAGAACGGGGAGACGGTGATGTAGTGGTATTGTCAATTGACTAGTAATCCAGAGATCCAGAGTACTCTGGAGTCCCAGGTTCAAATCCCACCAGGGCAATTGGTGAAAATTGAATTCAATAAAAATCTGAATTCAAAAACACTAAGGCCTGTACATCTGCTTCCATTATCCTGCGTGGAGCAAAGATTTCATGTGTGATGAGATGGAACATTCTCTTCATGATGCACTCAGTGTGGTCAAGAGAGTTCTGGGATCCAAGTCAATAGTAGCAGGTGGTGGTGCTGTAGAAGCTGCTCTCTCCATCTACTTGGAGAACTATGCAACTAGTTTGGTATGAGTCTAGTTTGGATATTTCTGCAAAACAATTCATTTTCTAAATATGTTTTCCTTGCTGGTCATTTGAACTGCTTATTTAATCTGTGTTTTGATGGTGTCCTTGGCCCAACTTAAAGCTCAGGAGCTGTAACCTTGTTTTTTGGCCAAATGCTAACATCCATGATAGTTTAAGTTCTGAAATGAAGGTGTTGAATGGTCACTGTATTAGGTCTGTGAAAGTACAGCCTTTAATTGTTCAAGCAAAAGATCATGACTCCCAGAGGACAGAGTGACTGCTGGGTAAGTAGTAAAGATTTAAATTGTTTGCGCGGGCCCATAACAGCTGATTGCTGTTCTCGTGTGGGGCACAGTGGTTGCTGAGTGAGTGCTTGCTGAGAAGGGGAGTAAATTTTTAAAAAACTTACTGTTGGGAGTTTCCAGCTGAATCCGGTCGGAGTGAGGACAGAGTGACTGCTGGGTAAGTAGTAAAGATTTAAACTGTTTGCGTGGGCCCCTAACAGCTGATTGCTGTTATCATGCGGGGCGCAGTGGTTGCTGGTTAAGTGTTTTATTTTTACCTGTATTTAAGTTGGGCGGTTCCTAAACCCGAGACACTACACTTATAGTGTCCCCACCCTTCCACCTCCTCTAACCTAGGGGTAGAGTGAATAACAGGTAAGCTCCATCTTTCTTTCTTTCTTTCTTTCTTTTTCTTGTTTTTTATCAGCAAGTTATCTAGGGGGGATGGCAGGGAAGGCAGTGCAATGTTCCTCCTGCAGAATGTTTGAGGTGAGGGACACCGTCTCTGTCCCTGCTGATTTCACCTGTGGGAAGTGCACCCATCTCCAGCTCCTCAGAAACCGCGTTAGGGAACTGGAGCTGGAGCTGGATGAACTTCCGATCATTCGGGAGGCAGAGGTGGTCATAGATAGAAGCTTCAGGGATGTAGTTACTCCGAAGAATCAAGTTAGATGGGTGACGGTGAGATGGGCTGGGAGGAAGCAGTCAGTACAGGGATCCTCTGTGGTTGTTCCCTTCAGTAACAAGTATACCGCTTTAGATACTGGTTGGGGGGGGGGGGGGTGGTAACCTACCAGGGGTAAATTACGGTGAACAGATCTCCAGCACTGAGTCCATCCCTGTGGCTCAGAAGGGAAGGAGGGCGAGCAGGAGAGCAATAGTTATTGGGGACTCGATAGTTAGAGGGACAGATAGATGGTTCTGTGGCAACGAAAGAGACTCGTGGATGGTATGTTGCCTCCCAGATTCCAGGGTCCATGACGTCTCGGACCATGTTTTCAGAATCCTTAAGGGGGAGGAGGAACAGTCAGAAGTTGTGGTACACATCGGTACCAACGACATAGGTAAGAGAAGGGATGGGGATTTAAAACAGGAATTTAGGGAGCTAGGGTGAAAGCTGAGAGCCAGGACAAACCATGTTGTCATCTCTGGTTTGTTGCCGGTGCCACGTGCTAGCGAGGTGAGGAACAGGGAGTGTGCGCAGATAAACACGTGACTGCAGGGATGGTGTAGGAGGGAGGGTTTCAGTTCTGTGGATAATTGGAGCACATTCTGGGGAAGGTGGGACCTGTACAGACAGGAAGGTTTGCACCTGAACCAGAGGGGCACCAATATCCTGGGAGGGAAATTTGCTACGGCTCTTCGGGGGGTTAAACTAATTTGTCAGGGGGCTGGGAAAACGAGCTGTAGTCCAGAAGCCAGTGTTGAGAGTAGTGAGGTACTGAGGAGGGTATCAAGGTCGCAGGAGTGTACCGGCAGACAGGAAGGTGGGTTGAAGTGTGTCTACTTCAATGCAAGGAGCATCCGGAATAAGGTATGTAAACTTGAGCATGGATTGGTACCTGGGACTATGATGTTGTGGCCATTACAGAGACATGGTTAGAACAGGGACAGGAATGGTTGTTGGAAGTTCCGGGGTACAGATGTTTCTGTAAGAGTAGGGAAGATGGTAAAAGAGGTGGAGGAGTAGCATTGTTAATCAAGGATAGTTTAACGGCTGCGAGGGGGATCTGCCTACTGAGGTAATATGGGCCGAAGTTAGAAATAGGAAAGGAGCGATCACATTGTTAGGAGTTTACTATAAGCCCCCAAACAGTAACAGAGATGTGGAGGAAGAAATTGCAAAACAGATTATGGATAGGTGTGGAGGTCTCAGGGTAGTTGTCATGGGTGACTTTAACTTTCCAAATATTGATTGGAACCTCTATAGGTCAAACAGTTCGGATGGGGCAGTTTTTGTACAGTGTGTGCAGGAGGGTTTCATGACACAATATGTGGATAGGCCAAAAAGAGGGGGGGCCTCATTGGATTTGGTGCTGGGTAATGAACCGGGCCAAGTGTTAGATTAGTTTGTGGGAGAGCACTTTGGAGATAGTGACCACAATTCGGTGTCTTTCACTATTGCAATGGAGAAGAATAGGGCCATACGGCAGGGCAAGGTTTATAATAGGGGGAGGGGTAATTATGATGCGATTAGGCAAGAATTAGGGAGCATAAGATGGGAACAGAAACTGTTAGGGAAAGGCACAAATGAAAAGTGGAGCTTGTTCAAGCAACAAATACTGCGTGTCCTTGATAGGGAGGAAATGGCCGTGTGAGGGAACCATGGTTCACAAAAGAGGTTGAATGTCTTGTCAAGAGAAAAAGGAAGCGTATGTAAAGATGAGAAAACAAGGTTCAGTTGGGGCGCTTGAGGGTTACAAGGTAGCAAGGAATGAGCTAAAAAAAAGGGCTTAGGAGAGCTAGGAGGGGGCATGAGAAGTCCTTGGTGGGTCGGATCAAGGAAAACCCCAAGGCTTTTTACTCTTATGTGAGAAATAAAAGAATGACCAGGGTGAGGTTAGGGCCGGTCAGGGACAGTAGTGGGAACTTGTGCATGTAGTCAGAAGAGATAGAAGAGGCGTTGAATGAATACTTTTCTTCAGTGTTCACCAAGGAGAGGGGCCAAGTTTTTGAGGATGTGAGTGTGATACAGGCGGGTTGGCTGGAGGAGGTAGTAGCAATTTTGAAAAACCGTAGGGTCGACAAGTCCCCTGGGCCAGATGGGATATATCCAAGGATTCTTTGGGAGGCAAAGGATGAGATTGCAGAGCCTTTGGCTTTGATTTTTGGGTCCTCACTGTCCACAGGGATAGTGCCAGAGGACTGGAGAGTGGCAAATATTGTTCCTCTGTTATAGAAAGGGAATAGGAATGACCCTGGTAATTATCGGCCGGTTAGTCTTACTTCGGTGGTCGGTAAGTTAATGGAGAAGGTCCTGAAGGATAGATTTATGACCATTTGGAAAGATGCAGCTTAATCCGGGCTGGTCAACATGGATTTGTGAGGGGTAAGTCTTGCCTCACAAATTTGGTTGAATTCTTTGAGGAGGTAACTAAGTGTGTAGATGAAGGTAGAGCAGTTGATGTCGTATACATGGATTTTAGTTTGATAAGGTTTCCCATGGTCGGCTCATGAAGAAAGTAAGGAGGTGTGGGATAGAGGGAAATTTGGCCAATTGGATAAGTAACTGGCTATCACATAGAAGACAGAGGGTGGTGGTGGATGGAGAATTTTCAGACTGGAGACCAGTTACCAGCGGTGTACCACAGGGATCAGTGCTGGGTCCTCTGCTATTTGTGATTTTTATCAATGACTTGGAGGAGGGGGCTGAAGGGTGGGTCAGTAAATTTGCTGATGACACCAAGATTAGTGCAATAGTGGATGAGGTGGAGGGCTGGTGTAGGCTGCAAAGAGACATTGATAGGATGCAGAGCTGGGCTGAAAAATGGCAGATGGATTTGAACCCTGATGAGTGTGAGGTGATTCATTTTGGTAGGAAAAATTTGAATGCGGATTACAGGGTCAACGGCAAGGTTCTGAGGAATGTGGAGGAACAGAGAGATCTTGGGGTTCATGTCCACAGATCTCTGAAGGTTGCCACTCAAGTGGATAGAGCCGTGAAGAAGGCCTATAGTGTGTTAGCGTTTATTAACAGGGGGTTGAGTTTAAGAGCCGCGGGGTTATGCTGCAACTATACATGACCCTGGTGAGACCACATTTGGAGTATTGTGTGCAGTTCTGGTCACCTCACTATAGGAAGGATGTGGAAGCATTGGAAAGGGTGCAAAGGAGATTTACCAGGATGCTGCCTGGTTTGTAGGATAGGTCTTATGAGGAAAGGTTGAGGGAGCTGGGACTTTTCTCTTTGGAGCGGAGGAGGATGAGAGGCCACTTATTAGAGGTTTATAAGATGATGAAGGGGATAGATAGCGTGGACGTTCAGAGACTATTTCCTAGGGTGGATGTAGCTGTTACAAGGGGGCATGTTATGGTTATGGTTATGGTTCGGGGTGGGAGATATAGGAGGGATGTCCGAGGTGGGTTCTTTACTCAGAGAGTGGTTAGTGTGTGGAATGGACTGCCTGCTGTGATAGCGGAGTCGGACACTTTAGGAACTTTCAAGCGGTTATTGGATAGGCACATGGAGCACACCAGAATGACAGGGAATGGGATAGCTTGATCTTGGTTTCGGACAATGCTCGGCACATCGAGGGCCGAAGGACCTGTTCTGTGCTGTACTGTTCTATGTTCTATAATGATCATGAAAGCATTGTCGATTGTCGTAAAAATCCATCTAGTTCCCTAATGTCCTTTTGGGAAGGAAATCTGCTGTCCTTACATGTGACTCCAGATCCACAGAAATGTGGTTGACTCAAGGACAATTAGGGATGGGCAATAAGTGCTGGCATAACCAGCAGTGCCCCTGCCCCATGAACGAATAGGAAAAAACAGAAAGCTGAGATCAGAATAGAAATATACAAAGAAATGAAGGAATTAAGAGAAGTACAGGTGAGAGAATGTTCAGATTCACTTAATAATAAAATACAAGAAAATATATCGGAGGAAATATATAAAATCCATTGGAGTGGCACTGCTGCCTCACAGGGCCAGAGACCCAGATTCAATTGCATCTGTGGGGAGTCCGCACGTTCTCCCCGTGTGTGTGTGGGTTTCCTCCGGATGCTCCAGTTTCCTCCCATAGTCCAAAGATGTGCAGGTTATGTGGATTGGTCAGGCTAAATTTTCCCTTTGTGTTCAAAGACGTGTAGGTTAGGTGGATTTACAGGGATAGGTTGGGAATTGGGCCCAGGTAGAACGCTCTTTCAGAGGGTCAGTACTGACTCGATGAGCTGAATGACCTCCTTCTGCACTATAGCGATTCTATGATTCTATGAAGTGGAGCAACAGAATGAAATATTCTTTCCCTGGATACATTGATGACTTGCTGGGAAATGGAACAATTTTCAGTAAAACTCTAGTTTTTTGTCACCAATGCAGTGCTTCTTCAAACATGCCAGAGAAAATGGAGTTCACAGAAATCGTTTTGGAAGACGACTGGAAGGAGAGTAAGGTAGCAACATAACATCAGACGCTGGCTGTTGTTATCAGCTGTCCCTGGAATCTGTTCACAAATTAAAAACAGGAAATGCTGGAAAACCCGGCCCCACTGGTAGTTCAGAAGAAGAGTCACATTGGACTCGAAAAGTTAACTCTGGGCCCCTCCTGCAGGTGGGTTTCTCCAGTCCCATCGAGGTCAATGGGCTTTTAAGCGGCTTGCTCCATTATCCAGCCCAGCCACAACGCAATTCTACCCTCTCTTTCTCCAGGTGCTGCCAGACCTGCTGTGTTTATCCGGCATTCTCTGTTTTTATTTCAGATTTCTGGTATCCGCGGCATTTTGCTTTTATTTTAGAATCCATTCAGATCATTTTTAAAATGTACTCGATGGGCAGGACTAGACTGCCCCAGAGAAGCCGACTGGAAAATCCCAGCCAATTGGGTCAGTCAGCAGTCACTGTGTGCAGTTGGGTAGCCTGCCAACTGTCCCACATTTCCCATCCTATCTGGCTTCAGGGGAAATGGCCTGGGGTTTGGATGGAGGCAGGGAACTGGGATGCAGGCCAGTAGCATTAAATTCTGTCGCTTTCCCACCTCCATTCCCGCTCCCAGAGGAAACCAGGAATCTAGCCCAATATCCTGGGTTCGACTTGGGAGTCTGCCCACTTTCACAGCTCGCTGTCAAAACCTTTTTTTGACCCAATGTCATTTCCTGTCCTGTTCTGACCTGGTTTTCTTCACAGACCCAACTCCACAGGCATCCAGTGCTCCCCCCCATTGGTGATTCTTTAATATCGCCTGTCAGAGAGTGAGTGTCATAAGGATACATCATCACAACTAAATTCATTTCTATATTGCCTTCAACATGCATGCAAGTCACAGGAAAGTGATCAGAACCTAGGGTAGGATTCTCGCATTCGGCAGCAGAGTATCTACGCTGTCGGAAACGCCGCCGCTGGGAGTACCGATTCGGGCCCCTTCGGGGGGCCAGCACGGCGCTGGAGCAGTTTACGCTGCCCCAGCCTCCCATTCTGGCGTGAACTGTTCACCGCCGGATCCACGCATGCGCAGTGGCGCCAGCGTCAACAAAGACATGTGCAATGTGGCCTCCATCAACGCGCCGGGCCCGACGCAACATGGCGCGGGAGTTCAGGAGCCGTGCGTGAGGAGCGAGAGGCCGATCGGTGGGCCCCGATCGCGGGCCAGGCCCCATCGGAGACCCCCGCCCAGGGTCGGATCCCCCCACAGGCCATCCCCCGACCCTGCGCGCAGAGTTCCCGCCGGCTGCGTCCAGGAGTGGATGGTGGCGGTGGGATTCTGCATTTTTAGAGTGGCCGCTCGGCCCATCCAGGCCGGAGAATCGGCGGCCCGCGATCGGCCCCGCGCCAAATGCGGCAGCGCCAATGGCAGCGAGAGTCGCGTACCGGCGTCGGGGCTGTGTGGCATGTTGCAGGGATTCTCCGGCCTGGCACGGGTCTGGGAGAATCCCGCCCCTAATTCCTGGTTGATTCGTGCCTCCATAATCTGGCAAAGCTGCTCATAACATCCCCATTATCACCCCTTAGAACATACAGTGCAGAAGGAGGCCATTCGGCCCATCGAGTCTGCACCGACCCACTTAAGCCCTCACTTCTACTCTATCCCCGTAACCCAATAACCCCATCTAACCTTTTTGGCCACTAAGGGCAGTTTAGCATGGCCAATCCACCTAACCTGCACGTCTTTGGACTGTGGGAGGAAACCGGAGCACCCGGAGGAAACCCACGCAGACACGGGGAGAACGTGCAGATTCCGCACACAGTGACCCAAGCCGGGAATCGAACCTGGGACCCTGGCGCTGTGAAGCAACGGTGCTATCCACTTGTGCTGCCCCAAATTGGAACCCTGTGAAAAAGCACAGACCCATAGAGACTAAAATAAAGTCAAACTTTGAAATGTGGAGAAATGAAATGAATGATATACTTATTTTCAGACGGATTTTGTTAACCCAGCCTACCAACCTGACAGTGGAAGCAAAGAGCAGCTAAAAGAAGAAAGTGGGAACTATTTGGAAGTGAATGCAGTGAATGTATCAGGTATGAAAAACATTGCGCACCTAACCTAAAGCTTCAAGCCTGAATCAGTCTTCATTCTTCCCTGGTGGTGAGAGTGGGGAGAAAGTGCATCTGGATAGGAAGGGGACAGGGTTAGGAGAAGGTGGAGTGGAATTTGGGAGAGAATGGAAAGAGACTAGGGAAGGGGAGGCAGGGAGGGAATGTGCGGTGGTGGGGGGCTGAGGGAAAGTGGTTTGTTGGAGGTTGTATTTTAACCTCATCCCAAGTTGCTTGTGGAGAAGGAGGGAAACCCATCCCGACGGTGAAAATCCGGTATCTGCTCACATTCTTCCAAATAAACTTAGGGAATTAGGTGAAGTGGCTCTGCTTCACAGAAGGACCCTGTGTGCCTCACAGTGGCTTCAGTAACAAGGTGAATGTTGGCAAGTGATATACGTGCTGGATACTTGGTGGTGGAATCATTTCATAACACTGTATTTAGTTAATGAATCTCCAATTGACGGATTCTGTGTCACATGACAAGGAGTCTAGAATCAGGAAGTCCTGGAAATACTGAATCTTGCCAAATCCAAGGCCTGGGTATGGATGAGATCAGACTTGGTTCCAGCTGATGACATTTAACTGAAAATATTGGCACCTAATATAGTTAATATAGATACTGCCAACACTCATTTGCCAGTACTTCCCTGCATATAACACACATGATTTGCAGTGGCACAATTAAATAAGCAAGAAATCATCTTTATACTGGTTTGTTCCCGATTTCAGTTTCTTCTCAGTAGGCTGTTCACCAAAGGCCTTGAAGCTCTGGATCCAGCTCACACTAGCACTGCTTTGTCCTGGCCTGGACTCCCCAGCAGCTCTCCCCAGCAGATTTAGCTGTGAGACCTTGGCCTGTGTGACTTTGGTCTTTTCTTCCTTATAACAAAATGACCCATCTTCAGTTCTTCACAGTCCTGTTTCCTTGCTTGCTCGCAGCTAGAAAATGGAGGACTCTCCTTCCGTGATTTTGCACCAGAATTACAGACATACAGGGTGCGTGACGTCAGTGTACACGCCGGGTGCGTGACGTCAGTGTACATGCCGGGTGCGTGACGTCAGTGTACATACCGGGTGCGTGACGTCAGTGTACATACCGGGTGCGTGACGTCAGTGTACATACCGGGTGCGTGACGTCAGTGTACATACCGGGTGCGTGACGTCAGTGTACATACCGGGTGCGTGACGTCAGTGTACATACCGGGTGCGTGACGTCAGTGTACATACCGGGTGCGTGACGTCAGTGTACATGCCGGCTTCTGGTGGGAAGGCTGCTTCGTTCACGTTTAAACGTTGGTCGCAGCCGGATTCTCAACTTAAAATCCAGTCGAATCTGGCATTCTTAAAAGTTGGTCGTGGTCTTGGGCACTTCTCCTACAATCGGGAACTCTGCGATGATCGCTCCAGGCCCTCCCAACACCCGCTTGCAACCCACCCGCCTGCAACCCACCCGCCTGCAACCCACCCGCCTGCAACCCACCCGCCTGCAACCCACCCGCCTGCAACCCACCCGCCTGCAACCCACCCAACCCACCCGCCTGCAACCCACCCGCCTGCAACCCACCCGCCTGCAACCCACCCGCCTGCAACCCACCCAACTCACCCGCCTGCAACCCACCCGCCTGCAACCCACCCGCCTGCAACCCACCCGCCTGCAACCCACCCAACCCGCCCGCCTGCAACCCACCCGCCTGCAACCCACCCACCTGCAACCCACCCGCCTGCAACCCACCCGCCTGCAACCCACCCGCCTGCAATCCACCCGCCTGCAACCCACCCGCCTGCAACCCACCCGCCTGCAGCCCACCCACCTGCAGCCCACCCGCCTGCAACCCACCCGCCTGCAACATACCCGCCTGCAACCCACCCGCCTGCAGCCCACCCACCTGCAACCCACCCAACCCACCCTCCTGCAACCCACCCGCCTGCAACCCACCCGCCTGCAACCCACCCGCCTGCAGCCCACCCACCTGCAACCCACCCAACCCACCCTTCTGCAACCCAACCGCCTGCAACCACCCGCCTGCAATCCACCCGCCTGCAACCCACCCGCCTTCAACCCACCCGCCTGCAACCCACCCGCCTGCAACCCACCCGCCTGCAGCCCACCCGCCTGCAACCCACCCGCCTGCAACCCACCCTCCTGCAACCCACCCGCCTGCAACCCACCCACCTGCAACCCACCCGCCTGCAACCCACCCAACCCACCTGCCTGCAACCCACCCAACCCACCCGCCTGCAACCAACCCGCCTGCAGCCCACCCGCCTGCAACCCACCCACCTGCAACCCACCCGTGGGTCACAACCCGCAGTTTCAAAAACCCTGAGGTAAGCAACCAGAAAGCCTTTGACAAGGTGCCACACAAAAGGTTGCTGCATAAGATAAAGATGCATGGCATTAAGGGTAAAGTAGTAGCATGGATAGAGGATTGGTTAATTAATAGAAAGCAAAGAGTTGGGATAAATGGGTGTTTCTCTGGTTGGCAATCAGTAGCTAGTGGTGTCCCTCAGGGATCCGTGTTGGGCCCACAATTGTTCACAATTTACATAGATGATTTGGAGTTGGGGACCAAGTGCAATGTGTCCAAGTTTGCAGATGACACTAAGATGAGTGGTAAAGCGAAAAGTGCAGAGGATACTGGAAGTCTGCAGAGGGATTTGGATAGGTTAAGTGAATGGGCTCGGGTCTGGCAGATGGAATACAATGTTGACAAATGTGAGGTTATCCATTTTGGTAGGAATAACAGCAAACGGGATTATTATTTAAATGATAAAATATTAAAGCATGCCGCTGTTCAGAGAGACTTGGGTGTGCTAGTGCATGAGTCACAGAAGGTTGGTTTACAAGTGCAACAGGTGATTAAGAAGGCAAATGGAATGTTGTCCTTCATTGCTAGAGGGATGGAGTTTAAGACTAGGGAGGTTATGTTGCAATTGTATAAGGTGTTAGTGCGGCCACACCTGGAGTATTGTGTTCAGTTTTGGTCTCCTTACTTGAGAAAGGACGTACTGGCGCTGGAGGGTGTGCAGAGGAGATTCACTAGGTTAATCCCAGAGCTGAAGGGGTTGGATTATGAGGAGAGGTTGAGTAGACTGGGACTGTACTCGTTGGAATTTAGAAGGATGAGGGGGGATCTTATAGAAACATTTAAAATTATGAAGGGAATAGATAGGATAGATGCGGGCAGGTTGTTTCCACTGGCGGGTGACAGCAGAACTAGGGGGCATAGCCTCAAAATAAGGGGAAGTAGATTTAGGACTGAGTTTAGGAGGAACTTCTTCACCCAAAGGGTTGTGAATCTATGGAATTCCTTGCCCAGTGAAGCAGTTGAGGCTCCTTCATTACATGTTTTTAAGGTAAAGATAGATAGTTTTTTGAAGAATAAAGGGATTAAGGGTTATGGTGTTCGGGCCGGAAAGTGGAGCTGAGTCCACAAAAGATCAGCCATGATCTAATTGAATGGCGGAGCAGGCTCGAGGGGCCAGATGGCCTACTCCTGCTCCTAGTTCTTATGTTCTTATGTTCTTATGTAAGACCAAAGTCAAATCAACAAAGAAAACACACATGAAACAATTGGCCAAGTTCATAGTTGTATAAACAGAAAAAGGGCTCAAGTTACCGAGACAGATTCTTATACATTCCCCATGTCAGATTCCAATGCTCTGTTCCTTTATCCTTCAGACTGAGTGAGGAAGTTTGAGCGAGATAGGGATTTTGGTAGCGAAGAAAAGAGTGGAAATCCACCAGAGATGCCATTCTGAGGAAGTTATGGGCCATTATCAAAGTGAGCATTGATCCTAGTGTCACAGGAGGCGAGTATCACAGCTCCAGACTTTGGATTCATCAAACCCATTTGCAGGGAGATGGGGAGTGAAATAAGAGATTAAATATGGAACAAATCTGTGGAAATTATATTTTTATTAATCATCTTTATTGTCACAAGTAAGCTTACATTAACACTGCAATGAAGTTACTGTGAAAAGCCCCTAGTTGCCACATTCCGGCGCCTGTTCGGGTATACAGAGGGAGAATTCAGAATGTCCAATTCACCGAACAGCACGTCTTTTGGGACTTGTGGGAGGAAACCGGAGCACCCGGAGGAAACCCACGCAGACACGGGGAGAACTTGCAGACTCCACACAGGCAGTGACCCAGCTGGGAATCGAACCTGGGACCCTGGCGCTGTGAAGCCACAGTGCTATCCACTGTGCTACCATGGCGCCTGTGACCCATGGTCAGTCTGTGGAACAGGCTCCAAAGGGCGAGAGTGGAAACAGTTCATGTTAATTAATCAAATGTAAATTAGATAGATTTATTTTAAGCAAGAGATTTGGGGATTCAGTATCTTAGTAATTTGAGACATGATGTGATGAGTGCAGCAAGTTTGGGAGGAATGGGTGATTCTGGATCTATGATTCTCAAAACTCTCCACCATTCTGGACTTTTCCTCACCTCATGTCTGGGTCTCTGATAGGCTCGTTCAGAAACTGATTACAATTCTCAGATGGCAAAAAGTGAACTTTGGTCTTTGTCCTGCAAACCCTATACTGCTACCAGGGTGGATTTAACTTCACCAACCTCTGCTCCTCAAGCCCAAACAAATCAATCTCACAGGAAACAAATATCCAAAATACATTCATTGATGGAGATCCATTTCTGGGTATCGCACTGGTCCATATAGACCGGAAAGGCCCAATCCAGATCCTATACAGTTCTATCTCGCCTCAGGCAGGCATTCACAGTGGTTCAAAGCTTCCAGGGTACCTGCCCCTGATTACATCTGCTCACCCCTGCTGGACATTACCTCTGCTGGACATTACCTCTGCTGGACATTACCCCTGCTGGACATTACCTCTGCTGGACATTACCCCTGCTGGACATTACCCCTGCTGGACATTACCCCTGCTGGACATTACCTCTGCTGGACATTACCTCTGCTGGACATTACCCCTGCTGGACATTACCCCTGCTGGACATTACCCCTGCTGGACATTGCACATGTAGCAGAATCAGGTTCAGCTTTGATGTTCTTTTGAGCAATTGCAGCTCTACCTTTACAAAGAATTCTAGTGTCTGGCCATGGGATGTACACAGGCTGATTCCACAAGAGGGAACAAGGGGAAGTAATGAAATTCCAAATGTGGAGTGTGGATTGGGACTGTTAATATAAATTGTATCTTTCCTTACTCCAGTCAATGGTTCCTGGCAAACTCTTGCTCGGAGAGCTGGCATATTCCCAGTCCCAGTGTGGCGCCTTGTAACGGTGACTGTAATTCTGACCCTGGCTATCGGAGGAAGTCTGATCACCTTCACTGTCCGTGAGTATTTAGAATTATTCAAGCAGAAAGTAATGGGACTGTGCAAGAGTCGTGGTGCCTACCACAGACAGTGACTCCAACTGTTTCTCTCAGTGTAGAATGCCTGTTCACAGGGGCAGAAAGTCCCAGTGTTACACCCCAATGTGGTACACAGCAGTGTCCACAGCCTCATAGCAAAGAAAATGTTTTGATTGTGATGGACAAAGATTTCAGAGTGCTCCAAGGAATGCTGGGATATATATGGATCACAAACATCAACTGGTCCATCTAGATTGTCCCATTCTGGCACCATGTGTAGCATCAACCCACACCAATCACTCAATCTCCTGGATAGGGCTAACAGAGGAAGTGATCAAGTACACTCTGGGAGACTCTGGTTGACTGTTCCTACATCATTATTACATAGAATACAGGGAAGTTGCCAAATCAACAAGGAAGCCTAAAATAAATAACTTGAATTTATATAATGCTTTTCACAACTTCAGGACAGCCGAAAGCATCTTACAATTAAGAAGTGCCTTTTAAAGTGTAGTTATTGTTGTAATGTAGCAAAATTCAGCGAGATTCCACAAACAACAATGAGATACTGACCAGTGAAATAAAACAGAAAATGCTGGAAAATTTCAGCAGGTCTGGTAGCTTCTGTGGAGAGAGAAGAGTCACACAGACTGGAAAAAATGGGCGCAATTCTCCGTAAAACTTTGCAAGTGGAGTAGCGAGCAAGAATTGTGAGTTTCCTGGTGCTCGGCCCAGCGAGGCTGGCAACGCTATTCAACGTTAATTGGTTCACTTCCTGAGGCCTCACGGTCTTCTCGTCCCAAATGCCGGCTCACCAGCTGATTCGCCAGGGCCGCGCTCGCCAGCCACCCCCTCCCAGCGAACAAGGTCAAGCAGCACTTAAGCTGTACTTGCTCGGCCAACCCCAGCCAGCTCGCTACAATGGCACCGAAGAGACCAGCCCCAAGATTCGGGGATGCTGACCTGGGGAGCTTCCTAGATGCGCTGAAGGCCAGGAGGAATGTCCTGTTTCCCTGAGGGTCCCAGAGGGTGAGCCACAAGGTAGCTGGTGTTGCCTGGGATGAGGTGGCGGCAGCAGTACAGGTCCCAGGCTCTGTAACCAAGGACACCCACTCACAACATCACCTGGACCGGGTACTGACCCCCTCCCCGTGACACTCACCCACCCTCCGGCTGTGGACAAGTCCCCGGAGCTGTGTCCCATCCCCTGGGTGCTGGCTGCTGTGTGTGTCATGTTGCCTCCCGCAGGGTTCAGTGTCCAGGCATCACAGACTAATTAGGATGCTAGAAAATGACTCCCACATGCTACATGGCCCGCCCACGGGAATCCAATTGGGTTGTGTGAAGTGCTCCCTTAGCCACGATTGCCAATTCCCTAGAGGCTAGCCTTCTACCTCGCAGCCTGAGGCCTCGGCAGCCGGTGGGGGTTATGGGTGGTCGGCAGTGAGACAGGCAGTGACATGAGTTCCCCCGAAATGGGTACACATGATCAGTGGTTGGCATGGTGGTGCAGTGAGCGGTTCCCCCCCCACCCCTGGTTCCCCCCCCCCCCCCCCCAGCGTCCAGCCACCCTCCCATGGCGGCCCACCCCCCAGGACGGTCCCCCACCCCCCGCCGAGCACAGGGACAGCAATCCCAGCGGCCCCGGGCTCTTTACCTGTGAGAAAAGATGGCTACTCACCTCCCCGGCTCCCCACAGAATCCTTCCACCAGGTTCACGTTTTCCAAAAGGAGTAATCAGCGGCAGTGTGAGCACTTTCTGGGGAGGCGGCTGAATCACTGGAGGCCATTGGATATGGGGCGGCTCTCGTTAATTGTATGGAAATGGTGCTTAAGTGGTGACAATTGGTTTCTCGCCTCGCTACGGCGAGATGCCGATTTGGCTGATGGTAGTGGGCCAGCTGCATCGTAGACTGTTTGGCGCTGGGCACGGTTCCTGTTTTTGGCCTCTCCCGCTATTCACCAGCCTCGTTTTTTCTTTACAACCTTTTTAATAATCTTTATTATTGTCACAAGTAGGCTTACATTAACACTGCAATGAAGTTACTGTGAAAATCCCCTAGTCGCCACATTCCGGCGCCTGTTCGGCTACACTGAGGGAGAATTCAGAATGTCCAATTCACCTAACAGCACATCTTTTGGGACAAAACTGGAGCACCCGGAGGAAACCGACGCAGACGCGGGGAGAACATGCCGACTCCGCACAGATAGTGACCCAAGCGGGGAATCGAACCTGGGACCCTGGCACTGTGAAGCAACAGTGCTAACCACTGTGCTACCGTGCCGCCCATGGGTGAATGCAATGAGACCGGAAGATCACACCCACTAACTCTGTTTCTCTCTCCGCAGACATTGCCGGACCTGCTGCGTTTATCCAGCATTTTCTGTTTTATTTCAGATTTCCAGCATCCGCAGTATTTTGCTTTTATTACAGTGGTTTTGGTGACGTTGATTGAGGGTAACTTTTAAAAATCATTCACAAGAAGTGGGCTTTGCTGGCTAGCCCAGTATTTATTGCCCACCCCTAATTGCCCTTGAGAAGTTGGTGGTGAGCTGCCTTCTCGAACCGTTGCAGACCATGTGGTGTAGGTACACCCACTGTGCTGTTAGGGAGGGAGTTCCAGGATTTTGACCCAGCGACAGTGAAGGAACGGCCGATATATTTCCAAGTCAGGGTAGTCAGGATACCAGGGAGCACTTCTTCAAATAGTGCCATGTGATCATTTATGGCCACAGGGTCTCAGTTTAACCATTCATCCAAATGAGCTCTGACAGTGCAAGGCTCCTCAATATTGTTCTGGAATGTCAGCCTGAACTTTGTGCTAAAGTCTCAGTGAGAGTTATCCTGCAATCAGCCTGGATTTTATGAAACTCTGAAACAATTCAGCCTCAACGCTCCTTTTCTCTGGTTTCTTCCTGCTGCATGCAGGCAACTCAGTCAGAGACTGAGACTGAATGGAGAGGTTAGTCCAAAACACTCCTCCAAATCCATAACCCAAACACAGGGGCCCTGAACTCTGCAGCATCACACTGCCCTGTCCGACTCGGTGAGAAAAGTCAGTTATTGTGCTCGGTATACTTAGTATTGACCTGATCCATTCAATTTCTCTCTCCAGAATATGTTACTCGGGAATCATCAGGAAACCAATCTGGGGAAATGACCACTGCCCAAAATGATGCTAACAATTATTTTATCAGCCTGATTACAGCATCTTCCTTTGTTGCTACTACCAGCTCCGCGAATATGATCCTGCAAAATCCGAATGTTTCAGCAGTTACCGCTCCATCCCAGACCTTTACACCACCTCCCTGTAAGTATTGCCATAAGAACTAAGACGGAGGAGCAGAAGGGGATTTTTCGGTCCACCAAGTCTGCTCTGCCAGTCATGAGATCATGACTGATGTGATGTGATAATCTTTGTAGAACACACAGTCTAATTCCATTTTCCTGCTCACCCTCTTTGCTTTCCTCTATTTCAAGCAATTATCTAATTCCCCTTTATGAAAAAATGAAAATTGCTTATTGTCACGAGTAGGCTTCAATGAAGTTACTGTGAAAAGCCCCTAGTCGCCACAATCCGGCGCCTGTTCGGGGAGGCTGGTACGGGAATCGAACCATGCTGCTGGCCTGCTTTCAAAGCCAGCGATTTAGCCCAGTGTGCTAAACCAGCCCCTTAACGCAGTTCACGGACATTTCTTTAACAATACTTGTGGAAGAGAATTCCACGTTATAACCAACCTCTGAATGACAAGATTGTTGGTAAGTCCTCCCTGACTAAATCTGTGATATTCCATTTCCACCCCCTTATTACCCAACCAATGGAATTTGCCCATCACTATTTACCATTCTGTAACTTCTCATTGTCTTGAAGGTTTCTATCAAGATTGTTCCTCATGCCTCTCACCTCCTTCTAGACCGACTATTCTATGTCCTGGATAGAAACATAGAATATCAGCAACCTTTTTATTGCCTTGTTTAATAATGCTGGCCCCTTACTGACCTGTGTATTGGCTCAATCTGGTCTATTTAAATCTTAGCATTTAATGTGTATTCCCAATCTTCTGTAATATACTGCACATTTGCATGTTTAATACATTGAGCTGTGTCTGCCACCTCACCGATTCTTCCTGATTTCCTATTGATGCCCTCAGTTTTTCAGTCTGTGCGGAAATGTGCCGAACCTCGCAGCGGGTGCATTGATGAACATTCAAATTGCTCCTTTGAACCTCAAATGTATTTATGTCAGAGAGTGATTTAGAGCACAGGAAGGGTCTATATCAGCTCCCTGTTGAGCAATCCACTCACTTCCATTCCCCCGTAGCCCCAGGGCTTTACTTCTTTCAGTTGTCCGTACATTGTCAACATAATAAAGAGGGCTCAGCAGAGAATTTATCACATTTTTTCAGTCCAAGAGGTTTTCTTCAAGACTCAGCCTGGTGTAAATTGCAGATGCACTAATGATGATTTACCAAAATTCACTAGACTCTGGGGTGGTCCCGGTGGATTGGAAATTAGCGAACGTGACACCACTGTTTAAAAAAGGAGGTAGGCAGAGAGTGGGTAATTATAGGCCAGCTAGCTTAACTTTGGTAGTAGGGAAGATGCTGGAATTATCATCAAGGAAGAAATAGCGAGGCATCTGGATAGAAATTGTCCCATTGGGCAGACGCAGCATGGGTTCATAAAGGGCAGGTCGTGCCTAACTAATTTAGTGGAATTTTTTGAGGACATTACCAGTGCAGTAGATAACGGGGAGCCAATGGATGTGGTATATCTGGATTTCCAGAAAGCTTTTGACAAGGTGCCACACAAAAGGTTGCTGCATAAGATAAAGATGCATGGCATTAAGAGTAAAGTAGTAGCATGGATAGAGGATTGGTTAATTAATAGAAAGCAAAGAGTGGGGATTAATGGGTGTTTCTCTGGTTGGCAATCAATAGCTAGTGGTGTCCCTCAGGGATCCGTGTTGGGACCACAATTGTTCACAATTTACATAGATGATTTGGAG
This sequence comes from Scyliorhinus canicula, assembly GCF_902713615.1. Classification (NCBI taxonomy): domain Eukaryota; kingdom Metazoa; phylum Chordata; class Chondrichthyes; order Carcharhiniformes; family Scyliorhinidae; genus Scyliorhinus; species Scyliorhinus canicula. Next base: position 104,917,149 of record NC_052164.1, on the reverse strand, counting down.
TTGGGGACCAAAGGCAATGTGTCCAAGTTTGCAGATGACACTAAGATGAGTGGTAAAGCGAAAAGTGCAGAGGATACTGGAAGTCTGCAGAGGGATTTGGATAGGTTAAGTGAATGGGCTAGGATCTGGTAGATGGAATACAATGTTGACAAATGTGAGGTTATCCATTTTGGTAGGAATAACAGCAAAAGGGATTATTATTTAAACGATAAAATATTAAAGCATGCCGCTGTGCAGAGAGACCTGGGTGTGCTAGTGCATGAGTCACAGAAAGTTGGTTTACAGGTGCAACAGGTGATTAAGAAGGCAAATGGAATTTTGTCCTTCATTGCTAGAGGGATGGAGTTTAAGACTAGGGAGGTTATGTTGCAATTGTATAAGGTGTTAGTGAGGCCACACCTGGAGTATTGTGTTCAGTTTTGGTCTCCTTACTTGAGAAAGGACATACTGGCACTGGAGGGTGTGCAGAGGAGATTCACTAGGTTAATCCCAGAGCTGAAGGGGTTGGATTATGAGGAGAGGTTGAGTAGACTGGGACTGTACTCGTTGGAATGTAGAAGGATGAGGGGGGATCTTATAGAAACATTAAAAATTATGAAGGAAATAGATAGGATAGATGCGGGCAGGTTGTTTCCACTGGCGGGTGAAAGCAGAACTAGGGGACATAGCCTCAAAATAAGGGGAAGTAGATTTAGGACTGAGTTTAGGAGGAACTTCTTCACCCTAAGGGTTGTGAATCTATGGAATTCCTTGCCCAGTGAAGCAGTTGAGGCTCCTTCATTAAATGTTTTTAAGGTAAAGTTGGATAATTTTTTGACGAATAAAGGGATTAAGGGTTATGGTGTTCGGGCGGAAAGTGGAGCTGAGCCCACAAAAGAACAACCATGATCTCATTGAATGGTGAAGCAGGCTCGAAGGGCCAGATGGCCTACTCCTGCTCCTAGTTCTTATGTTCTTATGTCACGAACAGGAGTATGAAGAGGATCAAGATAAGATCTGGGCTTCACAGGAGGACAGCTAATCTTCGGGGAGGTCCCGAGAATGATGCACTGCACTCTGAAAACTTCTTTTGATGGCCAGTGTATTGACAAAGGGGATATTTTGTGCTCCAGGCTATGTAATATCAGCACTGAGGTTATTGTGAATAATAAACAATATCATAGAATTTACAGTGCAGAAGGAGGCTATTCGGCCCATCGAGTTTGCACCGGCTCTTGGAAAGAGCACCGTACTTTGGCCCACACCTCCACCCTATCCCCGTAACCCTAGCTCACCTTTTTGGACACTAAGAGCAATTAATCATGGCCAATCCACCTAACCTGCACACCTTTGGACTGTGGGAGGAAACCGGAGCACCCGTAGGAAACCCACGCACACACGGGGAGAACGTGCAGACTCTGCACAGACAGTGACCCAAGCCGGGAATCGAACCTGGGACCCTGGAGCTGTGAAGCAACTATGCTAACCACTATGATACCGAGCTGCCCATTAATATTTAGAGTAATTGCAAAATACTATATTTCAGTGGTGACTAAACACTGAAACTAAAATTCTTGTTTAAAAAGAGAGAAAATTAAATGAGAAATTGGAAATAGACAGACGTGTACCTGAGATACGGCATCATCAGTGAGGAAAATAGGGCAAATAACAAGGGCAAACACAACACAGGGGTAGATACAGAGTAACACTCCCTCTACACTGTCCCCATCAAACACTCCCAGGACAGGCACAGCACGGGGTTAGATACAGAGTAAAGCTCCCTCTGCACTGTCCCCATCAAACACACCCAGGACAGGTAGAGCACGGGGTTAGATACAGAGTAAAGCTCCCTCTACACTGTCCCCATCAAACACTCCCAGGACAGGTACAGCACGGGGTTAGATACAGAGTAAAGCTCCCTCTACACTGTCCCCATCAAACACTCCCAGGACAGGTACAGCACGGGGTTAGATACAGAGTAAAGCTCCCTCTACACTGTCCCCATCAAACACTCCCAGGACAGATACAGCACGGGGTTAGATACAGAGTAAAGCTCCCTCTACACTGTCCCCATCAAACACTCCCAGGACAGGTACAGCACGGGGTTAGATACAGGAAGGGAACTACGCCTGTCAGACAGAATGATGCTGCAGGAAAGAAAGGACAGTGCCTTTTTTTCATTTTTACGAATAAAGTTAGAGTACCCAATTCTTTTCTTTCCAATTTAGGGGGAATTTTGCTTGGCCAATCCACCTACCCTGCACATCTTTGGGTTGTGGAGATGAAACCCACGCAAACACGAGAAGGGTGTGCAAACTCCACACAGTCTGTGACCCGGGGTTGGGATCGAACCCAGGTCCTCGCCGCCATATGGCAGCAGTGCTAACCACTGTGCGACCCTGCTGCCTCTGAAAGGACTGTGACTGCATGATAGCTGACCCTAATACATTTGAGATAAAGGGATGTGTTGGGATGTAATATTCCCCTGTTACTTGATTCCAGTGCAGCTTGTGACTCTGAGGGGGAAACTATCATTGATGCTGCTGCTCATTCTTATCGAGGTAACAGGCTCGAGATGCGCTGAATTGTTTTTTTCTCCATTTGTAGTGTGTGGTGGAATCTTTCGAAATTCCGAAGGTTCATTTTCCAGCCCCCATTACCCGGCACAATATCCGGCAAACCTGGTATGTGTTTGGTGGATTGTGGCAGAGCTGGGGCACGTGATCCAGTTGAAAATCGACTCACTGAACATTGAAGGGCAGTCACCGTGTCACTTTGACCGACTGGATCTCCATGAGGAGACGGGAAACGGGCTTCATTCTCACCAGATAGCGAGGTCAGTCGATCGTCTGTGTCAAAAAAAAAACAAGGCTGTGTTAAGAATAAATATTGGCAATTCTCAGTGAATTTGGACTCATTTTAACTGAGTTTACTGGATGGGAATCAGATGGGTGGGATGACGGTTTTACATCTATAGAATCCCTACATTGCAGAAGGAGACCATTTGGCCCATCGAGTCTGCACTGACCCTCTGAAAGAGCACCCTGCCCAGATCCACTCCCCACCCTATCCCTGTAACCCCACCTAACCTGCACATCTTTGGTCTTTGGACTGTGGGAGGAAACCGGAGCACCGGAGGAAACCCACCCAGACACAGGGAGAAAGTGCCAACTCCACACAGTCAGTGACCTGAGGTGGGAATTGAACCCAGGTCGCTCGCACTGTGAGGCAGCAGTGCTAACCACTGTGCCACCCTTTTGCCCAATTCCATGAAGCAGGTGGGGTGTAAAACCAGCATTGCTCCCGATTCTGTCAGCTTCCCCATCAGTGGCTCAGATTAACCTGATTCTCGAAAATCTGAGTCATTCTCCTCAGCCAGTTTCTGATTCTACCGCCATTCTGCTGTTTGGTATTTTATTTAAAATGTTTAAAAGGTTAAATACATGTCAAGTTTGAACCTTTCCCCCTCTCCCTGTTGTTTTCTTTCTCTCTCTGGTAAATCTGTGTGTGATCTGAATATGACCAGTTGCTAATTTGCAGTTTCACACGTTTGCTTGTGTTTATTTTTTTTATTCAGTTGGACTGTGGGTCCTCCATGTCCCAGTGAAATGGGCATTGATTCAGCAGGTCAGGGCCGCTGTCAGTTCAAGTCTGGGGACTGGAGCAGGAACCACGTAAACCAGGGGTGGGAAACTACGGCCCGCGGCCCGCATGCGGCCCGCCAAAGGTCTTTATGCGGCCCACCAAGTCATTAAAAATTTTTTTTTTTTTTTTTAAGGTTAATGGGGTGGGGGGGGGGGGGGGGCTGTTGGGTTACTGGTATAGGGTGGATACGTTGACTTGAGTAGGGTGATCATTGCTCGGCACAACATTGAGGGCCAAAGGGCCCGTTCTGTGCTGTACTGTTCTATGTTCTATATGAGGCGCCCAGAATCATAACCGGGTGAAGTAATTATTTTACTTAATATACTATGCGGCCCTTTAAAATTGTGAATTTCAGAATGTGGCCCTTGCACGGAAAAGTTTGCCCACCCCTGACGTAAACAGTCAGTGTACAGTCAGTGTACTGTCAGTGTACCGTCAGTGTACAGTCAGTGTACCGTCAGTGTACAGTCAGTGTACAGTCAGTGTACAGTCAGTGTACCGTCAGTGTACAGTCAGTGTACAGTCAGTGTACAGTCAGTGTACAGTCAGTATACAGTCAGTGTACAGTCAGTATAGTCAGTGTACAGTCAGTATAGTCAGTGTACAGTCAGTATACAGTCAGTATACAGTCAGTGTACAGTCAGTGTACCGTCAGTGTACAGTCAGAGTACAGTCAGTGTACCGTCAGTGTGCAGTCAGTGTACAGTCAGTATACAGTCAGTGTACAGTCAGTGTACAGTCAGTAAACAGTCAGTGTACAGTCAGTGTACAGTCAGTGTACAGTCAGTGTACCGTCAGTGTACCGTCAGAGTACCGTCAGTGTACCGTCAGTGTACAGTCAGTGTACCGTCTGTGTACAGTCAGTGTACAGTCAGTGTACAGTCAGTGGGCAGTCAGTGTACAGTCAGTGTACAGTCAGTGGGCAGTCAGTGTACAGTCAGTGTACAGTCAGTGTACAGTCAGTATACCGTCAGAGTACCGTCAGTGTACCGTCAGTGTACAGTCAGTGTACCGTCTGTGTACAGTCAGTGTACAGTCAGTGTACAGTCAGTGTACCGTCAGTGTACAGTCAGTGTACAGTCAGTGTACAGTCAGTATACCGTCAGAGTACCGTCAGTGTACCGTCAGTGTACAGTCAGTGTACCGTCAGTGTACCGTCAGTGTACAGTCAGTGTAGAGTCAGTGTAGAGTCAGTGTACAGTCAGCATACAGTCAGTGTACAGTCAGTATACAGTCAGTGTACAGTCAGTGTACAGTCAGTATACAGTCAGTATACAGTCAGTGTACAGTCACTATACAGTCAGTGTACAGTGTGTACAGTCAGTGTACAGTCAGTATACAGTCAGTATACAGTCAGTGTACAGTCAGTGTACAGTCAGTATACAGTCAGTATACAGTCAGTGTACAGTCAGTATACAGTCAGTATACAGTCAGTGTACAGTCAGTGTACAGTCAGTGTACAGTCAGTGTGCAGTCAGTGTACAGTCAGTGTACCGTCAGTGTACAGTCAGTGTACAGTCAGTATACCGTCAGAGTACCGTCAGTGTGCAGTCAGTGTACAGTCAGTGTACCGTCAGTGTACAGTCAGTGTACAGTCAGTATACCGTCAGAGTACCGTCAGTGTACCGTCAGTGTACAGTCAGTGTACCGTCTGTGTACAGTCAGTGTAAAGTCAGTGTACAGTCAGTGGGCAGTCAGTGTACAGTCAGTGTACCGTCAGTGTACAGTCAGTGTACAGTCAGTATACCGTCAGAGTACCGTCAGTGTACCGTCAGTGTACAGTCAGTGTACCGTCTGTGTACAGTCAGTGTACAGTCAGTGTACAGTCAGTGTACCGTCAGTGTACAGTCAGTGTAGAGTCAGTGTAGAGTCAGTGTACAGTCAGCATACAGTCAGTGTACAGTCAGTATACAGTCAGTGTACAGTCAGTGTACAGTCAGTATACATTCAGTATACAGTCAGTGTACAGTCACTATACAGTCAGTGTACAGTGTGTACAGTCAGTGTACAGTCAGTATACAGTCAGTATACAGTCAGTGTACAGTCAGTGTACAGTCAGTATACAGTCAGTATACAGTCAGTGTACAGTCAGTATACAGTCAGTATACAGTCAGTGTACAGTCAGTATAGAGTCAGTATACAGTGTACAGTCAGTGTACAGTCAGTGTACAGTCAGTATACAGTCAGTGTACAGTCAGTGGACAGTCAGTATACAGTCAGTGTACAGTCAGTGTACAGTCAGTATACAGTCAGTGTACAGTCAGTATACAGTCAGTATACAGTCAGTGTACAGTCAGTGTACAGTCAGTATACAGTCAGTGTACAGTCAGTGGACAGTCAGTGTACCGTCAGTGTACAGTCAGTGTACAGTCAGTATACCGTCAGAGTACCGTCAGTGTACCGTCAGTGTACAGTCAGTGTACCGTCTGTGTATAGTCAGTGTACAGTCAGTGTACAGTCAGTGTACCGTCAGTGTACCGTCAGTGTACCGTCAGTGTAGAGTCAGTGTAGAGTCAGTGTACAGTCAGTATACAGTCAGTGTACAGTCAGTATACAGTCAGTGTACAGTCAGTGTACAGTCAGTATACAGTCAGTATACAGTCAGTGTACAGTCACTATACAGTCAGTGTACAGTGTGTACAGTCAGTGTACAGTCAGTATACAGTCAGTATACAGTCAGTATACAGTCAGTGTACAGTCAGTATACAGTCAGTATACAGTCAGTGTACAGTCAGTATACAGTCAGTATACAGTCAGTGTACAGTCAGTATACAGTCAGTGTACAGTCAGTATACAGTCAGTATACAGTGTACAGTCAGTGTACAGTCAGTGTACAGTCAGTATACAGTCAGTGGACAGTCAGTGGACAGTCAGTGGACAGTCAGTATACAGTCAGTGTACAGTCAGTATACAGTCAGTATACAGTCAGTATACAGTCAGTGTACAGTCAGTGTACAGTCAGTATACAGTCAGTGTACAGTCAGTGGACAGTCAGTGTACAGTCAGTATACAGTCAGTGTACAGTCAGTGTACAGTCAGTATACAGTCAATGTACAGTCAGTGTACAGTCAGTATACAGTCAGTGTACAGTCAGTGTACCGTCAATGTACAGTCAATGTACAGTCAGTATACAGTCAGTGTACAGTCAGTATACAGTCAGTGTACAGTCAGTGTACAGTCAGTATACAGTCAATGTACAGTCAGTGTACAGTCAGTATACAGTCAGTGTACAGTCAGTATACAGTCAGTGTACAGTCGATGTACAGTCAGTATACAGTCAGTGTACAGTCAGTATACAGTCAGTGGACAGTCAGTGCACATTCAGTGTACAGTCAATGTACAGTCAGTATACAGTCAGTGTACAGTCAGTATACAGTCAGTGTACAGTCAATGTACAGTCAGTATACAGTCAGTGTACAGTCAGTATACAGTCAGTGTACAGTCAATGTACAGTCAGTATACAGTCAGTGGACAGTCAGTGCACATTCAGTGTACAGTCAGTATACAGTCAGTGTACAGTCAATGTACAGTCAGTATACAGTCAGTGTACAGTCAGTATACAGTCAGTGTACAGTCGGTGTACAGTCAGTGTACAGTCAGTGTACAGTCAGTGTACAGTCAATGTACCGTCAGTATACAGTCAGTATACAGTCAGTGTACAGTCAGTATACAGTCAGTGTACAGTCTGTGTACAGTCTGTGTGCAGTCTGTATACAGTCAGTGTACAGTCACTATACAGTCAGTGTACAGTGTGTACAGTCAGTGTACAGTCAGTATACAGTCAGTATACAGTCAGTGTACAGTCAGTGTACAGTCAGTATACAGTCAGTATACAGTCAGTGTACAGTCAGTATACAGTCAGTATACAGTCAGTGTACAGTCAGTATACAGTCAGTATACAGTGTACAGTCAGTATACAGTCAGTGTACAGTCAGTGTACAGTCAGTATACAGTCAGTGTACAGTCAGTATACAGTCAGTATACAGTCAGTATACAGTCAGTGTACAGTCAGTGTACAGTCAGTATACAGTCAGTGGACAGTCAGTGTACCGTCAGTGTACAGTCAGTGTACAGTCAGTATACCGTCAGAGTACCGTCAGTGTACCGTCAGTGTACAGTCAGTGTACCGTCTGTGTATAGTCAGTGTACAGTCAGTGTACAGTCAGTGTACCGTCAGTGTACCGTCAGTGTACAGTCAGTGTAGAGTCAGTGTAGAGTCAGTGTACAGTCAGTATACAGTCAGTGTACAGTCAGTATACAGTCAGTGTACAGTCAGTGTACAGTCAGTATACAGTCAGTATACAGTCAGTGTACAGTCACTATACAGTCAGTGTACAGTGTGTACAGTCAGTGTACAGTCAGTATACAGTCAGTATACAGTCAGTATACAGTCAGTATACAGTCAGTGTACAGTCAGTATACAGTCAGTATACAGTCAGTGTACAGTCAGTATACAGTCAGTATAGTCAGTGTACAGTCAGTATACAGTCAGTGTACAGTCAGTATACAGTCAGTATACAGTGTACAGTCAGTGTACAGTCAGTGTACAGTCAGTATACAGTCAGTGTACAGTCAGTGGACAGTCAGTGGACAGTCAGTATACAGTCAGTGTACAGTCAGTATACAGTCAGTATACAGTCAGTATACAGTCAGTGTACAGTCAGTGTACAGTCAGTATACAGTCAGTGTACAGTCAGTGGACAGTCAGTGTACAGTCAGTATACAGTCAGTGTACAGTCAGTGTACAGTCAGTATACAGTCAATGTACAGTCAGTGTACAGTCAGTATACAGTCAGTGTACAGTCAGTGTACCGTCAATGTACAGTCGATGTACAGTCAGTATACAGTCAGTGTACAGTCAGTATACAGTCAGTGTACAGTCAGTGTACAGTCAGTATACAGTCAATGTACAGTCAGTGTGCAGTCAGTGTACAGTCAGTGTACAGTCAGTATACAGTCAGTATACAGTCAGTGTACAGTCAGTATACAGTCAGTGTACAGTCGATGTACAGTCAGTATACAGTCAGTGTACAGTCAGTATACAGTCAGTGGACAGTCAGTGCACATTCAGTGTACAGTCAATGTACAGTCAGTATACAGTCAGTGTACAGTCAGTATACAGTCAGTGTACAGTCGATGTACAGTCAGTATACAGTCAGTGTACAGTCAGTATACAGTCAGTGGACAGTCAGTGCACATTCAGTGTACAGTCAATGTACAGTCAGTATACAGTCAGTGTACAGTCAGTATACAGTCAGTGTGCAGTCAGTGTACAGTCAGTGTACAGTCAGTATACAGTCAGTGTACAGTCAATGTACAGTCAGTATACAGTCAGTGGACAGTCAGTGCACATTCAGTGTACAGTCAGTATACAGTCAGTGTACAGTCAATGTACAGTCAGTATACAGTCAGTGTACAGTCAGTATACAGTCAGTGTACAGTCGGTGTACAGTCAGTGTACAGTCAGTGTACAGTCAGTGTACAGTCAGTGTACAGTCAATGTACCGTCAGTATACAGTCAGTATACAGTCAGTATACAGTCAGTGTACAGTCTGTGTACAGTCTGTGTGCAGTCTGTATGCAGTCTGTATGCAGTCTTTGTACAGTCTGTGTACAGTCGGTGTACAGTCAGTGTACAGTTGTTCAGAAATCAATATTTATTGTTCTGTTTCAGATTTCCAGCAAATGCAGTATTTTGCAGTTGTACAAATTCAGTACAAATCTGCAGTGATTTTTGTATGTTTATTAAGTATTGCTTTTCACTGCATTTATAAATAAGCAGGATGTTACAGGCCATTTGTCAGTTGGGATCAATAACACCATCAATCTCAGTATAAACACTAGCTGGCTCGTGCTGGGAGGTTGGGAGTGTTCTGAGTTCGATTTTTATAACACTTTTTGGTTCCCTCTCAACAGGTTATGTGGGAATGTTGCACCTCCTACTGTTAATACCAACACTAGCAGGGTTAAAGTTTCTTTTGTATCAGACACAAGTATTGGAGGACGTGGTTTCACAGCTCGATACTGGATAATTGCATCAAGTGACAGTAAGTTGATTTAAGATCTGCTGCAGATAGTTTGGGGTGGATGTGAGTGATCCGAGGGAGGGGCTGGGGATTGGTGTATCTGGACAGTAATCCAGGGAACAGATTACCTTCCTGTTTGGGACTGTCCAAATAGCATATTGAAATTAATTGGATCAATATTGACATCTGCTTCAAAGCACTGGAAGAACGGGAAGCCCTGGCCAACATTCATCCTTCAACTAACAGCATGTAAGCCAATCACTGCTGTGTGTTCACAGACTGGCTGCTATCTTTACCACAGATCAGTATAGTCACTGCAATTCAACGTAATTTAATGTGGTAGTTTTGATTTTGTGTGATTGTGATGTCAATCGAAAAAACGACAGGGAGAGATACAAAGAAAGTATCAACTTGCTGTCATCCATTTTCTACCAACAGTCAAACCAACTCCTATTATTTCTGAAGCAGCGTGAGACAGTTCCAGGAGATTTAAGGTGTTATGTAAACGTACGTCTTGCTTTTCTCCTCCTGCATCCTCATTGCTTGCTTCGAGAGCATCAACATCCATCAAACTATTGCAACTACTCCCCTTCCCAAAGTTTCGAGCCCTGCTTCAGTCCAACACTACAGGCATGGGATACCTCACTCAAGTGACAGTCCTTCATGTGTCAACCCAGAACAGGAGGACATTTTTAAAATGAGAAAGAGCACATTACAGCCTGTTGCTCATACCTCAGGGTCACTGGTTAACAATCAAGACTGAAATCCTGTCTGTTTCTAACCCCTCCCAACACTAGAGTCACAAGGAGATGGGAGAAGATTTTTAAAATTGAATTTTATGGGACGTGGGTGTTGCTGCTAGGCCAGCATTTGTTGCCCTTCCTTAATTGCCCATCAGAAGGTGGTGATGAGTTGCTTTCTTGAGCCGCTGCAGTCCATGTGGTGTAGGTACACCCACAGTGCTGTTAGGGAAGAATGATGTGGAAATGCCGGTGTTGGACTGGGGTGAGCACAGTAAGAAGTCTTACAACACCAGGTTAAAGTCCAACAGGTTTGTTGGAGTCACTAGCTTTCAGAGTGCAGTTCCTTCCTCAGGTGAATGGTTCCAGGATTTTGACCCAGCGATAGTGAAGGAACGGCGATATATTTCCAAATCTGGATGGTGTTGTGATATCACGAAACTGCTCAAGGCACCGGAAGCTGCAAATGCTATGGGCCCGAGCAATATTCCTGCAATAACACTGAAGACTTGCGCTCCAGAACATGCTGTGCCATAAGACAATTATAACACTTGTATTTACCTAACAAAGCACGGTAGCATTGTGGATAGCACAATGGCTTCACAGCTCCAGGGTCCCAGGTTCGATTCCGGCTTGGGTCACTGTCTGTGCGGAGTCTGCACATCCTCCCCATGTGTGCGTGGGTTTCCTCCGGGTGCTCCCGTTTCCTCCCACAGTCCAAAGATATGCGGGTTAGGTGGATTGGCCATGATAAATTGCCCTTAGTGTCCAAAATTGCCCTTAGTGTTGGGTAGGGTTGCTGGGTTATGGGGATAGGGTGGAGGTGTTGACCTTGGGTAGGGTGCTCTTTCCAAGAGCCAGTGCAGACTCGATGGGCCGAATGGCCTCCTTCTGCACTGTAAATTCTATGAAAGTAGAAACTTGCCCAGCGGTACCCTGTCCACCCTTAGCAGGACAAATCCAACCTGACCAATTACTGCTTGATCAGTCTACTCTAAAACATCAACAAAATTATGGAAGGAGTACTTAACAGCGGCACTTACTCAGCAATAATCTACTCACAGACGCTCAGTTTGGGTTCCGCCCAGGTCACTCAGCTCCTGACTTCGTTAAACCTTGGTTCAAATATGAACAAAAGAGCTGAATGCCAGAGGTGAGGTGAGAGTGACTGCCCTTGACATCAAGGCAACATTTGACCGAGTGTGGCATCAAGGAGCCCGAGCTAAACTGGAGTCAGTGGGAATCAGGGGGAAAACTCCCCGCTGGTTGGAGTCAAACCCGGCACAAAGGAAAATGGTTGTGGTGGTTGGAGGTCAATCTTCTCAGTCCCAGGAAATCAATGCAGGAGATACTCAGCATAGTGATTGCACAATGTTCAACACCATTCATGGCTCCTCGGATAATGACGAAGGCTGTGTCCACATACAGCAAGACCGGGACAACATTTAGGGTTAAGCAGACAATTGGCAAGTAACATTCATTTTTAAAAAAATAAAAAAAATTTGTATTTATATAACAACAACGAACCACAATAAAATACCAACAATAACAATAATGGTAGCCGTCATAAACATTCGCCCATCCTCAATGAACAACAAAACATATTAATAACAACTTAAATTAACACAATGTTAAGTTACATAACCATAGAAAAAATAGAAACAATAATAAAGAACCCCCCCCCCCCGGGTTGCTGCTGCTATTGACCAAGATACCTATCTCTGAGCCAGGAAGTCCAGAAAAGGCTGCCATCGTTTATAGAACCCTTGTACTGATCCTCTCAGGGCAAATTTGACCCTCTCCAATTTTATAAATCCCGCCATGTCACTGATCCAGGTTTCCACACTTGGGGGCCTCGCATCCTTCCACTGCATCAAGATCCTCCGCCGGACTACTAGGGACGCAAAGGCCAGGACACCGGCCTCTTTCGCCTCCTGCACTCCCGGCTCTACCGCAACTCCAAAAATCGCGAGTCCCCACCCTGGTTTGACCCTGGATCCAACCACCCTCGTCACCGTCCCCGCCACCCCCTTCCAGAATTCTTCCAGTGCCGGGCATGCCCAGAACATATGGGCGTGGTTCGCTGGACTCCCCGAACATCTAGTGCACCTGTCCTCACCCCCAAAGAACCTACTCATCCTAGTCCCGGACATGTGGGCCCGGTGCAGCACCTTAAATTGGATGAGACTAAGCCTCGCACATGAAGAGGAAGAGTTAACTCTCTCCAAGGCATCCGCCCAAGTCCCGTCCTCTATCTGCTCCCCAAGTTCCCCTCCCATTTAGCCTTCAGCTCCTCCACTGACGACTCCTCCCCCTCCTGCATTACCTTATAGATGTCAGACACCTTCCCCTCTCCGACCCACACCCCCGAAAGCACTCTGTCCATCGTCCCCCGCGACGGCAGCAGAGGGAATCCCTCTACCTGTCGCCTAGCAAACGCCTTTACCTGCAAGTATCTGAACATGTTCCCTTGGGGAAGGCCAAATTTATCTTCCAGTTCCCCCAGGCCCGCAAACCTCCCGCCAATAAACAGGTCCCTCAGTTTACTGATGCCCACCCTTTGCCACCCCTAAATCCCCCATCAGTGTTCCCCGGGATGAACCGATGATTGCCACCCAGTGGAGCCTCCATCGAGCCCCCTGTTTCCCCCTTTGCCGTCTTCACTGTCCCCAGATTCTTAGGGTCGCCGCCACCACCGGGCTCGTGGTATACCTCTTAGGGGAGAGCGGCAAAGGTGCCGTTACCATGGCACCCAGGCTCGTACCTCTGCAAGACACCATCTCCATTCTTTTCCACGCCCCCCCCCCCCCCCTCTCCATCACCCATTTACGCACCATTGATATATTGGCTGCCCAATAGTACCCCAAAAGGTTGGGCAGCGCCAGCCAGCCTCTATCCCTCCCTCGCTCCAGGAAAACCCTCTTCACTCTCGGAGTCCCATGTGCCCACACAAAGCTCAAAATACTGTTAGTCACTCTCCTAAAGAAGGCCCTGGGGATGAAGATGGGCAGGCACTGAAAGAGGAACAAGAACCTCGGAAGTACCGTCATTTTGACGGACTGCACCCTCCCCGCCAACGACAATGGCAGCATGTCCCACCTCTTGAACTCCTCCTCCATCTGATCCACAAGCCTGGTGAAATTATGCTTGTGAAGAGTCCCCCAGTCCCTGGCCACCTGCACCCCCAGGTACCTAAAACTCTCCCCTGCCCTTCTAAGCGGGAGCCTACCAATTCCTTCCTCCTGGTCTCCAGGGTGCTCCACAAACACCTCACTCTTGCCTAGATTTAGTTTATAGCCTGAAAAGGTCCCAAACTCAGCTAGCGGCTCCATCACCCCCGGCATCCCTCCCACCGGGTCCGCCACATACAGTAACAGGTCATCGGCATACAACGACACCCTATGTTCCTCCCCACCTCGCACCAAACCTCTCCACCTCTCTGAATCCCTCAACGCCATCGCCAGCGGCTCGATTACCAATGCAAACAACAAGGGGGACAGGGGGCAACCCTGCCTGGTCCCTCGGTAAAGCCGGAAGTACTCCGACCTCCTCCTATTCGTGGCCACGCACGCCATCGGGGCCTCATATAGCAGCCGTACCCATCTAATGAACCCTTCACCAAATCCAAACCTCCCCAACACCTCCCATAGGTACCCCCACTCCACTCTATCGAAGGCCTTCTCCGCATCCAGTGCCACCACTATCTCTGCCTCCCCCTCAATCGCCGGCATCATGATGACATTCAACAACCTCCGCACATTCGTGTTCAGCTGCCTTCCCTTCACAAAACCTGTCTGGTCCTCGTGTACAACCCCTGGCACACAGTCCTCTATCCTGGTGGCCAGGATCATTGCCAGCACCTTGGCATCCACATTAAGGAGAGATATGGGCCTGTATGAACCACACTGCTGGGGGTCCTTGTCCCTCTTTAAGATTAAAGAAATCAGCGCCTGCGACATCGTCGGGGGCAAAGACCCCCCTTCCCATGCCTCATTAAGTGTCCGCACCAGCAAGGGGCCCACTAGGTCCACAAACTTTTTATAAAACTCCACCGGGAACCCATCCGGCCCCGGCGCCTTCCCTGACTGCATCTGCCCGATCCCCTTAACCAGCTCCTCCAGCTCAATCGGCGCACCCAGCCCCTCCACCTGCTCCTCCTGCACCTTCGGGAAAGATAGCCCGTCGAGCAACCTCTCCATTCCCCTCCTCTCCCCCGTTGGCTCCGACCGGTACAGTTCCCCGTAAAAGTCCTTGAAGACCTCATTCACCTCTACCCCCTTCCGCACCACATTCCCACTCTTATCTTTCACTCCAGCAATTTCCCTAGCCGCATCCCGCTTGCGGAGCTGATGAGCCAGCATCCTACTCGCCTTTTCACCATGTTCGTACACTGCCCCTTGTGCCTTCCTCCACTGTGCCTCCGCCTTTGTAGTGGTCAGCAAATCAAATTCAGCCTGCAGGCTGCGCCTCTCCCCCAACAGTCCCTCCTCTGGTGCCCCTGCATACCTCCTGTCTACCTCCAGCATCTTTCCCACCAGTCTATCCCTCTCACTCCTCTCGCTCCTCTCCCTGTGTGCCCGGATGGATATCAGCTCCCCACGAATCACTGCCTTCAGGGCTTCCCAGACCATCCCCACCCGGACCTCCCCCGTATCATTCACCTCGAGGTACCCCTCAATATTTGCCCGGACCCTCCTACACACCTCCTCCTCCGCCAACAACCCCACATCCAACCGCCACAACGGGCGCTGGTCCCGCACCTCCCCCATCTCCAACTCTATCCAATGCGGAGCGTGGTCGGAGATTGCAATGGCCGAATATTCGGCCTCCACTCTCGGAATCAGTCCCCTACTCACCACGAAGAAGTCTATCCGAGAATAAATCCTATGTACGTGGGAGAAGAAAGAGTACTCCCGTGCCTTCGGCCTCACAAACCTCCATGGGCCCACCCCTCCCATCTGGTCCATAAACCCTCTCAGTACCTTGGCCGCCGCCGGCCTCCTACCCGTCCTCGAGCTGGACCGTTCCAGTGAAGGATCCAACACCGTATTGAAGCCCCCCCCCCCATAATCAGACCTCCCGCCTCTAGATCCGGGACCCGTCCCAGCATACGCCTCATAAAGCCCGCATCGTCCCAATTTGGGGCATACACACTAGCCAGTACCACCTTCTCTCCTTGTAGTCTGCCCCTAACCATAACATACCTACCCCCCTTATCCGCCACCACCTCAGATGCCTCAAACGACACATTTTTCCCCACCAGAATCGCCACTCCCCGGTTCTTCACATCCAACCCAGAGTGGGAAACCTGCCCCACCCACCCCTTCCTCAGGCGGACCTGGTCCGCCACCCTCAGGTGGGCCTCCTGAAGCATTGCCACATCTGCCTTTAGCCCCCTCAGATGAGCCAGTACCCTCGACCGCTTCACCGGCCCATTCAATCCTCTCGCATTCCAGGTGACCAACCGGATCAGAGGGCGTCCCGGCCCCTCCCCCGTCGACTAGCCATAGCCCGTCGACTGCCCGCCCCAGGCCAGCACCCCCCGCCCGACCCAGTCCCCACAGCGACAACACCTCACCTCTGTCCCCCCGGCCCCCACCAGCTCCTTCCTGACCCTGCCAGCAGCAACCCGGTATTCCCCTTTCCCCCCCGCCCTCCCCCCCCAGGCTAGGAACCCTCCCAGCCGTGAACCGTCCTCCGTTGTACTTCCGTGGGTCAGCTAACTTCTGCTGACCCCGGAAACTCCCGCCAATAACCCGACCCCTCCCAAAGTGGGATCATCCCCCAACCTATCCCTCCTCCAGGCACCGCTCCAGCGCGGGGAAGAACCAGTTAAGGCCCCGCCTCCCCCGTCACCGTCTCCACCCCCCAGCCCCGCACCGCGGGAAACCAGAGGAAAGCCCGCGCTTTCGCACTGCCCCACCACACCCTTCTGACGCAGCTCCCAAATACCAGCCCCACTCCATACCCCCAACCCGACATAGAATACAACAAACCCCCCCGACCCTCCCCGCAAGATACAAAACCCAAACAATGCCCCACAGCAAAAAAAACAGAACAACACCCCCATAAATAACCATATCAAAATTACAAAAGTACAGAGAAAAAAAAACACAGCAACAGCAGAAAACAACCATAAAGCATTACAACCGACCCCGCAACCCCCAACCCCTAGTTCGAGTCCAGCTTCTCCGTCCACACGAAGGCGCACGCCTCCTCCGGGGAATCAAAATAATAATGCCGCTCCAAATAAGTTACCCACAGGCGCGCAGGCTGCAACATTCCAAACTTTATTTTCTTCTTATAGAGCACCTCCTTCGTCCGATTAAATCCGGACCGCCGCTTAGCCACCACCGCACTCCAATCCTGGTAGATCCGTACTACCCCATTCTTCCAGTTGCTGCTCTTCACCTTCTTGGCCCAGTGCAGTACACACTCCCGATCACTGAACCGGTGGAACCTCACCAGCACCGCACGCGGGGGTTCATTCTCCTTAGGCCTCCTGGCCAGTACTCTGTGGGCTCCCTCCAGCTCCAGGGGCAAATGGAAAGACCCGGCCCCCACTAGCGAGTTCAGCATCGTGGCCACGTAGGCTGTCAGATCCGACCCCTCCAGCCCCCCCTCAAGGCCCAAGATCCTCAGATTTTTCCGCCTCATGCGGTGATCCAGCTCCTCGAAGCGTTCCTGCCACTTCTTGTGGAGTGCCTCGTGCCCCTCCACCTTACTCACGAGGACCACGGCCTCCTCCTCTCATTCAGTGGCCTGCGCCTGCAACGCCTGGATGGCAGCACCCTGGGTCGTCTGAATCTCCGAGAGCTTTTTATTCATTTCCTGCAGAGAGCTCAGCACCTCAGCCTTAAAATCTGCAAAACAGCACAGGAGAGCAGCTTGCTGCTCCTGGGCCCACTGCTTCCACTCCTCTGGAGCTCCGCCGGCCGCCATCCATGAATCCTTCCCCCGTTTTTTCTGGGGAGCTGCTGCCGTTTTTTCCCCCTTTCCACTCCGAGTTCGAGTCATGAAATGCGGAGAAAGTCGATCAGCACACCTTCTCCCACCGGGAGACGTCGAAAAAAAATCCGTTTTGGGCTCTAAAAGGAGCCGAAAAGTCCGATTGAATCGGGAGCTCCCAAATGTGCGGCTCCCTACGTCATCGCCGCCACCGGAAGTCGGCAAGTAACATTCATGCCACACAAGTGCACGGTAATGTCCATTTCCAATAAAGAGAATCTAACCATCTCGCCTGGACATTCAGTGGCATTACCATCACTGAATCCCCAAAATCCTGGGGTTACAATTAGAACATAGAACATAGAACGATACAGCGCAGTACAGGCCCTTCGGCCCTCGATGTTGCACCGACATGGAAAAAATCTAAAGGCCATCTAACCTACACTATGCCCTTATCATCCATATGCTTATCCAATAAATTTTTAAATGCCCTCAATGTTGGCATGTTCACTACTGTTGCAGGTAGGGCATTCCACGGCCTCACCACTCTTTGCGTAAAAAACCCACCTCTGACCTCTGTCCTATATCTATTACCCCTCAATTTAAGGCTATGTCCCCTCGTGCTAGCCACCTCCATCCGCGGGAGAAGGCTCTCGCTGTCCACCCTATCTAACCCTCTGATCATTTTGTATGCCTCTATTAAGTCACCTCTTAACCTTCTTCTCTCTAACGAAAACAACCTCAAGTCCATCAGCCTTTCCTCATAAGATTTTCCCTCCATACCAGGCAACATCCTGGTAAATCTCCTCTGCACCCGTTCCAAAGCTTCCACGTCCTTCCTATAATGAGGCGACCAGAACTGTACGCAATACTCCAAATGCGGCCGTACTAGAGTTTTGTACAACTGCAACATGACCTCATGGCTCCGGAACTCAATCCCTCTACCAATAAAGGCCAACACACCATAGGCCTTCTTCACAACCCTATCAACCTGGGTGGCAACTTTCAGGGATCTATGTACATGGACACCGAGATCCCTCTGCTCATCCACACTACCAAGAATTTTACCATTAGCCAAATATTCCGCATTTCTATTATTCTTTCCAAAGTGAATCACCTCACACTTCTCCACATTAAACTCCATTTGCCACCTCTCAGCCCAGCTCTGCAGCTTATCTATGTCCCTCTGTAACCTGCAACATCCTTCCGCACTGTCTACAACTCCACCGACTTTAGTGTCGTCTGCAAATTTACTCACCCATCCTTCTGCGCCCTCCTCTAGGTCATTTATAAAAATGACAAACAGCAACGGCCCCAGAACAGATCCTTGTGGTACGCCACTCGTAACTGAACTCCATTCTGAACATTTCCCATCAACTACCACTCTCTGTCTTCTTTCAACTAGCCAATTTCTGATCCACATCTCTAAATCACCCTCAATCCCCAGCCTCCGTATTTTCTGCAATAGACGACCGTGGGGAACCTTATCAAACGCTTTACTGAAATCCATATACACCACATCAACTGCTCTACCCTCGTCTACCTGTTCAGTCACCTTCTCAAAGAACTCGATAAGGTTTGTGAGGCATGACCTACCCTTCACAAAACCATGCTGACTGTCCCTAATCATATTATTCCTATCTAGATGATTATAAATCGTATCTTTTATAATCCTCTCCAAGACTTTACCCACCACAGACGTTAGGCTCACCGGCCTATAGTTACCGGGGTTATCTCTACTCCCCTTCTTGAACAAAGGGACCACATTTGCTATCCTCCAGTCCTCTGGCACTATTCCTGTAGCCAATGATGACCTAAAAATCAAAGCCAAAGGCTCAGCAATCTCTTCCCTGGCTTCCCAGAGAATCCTAGGATAAATCCCATCCGGCCCCGGGGACTTATCTATTTTCACCTTGTCCAGAATTGCCAACACTTCTTCCCTACGCACCTCAATGCCATCTATTCTAATAGCCTGGGTCTCAGCATTCTCCTCCACAATATTATCTTTTTCTTGAGTGAATACTGACGAAAAGTATTCATTTAGTATCTCGCTTATCTCCTCAGCCTCCACACACAACTTCCCACCACTGTCCTTGACTGGCCCTACTCTTACCCTAGTCATTCTTTTATTCCTGACATACCTATAGAAAGCTTTTGGGTTTTCCTTGATCCTTCCTGCCAAAGACTTCTCATGTCCCCTCCTTGCTCGTCTCAGCTCTCTCTTTAGATCCTTCCTCGCTTCCTTGTAAATATCAAGCGCCCCAACTGAAACTTCACGCCTCATCTTCACATAGGCCTCCTTCTTCCTCTTAACAAGAGATTCCACTTCTTTGGTAAACCACGGTTCCCTCGCTCGACCCCTTCCTCCCTGCCTGACTGGTACGTACTTATCAAGAACATGCAATAGCTGTTCCTTGAACAAGCTCCACATATCCAGTGTGCCCAACCCTTGCAGCCTACTTCTCCAACCAACACATCCTAAGTCATGTCTAATGGCATCATAATTGCCCTTCCCCCAGCTATAACTCTTGCCCTGCGGGGTATACTTATCCCTTTCCATCACTAACGTAAAGGTCACCGAATTGTGGTCACTGTTTCCAAAGTGCTCACCTACCTCCAGATCTAACACCTGGCCTGGTTCATTACCCAAAACCAAATCCAATGTGGCCTCGCCTCTTGTTGGCCTGTCAACATATTGTGTCAGGAAACCCTCCTGCACACATTGTACAAAGAATGACCCATCTAATGTACTCGAACTATATCTTTTCCAGTCAATATTTGGAAAGTTAAAGTCTCCCATAACAACTACCCTGTTACTTTCGCTCTTTTCCAGAATCATCTTCGCCATCCTTTCCTCTACATCCCTAGAACTATTAGGTGGCCTATAGAAAACTCCCAACAGGGTGACCTCTCCTTTCCTGTTTCTAACCTCAGCCCATACTACCTCAGAAGAAGAGTCCCCATCTAGCATCCTTTCCACCACCGTAATACTGTCCTTGACTAGCAGCGCCACACCTCCCCCTCTTTTGCCCCCTTCTCTGAACTTACTAAAACACCTAAACCCCGGAACCTGCAACAACCATTCCTGTCCCTGCTCTATCCATGTCTCTGAAATGGCCACAACATCGAAGTCCCAGGTACCAACCCATGCTGCCAGTTCCCCTACCTTATTTCGTATACTCCTGGCATTGAAGTAGACACACTTCAAACCACCTACCTGAACACTGGCACCCTCCTGCGAAGTCAAATCTGTGCTCCTGACCTCTATACTCTCAATCTCCCGTACCCTAAAACTACAATCCAGGTTCCCATGCCCCTGCTGAATTAGTTTAAACCCCCCCAAAGAGCACTAACAAATCTCCCCCCCAGGATATTGGTGCCCCTCAGGTTCAGATGTAGACCATCCTGTCTATAGAGGTCCCACCTTCCCCAGAAAGAGCCCCAGTTATCCAGAAATCTGAATCCCTCCCGCCTGCACCATCCCTGTAGCCACGTGTTTAATTGCTCTCTCTCCCTATTCCTCATCTCACTATCACGTGGCACGGGCAACAACCCAGAGATAACAACTCTGTTTGTTCTCGCTCTGAGCTTCCATCCTAGCTCCCTAAAGGCCTGCCTGACATCCTTGTCCCCTTTCCTACCTATGTCGTTAGTGCCAATGTGGACTACGACTTGGGGCTGCTCCCCCTCCCCATTAAGGACCCGGAAAACACGATCCGAGACATCAATTGACCAGAAATTGAACCGGTTTCTTCACATTGATTCTATGGCAGGTCAGAGGCTGGGAATTAGGGTGGGGACAAACTCAGCCCCTGATTGCTAAAGCCTGTCTCTCAACTACAAAGTGGAAGACAGGAGTGTGATGGAATACTCTCCTCTTGCCTGGATGAGTGCAGTTCCAACAACACTCAAGAAACACAACACCATCAAAAACAAAGCAGCCTCCTTGATTGGCACCAATCATTGGAGGCAATGGCATAGTGGTGTTATCACTGGTCAATACTGTAATCGAAAGACCCAGGGTAATCCATGTCACTCCATACCCATAACAATATGGTTGTCTCTTGAAATAGCCAAGCAGGCCATTCAGTTCCAAGGAAATTGGGGATGGGCAACAAAGACTGGCCTTGCCAGTCATGCCCACATCCCATGTAAGAATAAAGAAAAGAAAATCCGCCATCTTAAACATTTACTTGCTCTTCCATCGATGCACAGTAGCAGCCATGAGTACCATCTACAAGATGCACTGCAGCAACTCGCCAAGGCTCCTTTGACAGCACCTTCCAAACCCATGACCTCCAGCGCCTAGAAGGACAAGGGCAGCAGATGTCTGGAACAGCAGCACCTGGATGTTCCCCTGTAAGTCACTCACCATCCTGATTGGCAAATATATTGGTTCTTCCTTCACTATCACTGGGTCAAAATCCTGGAATTCTCTTGCTAATTATACTGTGATGTACCTACATCACATGGACTGCTGTGATTGAAGCAGACAGCTAAAGGGCAATTAGGAATGGACAATAAATGCTGCTCTATTTTCAAAGTTACTGATTAAGGTGCAATGGGCTAAATGGTCTCCTGTGTTATGATTCTACATTAGTTATCAATGCTGACCAGAAATCTCTCTCTCTGTCCATGGTCAAACCACACCCATCGCAAAAAAGGCACCTGACCTGGGGGGGGGGGGGGGGGGGGCAGTCAGCTAGCTGCTCATTCCAGACTGTCCCCACACTGCTTATTCCTAGATTGCTTATTGAAGAATATTCCCAGTCTACTCAACTCCAGACATGCCATCCACAAATCCCAAATAGCTCATCACCAGATTGGTCATTCCCAGATTGACCCTGGATCTTCCCATACTGTACATGAACAGACTGAACCTTTCCAAACTGCTGGTTCACAGATAACTCCGGAGCTGGTTCTGAAAGCTCCGGATGTTCCGCACCGGGATACTGGGATTCAGGACATGGTTGAGTACAACCGCATTGCTGATATGAAGTGTCACTGTGTATCTGAAGAGATTACGTGATGTAATCATTATTTGCTCTTTTGACCATTTAAAGGTTAACAGAACAATGAAGGGAGGGTTTGGTTTCATAGTCTAACTGGGAATGTTGCAGTTTTTAAGGAAGTGTCTATGTTTGTTTTGGTGCAAGCAGCAGTGATTTGTCCAGAGTGGAATGTGCTCCCTGCTGTCAGGATGTGGTTATTTTCCCAGAAGAAGGGTAATGAGAACTAGGAGAGAATCCAGACTTGGATAAAGCTGAACTCCGAACCAATGAATTACAGAGTGATTTATCCTGAATCTGAAAGTACAGTCTGGGAATGAACAGTCAATATCTAACCCTGTGTTGTACCTGTCCTGGGAGTGTTTGATGGGGACAGTGTAGAGGGAGCTTTACTCTGTATCTAACCCCGTGCTGTACCTGTCCTGGGAGTGTTTGATGGGGACAGTGTAGAGGGAGCTTTACTCTGTATCTAACCCCGTGCTGTCCCTGTCCTGGGAGTGTTTGATAGGGACAGTGTAGAGGGAGATTCATTTGTCTTTCAGAAATTGAGTGAGTGACAGCTGACCATTTGCTCATGCTAACCCCGAGCAGATTATATGATTGCAGAAATCTATTTTAACCCACAGAGTGATCTATACCGACCCCAGCATGAGCAAATAGCAGCAAACCCCCTCATTGGTAAACATCGTGGGATAAATATGGCAATATGTCATTAGATTTGGAAAAGTACATGAAGGGACACAGCACTCCGAGCACTTTCCACACCCACACTCGCATCTTCTACTACCTCATAAGTCAAAGGCAGCAGAGACCTGGGATCACCACCACCTCGAGGTTCCCCTCCAAATAACTGACCACCCTGACTTGGAAATATATCACCGTTCCTTCACTGTCACTGGGGCAACATCCTGGAACTCCCTCCCTATCAGTACTGTGGGTGTAACTACACCACTTGGACTGTAGCGGTTCAAGAAGGCAACTCACCATCACCTTCTGAAGAGCAACTAAGGACGGGCAACGAATACTGGACGAGCCAATCATACTCACATCCTGGGCGGCATTCTCCCCTACCCGGCGAGACGGGGGTCCCAGTGTAGGGGAGTAGCGCCAACCACTCTGGCGTCGGGCCTCCCCATAGGTGCGGAATTCTCCGCACCTTTGGGGGCTAGGCCTGCTCCGGAGCGGTTGGCACCACGCTGACTGGCGCCAAAGCTGTCACCAGCGGCCTTTGATGCCCGCCGCCCGGCGCCGGGGCTGGCAGAAAGGCCTTCGCCGGTTCGCGCATGCGCCGGTGGTGACATCAGCGTCAGCTGCCGCTGACATCACCACCGGCGCATGCGCGCTGGGGAATTCTCTTCCGCTTCCGCCATGGCGGAGGAGAACGAGTGCCCCCACAGCACTGGCCCGCCCGCGGATCGGGGGGCCCCGATCGCGGGCCTGGCCACCATGGGGGCTCCCCCCCGGGCTCCGATCGCCCTGCGCCCCCCCCCAGGACCCCGGAGGCCCGGTCACACCGCTGTCCCGCCGCCACCAGAGGTGGTTCAAACCTCGGCGGCGGGAGAGACCTCCCAGCAGCGGGACTTCGGCCCATCGCGGGCCGGGGAATCGCCGCAGGGGCCTCGCCGATCGGCGCGGACGTCATTCCGATCGGAGGGGCGTGATTCCCGCCCCTGCCAATTCCAGGGTGGCGGAGAATCTCTGCCACGGCGGGGGCGGGAGTTTTGGCGGCCCCAGGCGATTCTCCGACCCTGCTGGGGGTCGGAGAATTTCGCCCCCTGTAAGTAAATGAAAATCAAATCAATAATAGTAGGTCATCAGGATTGGAGTTTGAGACTAGGAAGGAGACTGAGGGAAGTGAATGTTCTATTTGAAGCTGAGCATCTGTCAGTTTTACTCTGTGCATTTCTGCTGTCACGCCTCTTTCCCTGTCTCCAACCCCAAACCCCCTCCCCCCCACCCCTTCTTCATTTACCTGAGAACTGATGAGATACCTGCAGGACCCCTCTGACCCCTCTGACCCCTCTGGCCAGCGGCTATCAGCTGTTCTCTGCAGTTTACCAGCTCTGTGACAGTGAGCCCTGTGGCCTAATAGTGGGTCACTCATGCAAAGGGATTTTTTCAGAATGGGCACACCTGAATCTTTAGTTATTAAGATGTGTCCATAACTGTGGTCGGGATAATACAATTTCAGGAATTTGTAACAGTAATTTTGAAAGACAAATGAAAAAATATCAAATTTCAAAGAAACACAACAATTTATACAACAGGGGAAAAGCGTGCTGATTCATTGGAAGTTGACTCTGATTTGTTGAGACGTCACCATGGAGAAAGCAATGGGGATCTTTAGGCCATCAAACTCCCGGGTAATTCATAAAAGGTGCAAGGCTTAAACATAATCCTTTTGTCTGCAAAGAACATGTGAATGTATGTCACGTCTGGCAAGCGTAAATGAGACACGTTATTTACGGATTATTTTAAATTGGTTGTTATTGTGGCTACTAGTACACTCAGGGTTGTTCAGCAAGTGCTGCTCAATTGCAGAATCACATCTAACAGTAGATGCGTTTAGCACAGGGCTAAATCGCTGGCTTTGAAAGCAGACCAAGGCAGGCCAGCAGCACGGTTCAATTCCCGTACCAGCCTCCCTGAACAGGCGCCGGAATGTGGTGACTAGGGGCTTTTCACAGTAACTTCATTGAAGCCAACTTGTGACAATAAGCGATTTTCATGTTTTGTTTTGGGTTTTGCCAGCATGGGCTGATTGAGTACAATCTAAAAGGTGGTTTAGCTGCACCTTTCACAACCTCAGGTATCCTAAAATGGTTTTCAACTAATGAAGTACTTTATAAAGTGTAGTCACTGTTGTAGAAAATTTACCTGCCAATTTGGGCAGAACAAGCTACCACAGCAGCAATGTGATATGGTCAGATCCCCTTTTTAAAAAGATTTTGGTTGAGGGATATAAAGGTGGAGTTTCCTAAATTATATTTTAAATGAGATTGCGAAGAGCCAGAGGGTTAAAATCCTGGTTAAGGTTTTGGAATTATTGTGCAATTCCGTCTGGTTTCAATTTGTACAGACTGAACATTCCCACAATTCCTGGGCTCCAAATTAGGGATAGGGGACCAGTTCTGTAACCCGGCTGATTATCGGTAGATCAGCAAACACGGCTCTCTGTCTCTCTCTTTCTCTCTCTCTCTCTCTCCCTCTCTTTCTCTCTCTCTCACTCTCTCTCTCTTCGAAGCATAAAGTAACAATATTGGTTTCTGATGAGAGATTATCGGCCTGGAAAGTAAACTCTTCTGTTTTCCACAGTTGCTATCTGACCTCCTGAAAATTTCCAGCGTTTTCCGTTTTGACTTCCCAGTTTCCACTATCTGCACTATTTTGTTTTTGAACATAACAAGCCTGGGATGAGTTATTGAATAAAAAAAGATAAAGGGCAGGATTCTCCAGCCGCGTCTGCCCGCCGATCGGAGAATCCTGCCCGGGGTCAATGGACTTCTCCATTGTCCGCGGCTCGCCCGTGGCGATCATGCGGTGGGCGGGGCAGAAGAAACCAGCCCAAAGTATGTTATTGCTAAAGGAATCATTCACATAATTTCTGGATTATAACCCGAGCCACGTGCAAATTGGCATCAGACAAAGAAGATTAGAGAAATGAATTTGTGACTCAAAAAACTGGTGTGGGAGAAATGGACCTTAGTTCATGGGGCACTGACACTAGTACTGTGGAAAGTGGGATCTGTACCGTTGGGACAGTCTACACCTGAACTGTGCTGAGGTTGTTGTTCTAGCGAGCTGAACAACTAGGAAAGTAGAGAGAGTTTTAAACTAAGTAGCGGAGGCAACAGGTCAAATCTGGGAAGATGCGGTAAATCAAAGAGTAGAGACAAGACAAGAGAGAAAGATACTAATATGGAAAATGATAAATGAACCCTGACCGTAAGGGACAGAGAATACAAATTGAAAAGTAAATCAGCTAGTGCTCCAAAAATAATACAATGCCAAAACTTAACACTCTGCACCTGAATTCACTTCGCATTCAAAACAAAACAGATTAACTGTTTGTCCAAATAGAAATTTATAAGTACAATCTGATAGCCATTAAAGAGACATGGCTACAGGATGACATAGATTGGGGCTGAATATTGATAGCTATGTGACATTTAGGAAAGACAGGAAGTTGGGAACAGGTGGGGGGGTAGCTCTGTTAATTAATGATGATATTAGCACATTGGTTTCATGGTTCAGCGTGGGTTTCCTCCGGCTGCTCTAGTTTCCTCCCAAAAGTCCTGAAAGATGTGCTGTTAGGTAATTTGGGCATTCTGAATTCTCCCCCTGTGTACCCTAACAGGTGTCGGAATGTGGCGACTAGGGGATTTTCACAGTAACTTCATTGCAGTTTTAATGTCAGCCTTAATGTAAATCCATCAGCTGCTCCTCATCAGGATGGCACCTCTAACTGAGGGCAGCGATGTTAATCTGGAGTCTTGGTAGCTCATAATTGCCGTTCTTCTTTGTGCACACCAGACAGATAAGTTATTGAGACACAGATGGGTTATCACTTTGCACTTTTTATGGCTTGTTTCTGTGGGACATGGCTTGCATCTCACGAGGAAGGCCTTGTTAACTAAGGTGATGACATATAACCTCTCCATTTTCAGAGAGCTGTGCCTGGGATGAGTTTCTGTGTGATGATGGTCGTTGTCTTTTCACCAGTTTTATCTGCAACAACTTTTATGATTGTTTGGACAAGTCTGATGAGGTGAACTGTGCCCATCACCATCATGGTAAGTATCCATCTGCTCAGTCACTGCCGGGAGCTGGAGAAACACTCAGTCTAAAATAATCCAGCACAGAACCTGTCAATCACCAATCACACTTCAAAGTACTTTAAACTTGCTGCCTGAAATGAAAGAATGAGGCACATTGGAATGGGTATTTGTTCCACAGGGATGGGTCACTCTGTGTAACTGTGAAGAGTCACAGTTTATTCTATGTAAGGGTTTCACTGTGTAGCTGTACAGAGCCACTGTTAATCAGCAGGATATGAGTTACTCACTGTGTAACTGTACAGAGTCACAGTTTATTAAGGGTAAGAGTTACTCACTGTGTGACTGTACAGGGTCACAGTTTACTGGGGGTAAGGCTCGCTCACTATGTAACTGTACAGAGTCACAGTTTATTGAGGGTAAGAGTTACTCACTGTGTGACTGTACAGGGTCACAGTTTACTGGGGGGTAAGACTCGCTCACTGTGTAACTGTACAGAGTCACAGTTTATTGAGGGTAAGGCTCACTCACTGTGTAACTGTACAGAGTCAGTTTATTGAGGGTAAGGCTCAATCACTATGTGATTGTACAGAGTTACAGTTTATTGAGGGTAAGGCTCAATCACTGTGTAACTGTACAGAGTCAGTTTATTGAGAGTAAGGCTCAATCACTATGTGACTGTACAGAGTCACAGTTTATTGAGGGTAAGGCTCACTCACTGTGTAACTGTACAGAGTCAGCTTATTGAGGGTAAGGCTCAATCACTATGTGATTGTACAGAGTTACAGTTTATTGAGGGTAAGGCTCACTCACTGTGTAACTGTACAGAGTCAGCTTATTGAGGGTAAGGCTCAATCACTATGTGATTGTACAGAGTTACAGTTTATTGAGGGTAAGGCTCAATCACTATGTGACTGTACAGAGTCACAGTTTATTGAGGGTAAGGCTCAATCACTATGTGACTGTACAGAGGCTCTATTAATTCATGGTAACTACTGGGAGCCTCAGGTTCCCAGTCAGAATGGAACTGTTCCAGTGAAAAGCTCGAATCTCTTGGTCTTCCAGGCTGGTTGGCAGGAAAAGACATTTTTCACTTCAGTGATTCTGGTGTGTTGTTGCTCCAACAGGAAACTTCCCCTCCATCACTGTCTGCCATCTGCTGTTTCTATGGGCTGGACATTTATGGAGATTTGCGGTTTCCCACTATGCAGGCCTCACTGGGGAATGTTTTATGGAAACTCTCCCTATAGTTTTCAGTGTCATTCAGAAACAACAAGGTTGTGGGGAATGGGAATGCCAGACAGGCCAAGCTCAGGATAGCTCTGATGTTAAGACAATCAATGCAAATTTGGTGAAAAATCAATTAGCTGTCCAAAACAGCTAATTGATTTGTTGGGCTGGATTCTCCACTGGTGGGATTCTCCATCAGGACTTCGGCCAGTCGTGATCGGAGAATAGCGGGGCGAGCCTAATGCAATGGCCGAAGGTGGTGGATACGCAGCACGGCGTACTCCCCGAGTTTTTCAGGAGCTGGAGAATCGCGGAACAGGCGTCGATCCCGCTTCCATGAATGAAACTGGTTCTCTGCCCCGGCACCGGACGCGATTTCGGCGTCGGGGTGCAGAGAATCCAGCCCCAGAAATTCCTGGCCGAGGCTGACAGACCTCTGACTGGTCCGTCAAATTTTCTGTCTTGTCCACAACGATTCCTGCAGTGAGCGGGACTGGAGAGTTTACCCCTACAGTGATTTTATCGATTCATTTTGTATAAATGAAATGCCAAATACCAGATGACAGATTCCAAGGTTCCTGTGAATTAACAGTTTGTTTCCTGTGTTGCTGTTGCTCCATTTAGATTGTGGTGGAATTCTGACTTCCCTGGAAGGATCTCTGGCCACTCCCAAACACCCCGAGCAATATCCACACAGGCAAGTACGTAAACATTCCTCAGGTTAACATCTACCGGACTTTCCTCTGCACCATTCCCAGCCTGATCCTCCAGTCCATCAGCCCCAGACTGAACACAGTTCCAGATCAATACCAATCTCTCTCCAGTCTTGTCCACCATTCTCCTGAGTTTTCCCCAGTGGTACTGCACCTAAAGTATCTACTCTTTGTCTAAAAGAAAGAAATATTTCCCTCTGTCAGGATGATCTGGTTGTCTGCAGTTTCAGGCATGATTTCTTTCTTGGAGCCTTCCAGATATCTATGCATTTATCACATAACCCTGGCAATTCCTGCACCTACAGTCCACACTCGTATCTTCTCTCTTTGTCTCGCTGTCTATTTAATCCTTTCCTAATGAGAGTAATTCAGATTGTTTCAGTGAGGGACTCTCAACTGAATTGATGGTCTAATTTGACACAGACGTGTAGTTTGGTAACTCCTGTGTTTTGCTGTGTAGGTGTGCGTGTGGCATATCTCAGTTCCTCGGGGTCACATAATCCAATTGCTGTTCCACAACTTCAGCCTGGAGACTGCAGTAGATTGTCGGAATGACTTTGTGGAGGTGCATGACCGAGCTAGCAGCAGTCCCAGCAGCCTCGTCGGAAGGTAATGTCTCCAGACGTCGATGAGTGCGGGGCAGTACACGAGTGACCTTTCACCTCTGGGACAGGGCTAGGCTCAGCCTTGGAAGATTGATGAAAGGATTATATTACACAATAGCCTCTGATCCCAGGGAGCCAGATGTAAATGCAGCTTTGGTGTCATTTTTGACTCTGAGATGAGTTTTCAATTGTATATTCGTGTCATGACTGAGTCTCCGATTCCACCTCTGTAACTTAATAATAACCTCTCCACCCCTCCCTCAACTCACCTGCTGGTTTTGTTGTCTCGAGACCTGATTGTCTAGAGGGGACCCTGGCTGGTCTCTCATTTCAGCCTGTGTAAATTTGTGATCAGTTAAACCTCTGCTGCCTGTACCCCCCATTCAGCCATCACCATCATGCTTGCTGCTCTTTTGGGACCCTCATGCTTACTAACCTACACTGATTTCAGGTTAAGCAATACCGTGATTTTAAACTTTTCACCCTCATTTTCAAATCCTTCTATAATCTCACCACTTATCTCTGTAATCTCCTCCAGTCCCCACAGCCAAGATACCAGCTCTCGGCCAAACTTTAACTGATCCGCTTGGGGTCATATTTTATTTTATGATGAAGTGACTGGGACATTTTATTCTGTTTAAAGCTTTCTTTTGGTGCAAATTGTTGTTGGTGATTCTGATATCATCTCAGAGCCTCCTGATGATGAGTTAGAAAGAGGCAGAAGGCAATATGTGTGCTTGAACTCATAGCTTTAGGAGAACAGGGCAAAGAAAAACACAAAATACAGACACTTCTTTCTTTTTAAAGATTCTGTGGGGACTCCCTCCCTCCAACTCTGACATCCCCCCGACATGAGATGCTTGTTCTTTTTGTGGCTGATGAGGAAGAATCAGATGTGGGATTCTTTGCCACCTACCAGTCAGTCAACAGGAGTGAGGGTAAGAAACAGCACACACATTAGGGCATCAATAATGAATTTTCCAATGTAGACATTGAGGTTGGACAGGTGCTTCAGTTGTCTTGGTCAGTTTCACTGACTCCTACTGCAATTTCCACATTTAATAGAGAGGTCTGGTACTTAGCTGGAGCCCCTGCCAAAGAAGAAATGATACCAATGGTACCCTACTAATGTTTGTAGGCCTCAACCCCAGTCATATGGTTCCAATATTCAAGGATTCAGAGAAGCAAAAATTCAAAATTATAATTCAACTCCGCTTTCCTTTTAATCAAAGTTAAATTTAATGCAACTAAATCCTTGTCGGAGTTAGTGAATTGTTATCACTTAGGTCTTAGATCCAGCATTACCCACATTTGTAATATTTGGGGAGCAAATGACAGCATGCACTCTGTTTTGAAGTTCGCAAGGTGTCAGACTGTGTCAAATCACTAATTTTTACTTTCTTGTCTCTCTCAGCGACATGCAGCCCTCATGAGTTCCTTTGTACAGATGGGCAGTGTGAAGAGATGCAGTGGGTGTGTGATGGTTGGAATGACTGCTCGGATGGGAGTGACGAGATGAACTGTAGTGGGGTCACCCACCTGGCTTATGGTATGTAAATGGGTTAAATGGGAATATGGCACACAGATACCGATAGGTAAATAATAAAAATTGCTGAAAGACTGACCTCTACCTAGTTCATCAGCCATCCCGCGGATAGTTGCATAAGATTAAAATGTAATTGTTGGCGAATCATTAGAACGAATATCCATCAATTAGTCTACACCACACTCTATGCGGATGATCTGCTCCTCTATATCTCGGACCCACAAAGCAGCATGGACGGGATCATCGCGCTCCTGAAAGAGTTTGGAGCCTTCTCGGGCTACAAACTCAACATGAGCAAAAGTGAGATCTTCCCATTACACCCGCAAGGGGGGGGGGGGGCAGCACTAAAGGGGCTGCCGTTCAAACAAGCCCGACATAAATTCCGCTACCTGGGGATCCAAATAGCCCATGACTGGAAAGGGATCCACAAATGGAACCTCACCAGCCTGACGGAGGAAGTTAAAAAGGACCTGCAAAGATGGAACACACTCCCGCTCTCCCTCGCGGGGAGAGTTCAGACGATCAAAATGAACGTACTGCCCAGGTTCCTCTTCCTGTTTAGATCCATTCCGATCTACATCCCCAAGGCCTTTTTCAAAGCGCTGGACAAACTCATCATGGCGTTCGTATGGGGGGGTAAAAATGCTAGGATCCCAAAGAAGGTCTTACAAAAAACAAAAACCAGGGGAGGGTTAGCCCTCCCGAATCTACAACTCTACCACTGGGCAGCAACAGCCGAGCGAGTAAGGGGATGGATCCAGGAGCCAGAAGCTGAGTGGGTGCGTGCGGAGGAGGCCTCCTGCATGGGAACCTCCCTCCGGGCCCTCGCCACGGCAGCACTCCCATCCCCACCCAAAAAACACTCCAGCAGCCCAGTGGTGACAGCCACCCTCCAATCCTGGAACCAACTGCGGCAGCAACTTGGCCTGACCAAAATGTCGAACAGGGCTCCCATCTGCAACAACCATAGGTTCAAACCAGCACTGACCGACGCCACCTTCAAAAGGTGGAGGCAGGACG
The DNA here is from genome assembly GCF_902713615.1 of Scyliorhinus canicula. Lineage (NCBI taxonomy): Eukaryota > Metazoa > Chordata > Chondrichthyes > Carcharhiniformes > Scyliorhinidae > Scyliorhinus > Scyliorhinus canicula. The sequence continues at coordinate 104,884,913 of NC_052164.1, read as the reverse complement.
GGGGGACACTGACAGTCAGGGACCTGTACACGGACGACAGGATCGCAACACTGGACGAACTGACAGAGAAATTTCAGCTAGCTGGGGGGAACGAGCTACGGTACCTGCAGCTCAAAAACTTCCTACGAAAGGAGACAAGGACGTACCCACAACCGCCACGACAGACACTACTGGAAGACCTACTGGACGCAAGTATCCTAGAGAAAGGGAACTGTAGTGACATGTATGACCGACTGGTAGATAGGGACGACACCGTACTGGACGCAACAAGGAGGAAATGGGAGGACGACCTGGGGATGGAGATCGGGTGGGGACTCTGGAGCGAAGCACTGCATAGGGTCAACTCCACCTCCACGTGCGTAAGGCTCAGCCTGACGCAACTAAAAGTGGTACATAGAGCCCACTTAACAAGAACCCGTATGAGTAGGTTCTTCCCGGAGGTGGAAGACAGATGTGAACGGTGCCAAAGAGGCCCGGCCAACCACGCCCACATGTTCTGGTCCTGCCCCAGACTCGTGGAGTACTGGACAGCCTTCTTCGAGGTAATGTCCAAAGTGGTGGGAGTGAGGGTGGAGCCATGCCCGATAGTGGCGGTCTTCGGGGTTTCAGAACAGCCAGATCTATTCCTGGGGAGGAGGGCGGATGCCCTTGCCTTTGCCTCCCTGATCGCCCGCCGTAGAATCCTGTTTGGCTGGCGGTCAGCAGCACCGCCCAGAGCTGCGGACTGGCTGTCCGACCTCTCGGAATCTCTCCAAATGGAGAAAATCAAATTTGCCATCCGAGGGTCGGACGACGGCTTCCACAGAACGTGGGAGCCATTCATGCGACTGTTCCGGGACCTATTTGTGGCCAATGTACAAGAGGAAGAATAGTCGGGGGAAGGTAGCGGGAGGGGGGGGGGGGCTACAGGTTCGTTACGGGGGTTCGATGGCTAGCTAAGGCCCAAAACCAAGCTAAATAAACATGTTGAGGGGGGGGGGGCGCAGTTACTACTACGAAGATGCTTACCTGTAAATATGTGTGTTAATTTTTGCGTGTTTGTTTTTGTTTGTTTTTTTTTCTCTCTCCTAACAATTTGTAATTTGTTCAATATAAAATACGAAAACTGAATAAAAACATTTATAAAAAAAAAAATTAGTCTACACCAGACCCAGAGATGAGGTGAGGAAAAACCTCAGTGGTGAGAGCTTTGCGAATCATCAACATGCATGTGGTTACAAGGATAGGTCTAGGTACAGTGCTCTTTCGGAGGGCCGATGCTGACTCGATGGGCCGAATCGACTGGAGGGATTGTGTGGATAGACTCACACATGTTATGTTTCAAATTACTCTTTTCTTATATTTAAAAAAATATATATTTTTATTGGCATTTTCAAAATTCTATATCTTGCCGTTTGCTTTCATTTATTGTACAGTACAAAAAGGCTTTTGCTTAAGTTTCTCTATTTACAGTTTGTCACCATCTGACTCAGCATACAATCCTCCCTACCAACCTCCCCCCCCCCCCCCCCCCAGCCCCCCTCTTCCTAAATGCCCCCCCCCCCCCTCGCTGTGTACTACTGTCAAACATAGAGTGAAAGACCTGGCTCACCCAAGCCTTCCGCAACCTGAGCTGGTCCCACATCTGCAGGTGAGTTTCTTGCAGGAAAACCACATCAGTCCCCAAACTCTTCAAATGGGAAGAAACGCCTTGTCCTTGTCACCGTTCCCCCAGGTCCTGCACATTCCAGGTGATCAGCCTCGTCAGGGGTCTCACCCACCCCCCCCAGGTCAGCCAGCAGCTCCATAGTGCAATATTCCGACCACAATTCCTGGGTCCCAGGTTGATCTAAGATGGCCACCAGTCCCACCCCTAGGGTGACACAAAGAAAAGCCCCTGGTCACTGTTAGTAGAGCCCACCTCCATTAGACTTTCTGGCATCACACCCTCCCCCATCTCCCCACCACACAAATAATGAGCTAGGGCATGTACGCCACACCCAGCCTGGCCGAAAAGACCGCAGCCTCTCCCCTCACTCCTGTTTGCAAGCCACCCCTCCTTCTCTCACTAGCTAAATGGCCCCATCCAGGGTCCCCCTCCAATGCCCCCACAAGAAAAAGCCAACACGTCCCTTCTCCCACCACCATGCCCACCCCTACCAAATCAACAATCATCTCCTCCCTCGAAATAAAAGGTAACAATCCCCTTTTTTATAATCTGGAGATGTCGGCGTTGGACTGGGGTGAGCACAGTAAGAAGTCTTACAACACCAGGTTCAAGTCAAACAGGTTTGTTTCAAACACTAGCTTTCATTCCCCTGAGGAAGGAGCCGTGCTCCGAAAGATCGGGCGCGATTCTCCCGAGTCACGAAAAATTGGGAAGCTGGCGTCAAAAACGGGCGCGTTTGACCCCAGCCTCCGCCCCCCCGACCGGGAACCGATTCATCTCCCCGGTCGGGGCTAGCATCGCGCGGCCGTGAACTCCGGCATCGCGGGCTTAACGAATTTCGTTAAAGCCCGCTAGCCAAAGTTAGCGACGGCTGACGCGTCAGATGAAGTCAGACGCGCATGCGCGGATTGGACGACTCCAACCCGCGTATGCGCGGATGACGTCATCACGCATATGCGTGAAACCCACGCATGCGCGGGCCGTTATGCCCCGCAGAAGCCCCGCGGATGGATCCATTGGGGCGGCGGAGGGAGAAAGAGTGCGCGGTGGGCACCGATCGCGGGCCCATGGCACCCTTGGTACGGCCGTGGTACGGCCGTGCCAATCGGTGCCATGGTTCCAGAGAACGGGACTTTACGGCCGTTTTTACGAACGGTCAGACCAGGTGTGTTTTACGCTTGTAAAAACGCCCGTAAAGGCCTTGGAAATCGGCCCATCGGCCAGGAGAGAATCGCTGCTCGCCGTAAAAAAACGGCGGGCAGCAATTCGTGTCGGGAGGCGGGCGTGGGGGGGGGGGGGGGGGGGGGGGAGAATAGCGGGAGGGCGTCGGACCAGCGTATCCGTAAAAATTTACGCCGCCCGCTATTCTCCGATTTTTCGTAAGTCGGGAGAATCGAGCCCATAGGGCGAAATTCTCCGCACCCGCGGAAAGTCGGCAAACGGTCGTAAAAATCGGGACCGTTTTACGACGGTCGCGAAGGCTTCATTTCCCGACCGATTCACTTCCTGGAAATGGGCTAGCAGCGCGGCCGCGTCAATTACGTGCGTGATGACGACGGAACGCGACGACGACACGAACCCGCCCATGTGACGCCGCCCGACGCCGTAAAAAGGCGCGGGCGACCACAGAATCTGTCGGGCAGGATGTCGGAGCCTAGGCGAGCTGCTCCTCGCTTTATTGATGCAGACGTCGAGGCGCTGCTCGATGCCGTGGAGCAGAGGAGGGGCATCATCCGCCCGCGGAGAGGGCATCGCCAACCTGCCAGCACGGTACGCCAGGCCTGGCGTGACGTGGCTGCTGCCGTCAGTGCTGTGGGGCAGACCCCTCGCTCAGCAGAGCAGTGCCGAAAGAAGCTACACGACCTCACCAGGTCTGCCAGGGTAAGTGCCATGAGGGTGCCCCCTAGTCACAACCATCCCTCCCCCTTAACTGCCCGGGGGGGGGGGGGGAGAGGGATTGGGGCAGAGTTATTTGAGGGTGGTTCACAAAGTTGTCACAGACCCAGCGCTCTGGCCCCGAGGAGAGATGCAATCATCTGATGACAACTTGCCCCCCCCAAACTGTGCCAGTATCAGAACGGACTTCTGAGACCTACCGTTTTGTAATGATCTACCTATGTTCCCTCCCCCAACAGGCCAAGGCCGGTCATAACCACCGTGAGCGGCACAAGACTGGAGGGGGTTCGCCCAACATGCACCCCCTCAGCACCTTTGAACAGAGGGCACTGGACCTTGTTGGGGGGTCTGCCACCCGCGATATCGCGCAATGCGAGGTTGGCGGAACTGCAGCAAGTGAGACAACCCTCCCTGACAAACACCCCCCCCCCCCCCCCCCCCATCCTCTGTCCCTTCACACACCCTGCCCACTGGGACACCTCCCCATCCTCTGTCCCTTCACACACCCTGCCAACTGGGACACCTCCCCATCCTCTGTCCCTTCACACACCCTGCCCACTGGGACACCTCCCCATCCTCTGTCCCTTCACACACCCTGCCCACTGGGACACCTCCCCATCCTCTGTCCCTTCACACACCCTGCCCACTGGGACCGTCCAGCGGCCTGCCGAGCAAATCGAAATAACCCGTCTCATTCTCTTCCCTAGGACGTGATGCCGAACGACCAGGGCCGTCTGGCTGCAGACGGAGACAGGAATCTGCCGCCACCTCACCCGGGGCCTCACAACAGAGGGTGCCCGATCAGCGGGCAGCCCTATCCGCCCCAACCCAATCTACGGACCAGGACGCACAGAGGGTTCGAAGTCCACCACCACCACCAGAAATGGCCAGGGACAACCCTCCTGTCGCTGAGCAGCCCCACACCATGGACGAGGACCTAACCATTGAGAGCGTTGGGCTTGCGGCACTGCTTTCTCCCACCACATCCATCATCCCAGAGATACACACCCCGGCGGGCTTATTTAGTGATGAGTCTCCTGGGGCACAGTCTGGTTGGCACATCACAGATGAGCAGGTACAGCAGGTGGAGGTCGGAGCAACAGAGGGCCCGGACTCGCGGAGGCCAGACCAGGCCCAGGATGCAGCTGGCTCCCAGACGTTTTCGGAGTTCCTGGAGTTTCGCAACCCACCCGCACAGCCGATGCCTCAGGAAACCCAGGGAAACAATGACGGGATGAGGGCTTCCTTCCAGACTCTGCAGACGCTGTTAGAGGAGTCGAACCGCGTCCAAGAGCAGGGAGTGGTGCCGCTCATGGCAGAGACCCAGTCCGACACCGCACGGGTGGCATCCGCGGTGGAGGCAATGGGTCAGGTTATGCAAGACGTTGGGGTTAATGTGCACGCGTCATCCTCGGCCCTGGACAGGGTTGCCCTCTCACAGGCAGCAATGTGCCAGAGCCAAACCGACATTGCCGGCGCCCTGCGGGCCATGGCCGAGTCTCAGCAGGTCATTGGCCAGTCGCAGCAGTCAGTCGCCGAGAGCATCAACCGCCTGACACGTGCTGGATGGCGTCGTGCACTCACAGGTTGAGATCGCACAGTCCCTGGCGGGAATGTCTAACTCCCTGGACTCCGTCTCTGCAAACCTTCGGATCCTGGTGGATACCGTTGCAGGCCTCCAGGACTGGCAGCGCCAGGTGTCGGTGGTGCGACGGGGAACCTCCCCGCTCGCACCTCTGTCCCAAAGTGAGGCCCGGGGGCCACCGGGCTCCCCGAGGGAGGAGGAGGTTTCGGGGCCCGTCCCATTAACTCCATCACGGGACGTCCCGGAATTCTCGGCCTCCCCCCGTCCCATCCCTGGTGCATCGGGTGGGCAGCAGGCAGAGCAGGGTGGCACAATGTCACCCGAGACGCCCGCAGAGCAGCCTGGCCCATCAAGGCCGGGTCGCCCCAGGAAACGCTTGGCCAAGGAGAAACGAGTCGAGGGGGGCGATTCGCAGCAATCCTCCTCCACTCCTGCTGTATCATCTGGGGATTCACTTAGACGTAGTGGTAGGGCCCGTAAGGCAACTAAGATAGACACTGAGTAAGTTGGCACGGGTGAAGGGCACAGTTTAGTTGTAGGGGCTAGGGCACCTGTAAATAATTGTTAATATTAAACGCACTGTTCCACCTTACTTGTAATACCGTGTGATTGTTCCACAGCCACAGGAATCGTGATGGTGACCGAGTGTCGCTGGGGGTGACGGGTGGTGAAACCTCGGTGCCGGGTGTGCAGTCCCTGCCCCTACCCCCCTCCCACAGCTAGCCCACGCGGGCACGTGATGGAGTGTCAGTGACGAACTCAGCGGCCACCAAGGTGGATGGTTCAGCTATTGCCATGGATCAGACTCTCTCTAACGATTCTGAGCTCACAGCTCTTCGCAGAGCGGGCTGTCATCATTCCACATGGCACTGATCACACCCGCTGACACAGCCATCAATGTTGTGCCATTCGGTCTGGACCCAGTGATAAGCGTCATGTCGAAGTGGAGCAGTGTACACTGAGGGGGGGGGGGGTTGTGGTGGTGGCAGTTGTGTGGTGACCCTCTGCATGACTAGCGATGCAGGTGGTGGTTTGGTGTTCATCGGGGACGTCACATGCGATGCGTGAACCGTGCTGCCACCATGGCGTCGCGTGCCCGCCGTCCTTGCCGGGTCCGTCGTGCCGCCTCCTGGACATCACCAGCACCTGGGTCGTGTCTGCGTGCTGCGCCCGCCAGTCCGCCAGCGTCCTCCTCCTCCTCCTCCTCCTCCTCCTCCTCCTCCTCTGTGCTGGCACCACTGCCACTAGCTTCTCCCTCCGCCTCCTGCAACAGGTCATCTCCCCTCTGCATCGCGATGTTGTGCAGCGCACAGCAGACCACTACAATGCGAGCGACCCTGTCGGCCTGGTACTGCAGGGCCCCTCCGGAGCGGTCCAGGCACCTGAATCTCATCTTCAGGAGGCCAAGGCAGCGCTCCACCACACCCCTGGTTGCTGCATGGGCCTCGTTGTATCGTGTTTCCGCATTGGTCTGAGGCCTCCGTATAGGCGTCATCAGCCAAGACCTCAGCGGATAACCCCTGTCACCTAGCAACCAGCCCCTCAGCCGGGGGGGACGTCCCTCAAACATCGCAGGGATGAACGACTGCGCTAGTATGTAGGAGTCATGCACACTCCCTGGGAACCTTGCACAGACGTTCATGAACCTCATGTGGGGGTCGCATACCACCTGGACATTAATGGAGTATGTCCCCCTCCTGTTTGTGAACACGTCCCTGTCCACAGCAGGCGGGCGCATGGGGACGTGAACACAGTCGATTGACCCCTGAACCCTCGGTATCCCGGCCACACTGGCAAATCCACGGACTCGTGAGTCTTGACTTGCTCGGTCCTCGGGAAAGGTGATGTAGCGATCGGCGATGGCATAGAGGGCGTCGGTCACATCCCGGATGCACCTGTGCACCGATGACTGGGAGATCCCAGAGACGTCCCCGCTCGGAGACTGGAAGGAGCCGGTAGCATAGAAGTTCAGAGCGACCGTCACCTTGATGGCTACCGGGATCGCGTGTCCTCCCCCCGTTCCACGTGGGGCGAGGTGCGACAGGAGTTCGCAGATATGTATCACCGTCTGCCTACTCAGCCGGAGTCTTCTCCTGCAGGTGATGTCCGGCATTGTTAGGAAAGAGACCCGGACACGGTACACCCTCGGCTTTGGTCGTCGCCTCTGACGCTGTGGCTGCACCCTCACTCTCTCCTCTTCCTCTTCCTCCTCCTCCTCCTCCTCCTCCTCCCCCCACCTCCCATGCTGCTCGACGACTGGCAACTCCTCGGCCCTTCCCTCTGCTGCTGCAGCTGGCCCTGCAGCCACTGCGGGTTGTGGGTGTGGATGCTGCTGCATCTCCAAATCCAGTAGAGCTGCCCCAACCACTGCGCAGAACATAGCCGTTCTGTTCCCATGCATCGTGCTAACCTACAGAAGGGTGGTGGGGGGCAGAGAAACGGGACATGTTAGACGGACGTTAGTCGACACCTCGGCAGCCGCCAGCCATGGGATACCAGTGTGTCCCGGTGGCCTGGTCGCGCTGCTGACACGCGGTCAGCCTAACCCCTGGTCACTTTCTGCATCCAACGGCCAGTAAACTATGGCCTCCTCACGGGTGCGTCAGTGGCCTGTGGCCGGAAGCCACAGGGGAACCAGCGGCCGTGTCCTCGTCACCTGCACACCATGGCATGGTGGCAGACATTTTGTTACGGGGTTGGACGGCTCAGTCTCTACCTAACCCCCCCCCTCCGTCGCCCCCCACTGCCCCCTCCGTCTCCCCCACTGCCCCCTCCGTCTCCCCCACTGCCTCCCCCGTCTTCCCCCACTGCCCCCTCCGTCTCCCCCACTGCCCCCTCCGTCTCCCCCACTGCCCCCTCCGTCTCCCCCACTGCCACCTCCGTCTCCCCCACTGCCCCCTCCGTCTCCCCCACTGCCACCTCCGTCTCCCCCACTCCCCCCTCCGTCTCCCCCACTGCCCCCTCCGTCTCCCCCACTGCCCCCTCCGTCTCCCCCACTGCCACCTCCGTCTCCCCCACTGCCCCCTCCGTCTCCCCCACTGCCCCCTCCGTCTCCCCCACTGCCTCCCCCGTCTCCCCCCCACTGCCCCCGCTCTGGACCCCCTCCCGTTCCCAGGGATGCCTTCCCCGTTGTGGCCAGACTCGAGCGGTGCGCTGAACGGTGCGCTGAGCGGTGCGCAGAGTGGTGCCCTGACCTCCTCCAAGCAGTCGTCAGCCAGGCCGACTGGTTGACGAATTTAAAAAGCAGGTGTGTTTCACGACGTCCAAACAGGGCGCCATGACGTCGGGACTTCGGCCCATCCGGGCCGGTGAATAGCGGGGGGGCTCTCAGTGGCGATTCTGGTCGTGTCAGGGGCGGGAAGGAGGCGTTTGTCGGGAAACGCGACTCCGACAATTTGCGGGGTTCGGAGAATAGCGGGAGGGCGTCGGAACAGCGTCGCCGTAAAAATTTCCGACGCCCGCTATTCTCCGACCCGTCGTGAGTCCGGAGAATCTCGCCCATAGTGTTTGAAACAAACCTGTTGGACTTTAACCTGGTGTTGTAAGATGTCTTACTGAGCCCTTTTTTATAACCATCCCACCCCAAACAGAGCACACAGCAGCCTTGGTACAAATTACAAACACCTCTCCTTTGTACACAGAATGCCACACAGTCCTCTTTACAGCGGACCCAACTTCTTCTACCTCGATCCAGCTCTGGAGGGGTGGCTATTGCATCCCCTCCCACCAATTCAAGAAGACATTTCGACAAAATATTGGGTCGACTTCGAGTCGTCCACTCCCTCCGGCAACCCCACCAACCTGAGACTTGTCTGCCACGATCTGTTCTCCACCATGGACGGCAGCCATTATTGCTATCCGCCACCAGCACCAACTTCTAGCAAAGCAAACTGGTCCTTGTCCCACAATAAGGCCTCCTCCACCCCCTTCAATGTTTCACCTTGTGCTCACACCATGTTCGAGGATCTCACCAGCTGTTCCTTACTCTCCAGACCCTGCCACTTGAACTGCCTGTCTATCTGTTTGCTGAATTTCTCCAGCTCCTGTGCCATTGCCATGGCCAATGTATCTAGTGTAATGGGCGCACCGACCATCTTTCTTCCTCCACCCTCCTTCGACGGGTCACCCTCCTGGGTCTTCTTAGTCGACAATTTTGACTTACCACCGTCAGGAAAGAGTCCATACGCTCAACAACCCCAACTGCAACGCCAAAACCCCACCGAAAGGGATCAATAACAAAGGCCCTGCCGGAAGCCACCTTTTGTGGGACTTGCTCCTACATGACGTCATGGCAGAGTCCCAAAGTTTCAGTAAAATGACCTCCAGCCTGGGGACTCCCGGTGACGGCGGGCGGGAGGCAGCTGCACACTGGAGGGCTCCCGCTCGGGAATAGGAATTTCGGAGGTTTAACGCCCGGTCCCGCGGGCAACAGAGGCTGAAAAGGCTGTAAGAAGGCACAGGGAGGGGAAACGTCCAAGTTTGGGAAAAAAAAGGCTGTGAAAAAGGGGGTTAACGCAAGTCCACCGGGGAGTGAAAAAGTCAGCGCAGGAACTGTAAGGATAGCGGAGGCTGGAGCACCAGGGGAGGCCGCATCGCTCACAGCAGAAGAAATGACCAAAGTGATGGCTGTGGAACTTGAAAAACAGTTCACAAAGCACATGGAAGTGATGAAGGAGGAGATGGGGGCGGTATTGAAAGTGCTGGTGGAGGAGGCGATTGCCCCGGTGAGGGCGGTGGTATCAAGCGCAGTGATGGAGAAGCGGGAGCAAGGTGAGACACTGAAGGAAGTGGAAGAGGCTTTATCGCAGCACAGTGATCAACTCACCTCGATGGGGTAGGAGTTGCAGAGGGTGATAGAGACCAACAAGGGTCTGCGAGCCAAAACGGAAGGCCTGGAAAACAGATCCAGGCGACAGAATCTGAAGATCGTGACCGAATGTTGGCAGAGCTATTGGGGGAGGGGGCGACCCTCTCGATACGAACTGGATCAGGCTTATTGGTCGTGGAGGCCTATACCAAAAGTGAGTGAGCCACCAAGTGTAGTAACTTGTGTGTTTCTGTAGTTACAGTGTGAAGGAGAAAGTCCTGTGCTGGGCAAAGCAGAAGCGGGTGGTGCAGTGGGTTGGAGCTGGTATACGCATATACCAGGACTTTATGGGCGAGGAGGTAGGCTGCCTTCAGCCGGTGAAGAAGGCGCTGTATATCAGCAAGGTGCAGTGCAGCATAGTATATCCAGCTAAGTTGAGCGTGACTTACAAATCCAAGGACTTTTATTTTGGGACGGTGGAAACGGTGGAGGAGTTTGCGAAGGCAAAAGGACTGTGGCAGAATTGAGAAATGGGACTGAGAGTGGGTCTTGTACCAATGTAGCCTCATGTAACTTTATTTTTTCACTGTGTGTTGGTGTATGTACTAAATGAGTTGACGCTGTATATTTGGACAAGGGAAGAGTTGGGACTTTCATTTGCAAGATGGTTCTTTGGGGCTTGTGTATGCGGGGGTTGTGTGCTAAAGGGCATTTCTTGGTTTTCCTGGGACTGGGCAAGGGGAAAGGAGACCTGGGCGGGGGCCTTCACGCTGGCCGGTTTAAGCCGGCCAGTGAACGGGAGTGAGGTGGGGGAGGGGCTGCGGCCATCGGAGCCTGGTAAAACAGGTTTCGATGAGTCTAGCCAGGATGAAAATTTGAGGAAGGAACTGAGGTTGGGGGGAGGAGTTTACAAGAGGAAGTGGAGGGGAGGAGTCTGGGGGGTGGTGGGGGTGTCTACAATTCATGGGTGCCATTCACGGTACTCTTTCGGGGATTGGATGGCATTGAATATTAGGGGGTGGTTGGGGTTGGACTATATGTGTCAATGGTGACCAGGGGCGATTCCTGATTCCTTTTTTCTTTTTTCCTCCTCAGGTGGTTTAGTTTTATTTGATGCTTATATTGTAGGTGGGCCGTTATTTGGGGGGTGGTGGGAGGATGAGATCGTTGTGTATTCATTACCGTTTACTGTTTGTTGGTGGGAGTAAATTCTTAAGAAAATGTGAAAATGGAGAATAAAAATATATTTTTTAAAAAATGACTTCCAGCCTTATTGGGCAAAGAAAAGAGTTCTCACACTGAATGTTTCAGAGAGATTTCATCATATCAGAGAGAGAAAATCAGAGAAGCTTCTTTCAGCTTCTAAATTGAAAGTGAAGCCACCCAGTCATATCTTTTAATGTAGTTTCCCAATCAGCCAACTTGCCCATCATACCCTCATAATTTCCTGTTTAGATTAAAGACCTAGTCTCTAATTGAACTATATCACTTTCAAACTTAATGTAAAATTCTTTCATATTATGATTACTCTTTTCTAAAGTCTCCTTTACAGCACAACTATTACTATATCTGAATCGAAAATAGCCCGAATACTAGATCGAAAATAGCCCGTTCCCTAATTGGTTATATGACACACTTCTCCAGAACACCACCCTGCATACATTCCACAAACACGTCCTTCACAACATTAGTACTAATTAGGTTAACCCAGTCTATATGTAAATTGCAATGCCCATGATTTATACTGTGATTTACATTACCATTACTATTTGGTAGCCTATAAACAACTCTCACCAATGTTTCTGCCCCATGCTGTTTCTTAGTTCCACCCAAATTAATTCTATATCTTGATCTTTAGAAGTAAGTTGATTACTCACTACAGTACTAATGCCCTCTTTAATTGACAGAGCTACCCCACCACCTCTTCCTAGCTTCCTGTCCTCCCCGAATATCACACAGAGTCTCTAATGGCTATCAGGTCATACATATGAATTTCTATCTGAGCTGTCAATTCATCTGTTTTATTATTGCAGGTGCCGTGGACATTTAGATACAGAACCATCAATGCAGTTCTTTTACTCTTTTTCTAAACACTGGCCCTATCCGCTGGCACATTCTTAACTATCTGGTTCAGCTAAACTTTTACTGCTTTTGGTCAAAAATCTGGGGACAATCTCAGCCCTCTCCCCAAATTCCCCTCACCATTTTTCTGTTCTTCTATTGAGGATTGAAATTGGAACATTCAGAATTACCCCGAGTATTCTCTAGCACTACACTGAAGCCACCATTCCTCTTATTTTAATCTAGACTGTGTCATTAGGTTATTCAGCATGACAATGTTCCCCAGTTGTAACATAATCTACAACACCAGTAAATTGAGCACAGAGCACAGGGGGAACCTGGGTGGCTTTCTGATTAATGACTAGTAACCTCTCTTAGAAAAACATGTACCAATCAGACTAGGGGGGAGAGGGTAGACAACAAATGGTGAAGCTTTCCCACAACCTGTGAAACTCAGATTTACCCAGAACATTTCATGGATATTTTGTTCTTGTTTCCCAGAAACTGATTGTGAGAAGGTTGAGGTGGAGATGTGCCAAGGTCTCAGTTATAATGAGACTTCTTTCCCCAATATCTGGCTTGGAATTCCAGATCAGAGAAGTGCTATTTCTACTCTGAAAGACTACAAGGTGAGAGGGCTGAACTATTTCTACCATACCTGGCGATACCATAGTTGACAGTTCTTTGGTGCTTCAGTATTATATGTCGTGCAGCATCAGGACTCTCCTGCTCGCTATTTGTATGAGTGTTTTAACTTCTATCAATAAATTTAATAAGTTAATTTTGAACTTGAGTCAAACTCAACTGTGTTCCGCATCTCCCAGCACACATTGGAGAGAGATACATACCCTGAGCATGCAGCACTGTGTTAGCCGTAACCAGCACCAAGTCACTGCAGGGACAATAAAAACCTGTGGCCTTTGGGTTTGTAGTAGACAAGGTCCACCAATGCGAAACTGAGCAAGAGGAAATAAATATGCTGAATCTAATTTAGACTGCGAGCGATTTCTATTCTGTTACACACCGAGTAATCGACTTAGCTACAGTTCTACAACCTGAAGAAAATGAAATATATAAAGATTATTCAATCCACCTATCCCTCACCTTCAATATGGATTCCCATCAAAGGCTTCACTCCAATCATTTGTAGGAACATCTACATAAATATTCCCGAATTGACAAAGGCCACAACACAAATTTCCAAAATATTCTTCCAGCTTCACACCTGAAACATTGCAACCTCCAGTATTGCCCTTCAACTGACCCCTGACTCGGGAAACCCCCTCTCTCAGAGCAGGGAGACCCCTCTATCAGTGCAGGGAGACCCCTCTCTCAGAGCAGGGAGACCCCTCTCTCAGAGCAGGGCGACCCCCCCCCCCCCTCTCAGAGCAGGGAGAACCCCCCCCTCTCAGAGCAGGGAGTCTCCCCTCAGTGCAGAGATCCCTCTCTCAGTGCGGGGAAACCCCCCTCTCTAAGAACAGGGGGACCCCCCCCTCTCTCAGTGCAGGGAGACCCCCCTCTCTCAGTGCAGGGAGACCCCCCTCTCTCAGTGCAGGTTTTAAAAGCAAGTTTTAAAAGAACTGATGAGTTCAACATGTAGAACCACCATGGAACCATAGAAACATTACGGTGCAGAAAGAGGCCATTCAGCCCATCGTGTCTGCACCAGCCAAAATTTTTTTTTAAAAGACTAGCCGCTCATTTTAATCCCACTTTCCAGCACCTGGTTGGTAGCTTTGCAGGTTACAGTGCTTCAGATCCAGGGACCTTGACAATTAGTTGAATGTTTCAATCAACCACCAGCTTAGGCAGTGAATTACAGACAACCACCAGCCTCTGGGTGAAAACGTTTCTCCTCATGTCCCCTCTAATCCTTCAACCAATCATCTTAACCTGTGACCCCTGGTAATTGACCCGTCGGCTAAGGGAAACAATGTTTTTCTGTCTAACCTGTCCAGGCCCCTCATAATTCTGTTCACCTCAATTAGGTCACCCATTAGCCCCCTCTGTTGGAAGGAAAATAACCCCAGCCTATCCAATCTCTCCTCATAGCTGCAATTTTCAAGCCTTGGCAACATTCTTGTAACTCTCCTCTGCACTCACCCCAGAGCAATGATGTCCTTCTTGTAATGTGGTGACCAGAACTGTACACAAAGCTCCAGCTGTGGCCTAACCAGTGTTTTATACAGTTCCAGCGTTACATCCCTGCTTTTGTATTCAATCCCTCGCCCAATATAGGACAACATTCCAAATACTTTCCTGACCACCTTGCCCAGCTGTCCTGCCACCTTCAGTGACCTGGGAACATGGACTTCAAGGTCTCTCACTTCCTCAATCCCTCTCCATATCTTCCCGTTTATTGAGTATTCCCTTTCTTTATTCACCCTCCCCAAATACAATACCTCACATTTTTCTGGATTCAATTCCATTTGCCATTGCTCTGCCCACTCAACCAAACCCGTGATATCATTCTGGTGTCGAGAGCTATCCCCTTCACCATGAACTGCTCGGCCAATTTCTGTGTCATCTGCAAATTTCCCAATTTTGCTTCCCACATTTAAGTCTAATTATTATTAATATTTGCAAGTATTAGGTGATGCTAAGGTTGTGTTGGAGGCAAGACTGAGGGGTCTGGGGTCTTCTCTGGATTTCAGGTTCCAATAAACAGTGGATCAGAATAGGCAAGTTGGAATATTCTAGGGTGTACAGATTTAATGACTTATTTCTGTGTTGTGGATATCAGGAAATGGTGAGATCCTGGTCACAAATAGCGAATTATTTTGAGCGAGGGGAATGACACATCCCCTGCCCTTTGCTTCATGAAGTCTGTTACCGACAGCCCAGTTATCAGGAAACCTTTGTTCTCTTCTCAGTTTTTTGTTGAATGGTTGGGTATTTGATTTGGCCGAACAAGGTTTCAGTGCTAACAATTCTGACCATTTCTAATCCTTTCATACCTGGATGTCAGAAAGCTAATACTTTATCCTTTCTTTCCAACAGCTTCTGACTGAATTGGCTTGCTATGAGAATCTCCGCCTATTGACCTGCAGCATCTTTGTGCCCAAGTGCACAAGGGACGGTGGGATAGTGCCACCATGCCAGTCGCTCTGCCAGTCGGCTGAGAAACAGTGCCAGCACTCATTTGAATCCCTGGGCATAATGTGGCCTTTCAACTGTAACCTTTTCCCAGACTCCAATGACCCTATTGAATGTGTGAGGCCCTAAAGTGGTAGCCCTCTGATCCAACCGTAACTGCAGTTACCACTCACAACCAGAACAATAATTGCAACACCACTAATGGTAGCATCTAGGAGACCACACAAATAAACCTCACTAAAATATTGCATTTCTTAGTAAAAGTGAAGAATGAGAATTTTTATGGGTCCTCGCCATAAAATGATTTGATGACATTGTATGTTTGCAGAGTTCTGGTAAATGAGATCACTGTTGCTGTAACATGACGTTAGCTTCCTGGGTAGAGTTAACTCAATGGGGTAATTTTACCTTCACCATAGGGTTGCCAACCCTCCAGGATTGGCCTGGAGTCCCCAGGAATTGAAGATCAATTTCCAGGGCACTGCTGTATGCAACACTGGAGAAAACCATAAGGACATTGAAAAAATGTGAACATTTCTCTTTGCCAGATATAGAAATATTGAAAATGGAAAACACTGTTTGTCTGACAGTGGAGCATCATCCACTTGGTTAATGAGTCTTTTTGCTTTCCAATGAATGTAGAAAGACAATGGGCGGGATTCTCCGACCCCCCGCCGGGTCGGAGAATCTTCGGGGGGGGGGGGGGGGGGGCGCCGTGAATCCCGCCCGTCGCTCTGATGCCGGCTGCTGTATCCTCTGGCGCCGGTCTGCGGGCGGGGGCGGGGTTTAAGCCGCGCTGGTTGGGGGCTGTGGCAGCGCCCCCCTGGCAATTCTATGGGCGCCGATGGGCTGAGCAGCCACGCGTTCCTGGCCAATGCCGACATAGTCCATCCGGCGGGACCTGGCTTGGAGGGCAGCTTGCAGAGTCCTCGGGGGGAGGCGTGGGGGGATCTGGCCCGGGGGCCTCCACGGTGGCCTGGCGCGCGGTCGGGGTCCACCGATCAGTGGGTGAGCCTGTGCCGTGGGGGCATTCTTTCCCTCCGCGCCAGTCTCTGTAAGGCTCCACCATGGCGGGCGCAGAGAAGAAAGCCCATGCGCATGCGCAGGAAACACGGCGGCAGTTCTGTGCATGCGCCAACTCACGGCGGCCCATTGGCACCAGTTGGCGCGGCACCTAGCCCTCCCGTGCCGGCCTAGCCCCTGGAGGTGCGGAGGATTCCACAACTTCCCGGCGGCCTGACGCCGGAGTGGTTTGCGCCGCTCTTGCCACCTGCACAGGGCCATCCGGCCAGTTGCGGGAGAATCCCGCCCAATGTGTCACAAGGATGGATACATTGACCAATAAATGGCTGGAACATGGGGCAAGTCATGTGATTAAGCCTCTAGGAATACATTTAATTACAGTTGGCAACCTTATTTGCTTACCCCAGCAAAATATGTTGGAACACTGATTTCACATCCTATCCAATTTTTAACTTGTGTGACGTCTAAAATTAGCATTGCACCCAGTCCCATTGGGCTTCTGACGGGCAAGTTAAGGTAAAATAACCCCAAATGTGTCAGTCTGGATTCTGAAAGTCCATTGGGTGAACAACATGCCCAGTTCGATAGAGTCACACAGGTCACCAGGCTCCTGGGTTTGATGTCCAGCCTGAGTTAAAGTGTCTCAGCTGATGTTCTCAAACTGACTTTAGTTTGTTATATTGGAAATCAGCCAGGATCCCTAGCCCTGATCACTACCCAGTGACTGGGACTACAAAGTATCTTCATAGATGCTCGATGGGCATTCTATTTGGTTGCCCTGCGATGCCACGGCAGTTGGGCAGTTTGTTAAACTCACCGTTGAGGGTCACACTTGAAGAATGATGATTTGGATGAGGTATTCAAGAAATTATTATCTTCAGGGGAGGAGGGAACAAAACTGAGAGAAATAGTAAAGAAAAAGGTCGGCAACAACACTCTCAACACTACATTATAATCCACTTGGTGCAAATTATTTGTATCTTGTCTAGCTTTGTAACAACTAAATTAGTTTACATACAGAAATATATAAAGCAGCAATATGTTCTCTGAAATAAATGTACTATTGTTGATCTCTAGTCTATCGGGATTTGCATATATGTAACTGCCTTATCAGGTTGCTTGGAAATGTTTCACATAAATGAATGATATAATGTGGCTCGAGTGAACCTCCTTTTCTTAGTGTTGGTTGAGGAACAAATGTTGGACATGGGTGCCTGAGAATTCTCTGATCGTCAAATATTGCCTTTAACTGTCAAATGAGTTCTGGAAAAAGGAGTTGGGGTATTGGTTTGTTATCTAAACTTCAGGCACTGCAACACTCCCTCCATGTCTGATTGTTATGTCGCTCTGATTAGATTGTCATGTCTAGCAGTAAGCGGAATGTTTCTACCACACTGATGTAGAAATTATATAACACCACTGAACATCTGTTTTGTTTTAGTTAACATCTATTACTCTCATACGTCTTTCTTTGAAACAAAGGCAATGTTTTTAAGAATTAATTTATTTTTACTCAATCTATTCCAAATCCTTTTATCTTTGCTCAAGCTGATCCCGTTCTCGGTTTTTTCTGATTTTGTTTCCGTTCCTTATGTCTTTTCTCATCCTGATGTTCCTGGTTTTGCCTCTGAGCGCATCAACCATTTCCTCCTGGAGTCAGAGCCAGTGAGTAAGTGTTTTCCCATTCCCTTTGTACTGAGCTGACTGGTGGAGCTGCCTTACGAATAGACTGAGGGGCTGTGTAAAGGCAAACTGACAGCAGCTGCCAGCAGCAAAGAGCTGTGCCCATCTCTCTCAGTTTCGCTTGTGGTAAGTTATTTAATGTAATTTTGTAAACTGTGTCTCTTTAATTTTCTAACGGTATGAAGAATGGAACTTAAAATCTTACTAACCATCTGAGCACTTCTGATAATCACTCCAAGAGTCTCTGCTGTGGATCAGGCTTTAGATACCATTCCGTGGATTCAGAGACTCCAGACTGCAGTCGAAGAGATTTTAATTATTTCTTGGAACTCCCACCCTATTTTACAGTAATCATTGAATTGGGAGTGTGGAGCAAATGTAAAACATGGGCTCTCAGTTCATTTAACAGATAGGGGATTTACTGGGGGTTTAGCTTCATGAAGAACTTTTCAAAAACAATTTTAGCTTCTAGAATAAAGGTAACGCTGACTAAAATGGCAGTGTGACAGAACAGTCTGTTTGGGGTGTTATACTTCACTGTTTGTGTTTATAAAGAGTTGTATAAATGATTTATTAAAATTTTTGAAGCCCTCAGCTCTGGCAACTGGATATTTGCTTTTTATTTTGAGGTCGGTTTAGGTTTATGATAACGGAAATGAGATTGTTTGGTCTCAAGAATTCATTAACACTATAGGAGTGTAACGGGGAAGCTCAGAATTCAGCCGCCATTTCTTTCAATTAAAGAAGCATGGCTTTCATTACCCTTAAATGTACAATGCAATGTTATAAAAGGGAAGGTAAATAATTCCTTGTATACAACATTGTCGTGACAAACCACTCTTCAAATGCCCGGGGTCTGACGAGAACTTTCTCAAACGTTATGGATCTCTCCCCCACCGACTGGGCAGACCACATCCAGAGGCAAGATAGAGGCAGATTGTGTGGGCTGTCTATGGGTCATCCTTAAATCTGGAAAGAATAAAATAACCATAAAAGATTTCCAGCCAAGCAGGCAGGCTTGTCACCAACATCTGGATTACAGAGGCAGGCCAGAAGACAAATCAGCGAGATCCTAGTGAAAGGCTGAGCCAGAGTCTGCAAGCACCTCAATTCACACATCTATCTGCAACACTCAAATCTCCTGGTTAAACGCCGGCTAACTTTGGTGTCCTGAGTGAGCAGCTGGATTTGATGCTGAAACCTACTCTAATGTTGATCATTTTGAGTGCCACCCTGTGGGGTAACACAGAGGACTGGAAATTTCATAGAATTTACAGTGCAGAAGGAGGCCATTCGGCCCATCGAGTCTGCACCGGCTCTTGGAAAGAGCATCCTACCCAAGGTCAACACCTCCACCCTATCCCCATAACCCAGTAACCCCACCCAACACTAAGGGCAATTTATCACGGCCAATCCACCTAACCTGCACATCTTTGGACTGTGGGAGGAAACCGGAGCACCCGGAGGAAACGCACGCACACACGGGGAGGATGTGCAGACTCTGCACAGACAAATTTTCTTTCCAAAGACTGGTTACAATTAATCTGCCTCTTCTCCCCAGAACACTGAATAATGATCCATTGGCACCAAGTATGAGCTTTCAGTTTATTTATTCCTCGCTGACATCCTCTGACCTTCAGCTCAGGCAACATGAAGGAGGATTTACTTTGTATCCTGACACCTTCACTTTCAAAGGAAATATGGATAAGCCTGAAATAAAATAGAATCCTATGTGTAGTAAAGAAATCGGCCATCCTGCCCATCAAGCCTGTGCCAACACTTTGAGAGGCGTTTTCCAATTAATCCCACTTAACTTGTTCTATCTCCTGCCCTGTAAATTTCCCTTCCAAATATCTGTCCAATTTCCTTTCAAAAGTTAATAGTGAATCTGCTTTCATTGCCCTTTCCGAGAGTGCATTCTAGATCACAACTTGATATGTAAAATATTTCTCCTCACCTTCCCAGCCGTTCTTTTGCCATTCTCCTCAAATCTGTGACCTTTGATTACCAACGTTCCTCAATTAAAGTTTCTCCTTATAAAACTCCTCATAAAATGCAATACCTCTATTAGAATTCCTCTGAATATTCCCTCTGCTTTAAGAAGAGCATTCCAGTTTCTGTTGTCTCTCTATGAAACTGAATTCCTACATGAACAAAGAACAGCACAACACAGGAACAGGCCCTTCGGCCCTCCAAGCCTGCGCCGACCATGGTACCTGCATAAACTAAAATCGACTGCACTTACAGAGTCCGTATCCTACCATTCCCACCCTATTCATATATTTGTCCAGATGCCCTTCAATGCCACTATCGTATCTGCTCCCACCACCTCCCCGCGTTCCATCTATTTACCACCTTCTGTGTAAAAGAACTTGCCTCGTACATCTGTTCTAAAATGTTCCCCACCCACTTTAATCCTATGTCCCTCAGTACTTGACTCTCCTACCCTAGGGAAGAGCATCTGCCCATCCACTCTGTCCATGCCACTCATAATCTTGTAGACCTCTATCAGGTCGCCTCTCAACCTCCGTCATTCCAGTGAGAACAGAGTTTATCTAACGTCTACTCATAGCTAATGCCCTCCATACCAGGCAACATCCTAGTAAACCGCTTCTGTACCCTCTCCAAAGCATCCATATCCTTCTGGTAGTGTAGCGACCAGAATTGTGCACAATATTCCAAATGAGGCCTAACTAAGGTCCTGTACAGCAGCAACATCATTTGCCAATGTTTATATTCAATGCCCTGACCGATGAAGGCCAACATGCCCTATGCCTTCTTGACCACCTTATCCACAGCATTGCCACTTTCAGAGATTGGTGGACATGCCCAGATCTCTCTGCCTGTCAATACTCGCAAGAGTTCTTGATAGAATGCTTGAGAAAATTCTAGTAAACCTCATCTGCTCTCTCCTCAAAGTCTTGAAATGCTTCCTAAAATGTGGTGCCCAGAATTAGATACAATTCTCCAGCTGGGCCATAACCTGTAATTCATTTTTTCTCAACAGGGTCGGAGTCTCTCCCTGAACCTCAGGATGAGTTGTATTATTTATGTGTTGCTCTTGTTGCTGTCAAGTGCCTCGACCAACACTAGGGACAACAACGTTTATGGATTATGTGATGGTCATCCAGGAATCCCAGGAACTCCGGGACGTAACGGACATCCAGGGATGGTGGGGCGGGATGGGAGAAATGGTAGGGATGGAATGCCTGGAATACCAGGACAAAAGGGCGATGCAGGATCACAAGGTAAGAATCTTGTAACAATTTTCCTGCTCCTCCTGACCATTGATCTCAGAGCTCTCTGATTTATAAACATGTGCTACATTAAAAATATGACCAAACCAAAATCAACAAATAATTTAAAGCCAAAGCCTCACACGAGTTAGATTTTATAATGAAGTGCAATTTGGGGTGAGAGCAGTACTGACTCGTCTGTAATGTCCTCATAGCTGAATTGACAGCCATCTCTCACTGTGCACTGTCATCATCCCATGGGTGAGGCATTCCTGGGCTGAGGGAATGTATGCAATGCTTTCAAGGGAAGAGAGAAAGGAGAACACATCAAAAATCATAACTGTCTTAACGAGTGAATTACAGTCTTAATTTGTGTTCTCAGAGGGTTGGACTCTACTCTCTATCCTTCCTGCCCAGAGTATCTCACTTAGCCATGATGTGGAGATGCCGGCGTTGGACTGGGGTGGGCACAGTAAGGGCACCAGGTTAAAGTCCCGGAGCGCAGCTCCTTCATCCACTCACCTGATAAAGAAGCTGTGCTCCGAAACCTAGTGATTCCAAACAAAGCTGTTGGACTTTAACCTGGTGTGTGTCGACTTCTTACTGTTCCTCTTAGGTTAAAGACATGATCCACAAAGCATGGTGTAACATTAAGCCATCTGTGAGTCACAAAGAGCGGAATTCTCCGCAGGGGGCTGAATTCGTGAAGGCCGTCGTGAACTCGGCCGAGGTTCACGACGGCCTCGGAGCCCGCTCCCCGCTCCCCGCACCTAAGTCTTTCTTGGCAGCGACCTCGTCACGCCGAGACTGTGAAGTCATATGCGCATGCGCGGGTTGCCGGTTCCAACCCGCACATGCGCGGATAACTTCATCGCGCAGACGGCACGAGCCCGCGCATGCGCGGTGGCCGTCTTTCTCCTCAGCCGCCTGGCAAGATGTGGCAGCTTGATGTTGCCGGGCGGCGGAGGGGAAAGAGCGCGTCCATTTTGGACGCTGGCCCGACGATCGGTGGGCACCGATCGCAGGCCTGTCCCCTCCCGAGCACAGTCGTGGTGCTCCCGTCCCAATCAGGCCCCTAGATGCCCCAAACGGGCATCTGGCGCCCGTTTCACGAATGAAGCGACCAGTTGTGTTTGCCGCCATCGTGAAACGGGCGTGTAGGGCCGGCTGCTCGGCCCATCGGCGATTGTTCCGAGCCGGGGAGGGGGGGTGGGGGGAGAATCACGGGGGGGGGGGGGGAATCGCGGGGGGGGCCAGGGGGGCCTAAAAAATGTCAGGGGGCCCACCCGCGATTCTCCCGCAACTGCGGAGAACCGGGAAGGCGGCCGCCACTCACGGCAGCCTTTGCACTCCTTCCCGGGACCCGATTATCCCCCCCCCACCCCCCCCGGTGGGGCTAGCATCGGGGCCCTGGGCGCCAAGAATGATGCCGGCTGACGCGCCTAATGACGTCAGCCACGCATGTGCAGGTTGGACAGCGGCAATCGGGCGCTTAGAAACCCCAAACGGGCTTTTGACGCCCGTTTCACGATGGCTGCGACCAGGTATGGTTGCCGCCATCGTGAAAAGGTCGGAAACGGCCGGCCACTCGGCCCATCGGCCTCGGAGAATCGCCGTTCGCCGTGAAAAACGACAAGCGGCGATTCGGCGTGCCGGGGGGGGGGGGGGGGGGGGGGGGTAGAGAATAGCGGGAGGCGCCAGGGAGGTGTGAAAAATGGTGGGAGGCCCCCCCGCTATTCTCCCAGGCGTCGTGGGGAGCGGAGAATCGCGCCTGCATGTTCCTTCATTTAGTCAATTTGTTCCCGGCAGTATACTGCATTCCTTCCTCTTAGCCGATGTCATTGAAGTACTGCTGTCCGAGGCACTATCTTGGAGTTTGATACTTTTATTTTGTTTATTTATCAGAGTACAATAATATGAATGGTGTTGAAACTATGTTTTTAAAAAAATATTTTTATTAAGGTATTTGAAATTTTTTATAAAAATAACATAGACAATGACGCCAACATGGTATAATAAACATTTCCCACCCATCTCAATCTTCACACACCCCAGACTAAGCCTGGCACATGATGGGTATTAACCCTGCTTAGGGCATCCGCCCGTAGACCCGCCTCTATCTCTCCTCTTAGTTCGTCCTCACAGTGCCCGTAACCTCCTCCACCGGAGTTTCCTCTGCCTCCGAAAGCTCCTGGTAAATATCCAATACCTTCCCCTCTCCCACCCAGGTACTGGAAACTACTCTATCCTGTATCCCCCGTGGCGGCAGCAGCGGGAAGGCCGGAACCTGCTTTCTCAGGAAGTCTCACACCTGCAAATATCTAAACCCATTCCCTGCTGGCAATTTAAATTTATCCTCCAAAGCTTTCAAGCTGGGAAAGCTCCAATCTTTAAATAGATCCCCCATCCTTCTAATTCCTGCCCTTTGCCATCTCCGGAACCGACCATCTAGCCTACCCGGTACAAAACACCACCTCCTCTCCTTCTGAGGGCACCATAATAACATTTAAAAGCCTTCGAATATTGGTGTTGCCTGCCCTTTACAAATCCCGTCCAGTCTTCTCCTATCACCCCGGGACACAGTCCTCTATCCTTGTGGCCAGTATCTTAGCCAGCAGTCTGGCACCCACATTCAGTAGAGAAATTGGCCTGTATGACCGCATTGCTCCGGATCCTTCTCCCATTTCAGGATCAATGAAATCGAGGCCTGCGACATTGCCAGGGGGAGGACTCCCTTCTCTCTTGCTTTGTTAAATGCCCTCACCAGCAGTGGGCTCAATATCTCTGAAAACTTCTTATAGAATTCCACCAGGTAGCCATCAGACCCTGGGGCCTTGCCCGACTGCATGTCCTCCAGCCCCTTTATTATTTCCTCAATCTCAATTGGGGCTCCCAGCCCCTCCACCAGATTCTCATCTACCCTCGGGAATCCCAACTGATCCAAAAACTGCCTCATCCCCTCCACCCCAGTTGGGGGTTCCGACTCATATAATTTACTATAGAAGTCCTTAAATACCTCGTTCACCCCCGCTGGGTCCAGGACAGTATTCTCGTCTGTACTCTTTACTTTACCTATCTCCCTGGCCACTTCTCCTTTCCTGAGCTGGTGCGCCAACATTCTGCTTGCCTTTTCACCGTACACATAGATCGCCTCCCTTGCCTTCCTCAACTGTTCCACCGCTTTCCCTGTGGTCAACAGACCAAACTCCACCTGTAACCTCCGCTGCTCCCTCAGTAGCCCCGTGTCCGGGGTCTCCGAATATCTCCTGTCTACCTGGAATATCTCCCTCTCAGCCCGTTCCACCGTTTCTCTGTGGGCCCGTATCGAGATTAATCCCCCTCTGACCACTGCCTTCAGAGCTTCCCAAACCATCACTGTGGAGACCTCCCCCGTAACATGTTTCCAGGAAGTTCTAGATGGACTTATTAGATGGATGCCCACAGATCGCTTTGTCCGCTACCAGCCCCACGTCCAGCCTCCACAGCGGGCGTTGCCCTCTCTCCACACGAACCCGTACATCAACCCAATGTGGGGCATGGCCCCGACACTGCCATTGACGAGTACACAGTATCCACCACCCCCGGTATTAGCGCCCTGCTCGGAACAAAAAAGTCGATGCGAGAGTATACCTTGTGGACATGGGAGAAAAAGGAAAACCCCTTCATCCTTGGCCGTGCAAACCTCCATGGGTCTCCTCCCCCCATCTGTTCCATAAACCCCTTCAATTCCTTTGCCGCAGCTGGCCTCCTCCCTGTCCTGCATTTTGGTGTTGAAAGTATGTTAATGGTCTGATCAAGATTTAAAATTTTTTTTTAGAGTACCCAATTATTTTTTTACAATTAAGGGGCAATTTAGCATGTCCAATCCACCTACCCTGCACATCTTTGGGTTGTGGGGGTGAGACCCACGCAGACATGGAGAGAATGTGCAAATTCCCCAAGGACAGTGACCCGGGTCCAGAATCGAACCTGGGTCCTGAGAGTCGTGAGACAACAGTGCTAACCACAGGGCCCGGGTCCAGAATCGAACCTGGGTCCTGAGCATCGTG
Source organism: Scyliorhinus canicula (assembly GCF_902713615.1). Lineage (NCBI taxonomy): Eukaryota > Metazoa > Chordata > Chondrichthyes > Carcharhiniformes > Scyliorhinidae > Scyliorhinus > Scyliorhinus canicula. The sequence continues at coordinate 104,859,829 of NC_052164.1, read as the reverse complement.
AGACAACAGTGCTAACCACAGGGCCCGGGTCCAGAATCGAACCTGGGTCCTGAGCATCGTGAGACAACAGTGCTAACCACAGGGCCCGTGTCCAGAATCGAACCTGGGTCCTGATCATCGTGAGACAACAGTGCTAACCACAGGGCCCGGGTCCAGAATCGAACCTGGGTCCTGAGCATCGTGAGACAACAGTGCTAACCACAGGGCCCGGGTCCAGAATCGAACCTGGGTCCTGAGCATCGTGAGACAACAGTGCTAACCACTGGGCCACCGGGCCACCCATGGACTGATCAAGATTACCTCCTTTAAACAAGTTGTTTTCCCTCCAGTTCTCCCCCTGACAGCAGTGCCACTTCAAGGGAATGTGTTCATAGTTTTCAGTAACCGTTCATCTGCTTATTACTCATTTCTGTTCTTAATTATATTCAGCTGGCGGTGTAAGGGGAGGTGAGGAGGGATGTCTGGGGCCCAGGAGCAGTGATCCGGGTAACAAAATAAATGTATTTGTTTTCTTTTAAAATAAGTTGGAACACACCCCGGGCATGATTTATTTTATTTTGATCAAAATTCCACATTGTTTCTTTTGAAATGGTGTGGTATACAACTTATTTGGACTGATTCCCAGGATTTGCGCTTACGTCTGTTTACAGAGCCAGCCACAGTCGCTCAACATTGGGAAGCCCAGTTTTTCCTTGCCTTTGCCAAGCTGCTGATTTTGGTTGGGATAAGCGCTCTGCAAGCATCAGCTGCCCATTCACTGCCTCACCCTAGAACTTTAACCCATTCTTTGTAGTTACAGATGCTGACTGACCTGCTAATTCAGAGTTTTTGTCTTTCTGCTATTTGACACTGAACTTCCTCACAGCCAAACCCAATCCTGGTCTACATCCAACATCCTCGTGATTGTATTTTTCAGCAAGGATCAGCTGACATTTATTAAAATGAAGAACACTGACTCTTTCTCAGTGAGCACTCAGGGCAGTGATCATAACTAAGGACTGAACAGGTCACAAACCTGCTCCTTCTTGCTCTGTGCTCCATCAGGCAGCACATTTACCTCCTGAACCATTAAAAGGGTTTCAACTGGAAGTGCTGAATGTGCTGAGGCTGTGTGTTGATTGGATGTTGTAGTTTATATGCCAACTGAAATTATTGATTAAGTTACAGGCTGGAACCAGTCTGATTATTTAATTACTTTCCTATATTTGTCCACATGATCATAAAACAGTGTAAATATTTCATACAATTACTGTGTCAGATATTTTATGGTGACAGCACACTTGATAGATTTACTGATTTGGTTATGAATCAATTGAAGTCTGATTTTCAGGTTAGTAGATATTACTTGGTCAATTACTTGTGTGTTTGTTAGGATACCGAACAGGAACTCCAACCAATTTTTAAATTTGTAGAACTGTGAGAAAGGAGTGATGTCTCTGACCAATAGGTATCTTTTATTTTAAAACAAACTTTAATTTAACACAGAATTAACTACAATATCAAAGAAATAGCTTTACAGTTACAGTTCTTAAACAGAAGGAAAAACTTAAACTTAAACATCTGCCACTAATTCTGATTAAGCAACCCAATACAGTTCAAATGCCACTTATAAAGTTTTTAAAAAAGGTTTTATTCCAAACATAATAAAAACATTACACAACCATCCAAAAAACAGCTAAAGTACGAACAGTTTGTCATTTTTCCCCTTTTAAAACTTGCCCAACTTAACCCTCCCCTAGAAAAGACCCCCCCCCCCCTTTATTTGCTGGCGACAAACAAATGTTTAAACACAGATATAAACAGCCTGCATCGCACGCGAAATCCATCCTCTGACCTCCAAGAGCAAACTTAATTATCTCCAGTTGCAGGAACTCCTCATGTCCCTCGGCCATGCCGACCCTGACAGTGGTGCCGCCGACCTCCTTTTTTGAAATACATTTACAATAGCCAATTATTTTTTTCCCGATTAAGGAGCAATTTAGCATGGCCAATCCACCTACCCTGCAAATATTTTTGGGTTGGGGGGGTTGAGACCCATGCAGACTCAGGAAGAATGTGCAAACTCCACACTGACAGTGACCCAGGGCCGAGATCGAACCCGGGTCCGCAGTGCCGTGAGGCAGCAATGCTAACCACAGCATCACTGTGCTGCCGTCCGACGATCTCCACCCTAGCTGAAGTCACCACCGAACAATCAGAGAGGCAAAAGCCACAACACCGGCCCTCTCCCCTCCAGTAGCTCTGGCATTTCTGACACTCTCATTTTCAGTTCCACCAGGTTTTTTTTCTGTGCTACTTCCGTAACCTTAGAGAACAGGTTAACAAAGCTGCTAAGACAAGTGTGCAGGATCCCAGGATTTATCAATGGGGCATTGTGTCAAAAGCAAAAGTGATGGTAAACCTGCAAACATGGCTACAATTAGAATTTTGCGTTTCGTGCCGCGTGTCTCACATTGGAGAGGATCGCAGTGTCTTGGAGAGGGTGCAGATTCACTGTATAAGATCTTTTTAAAAAACCTTTAAGCACCCAATTCATTGTTTCCAATTAAGGGGCAATTTAGCGTGTCCAATCCACCTACCCTGCACATCTTTAGGTTGTGAGGGCGAAACCCACACAAACACGGGGAGAATGTGCAAACTCCACACGGACAGTGACCCAGAGCCGGGATCGAACCTGGGACCTTGGTGCCGTGAGACAGCAGCGTTCTCCACTGCGCCATCGTGGTGCCCTCACTGTATATGATCAAGGATGAGAAGCTTAGGTAACAGGCATTGAGACTCCTTCTTTCAGAGCAGTGAAAGTTAAGAGGAAACCTGTATCCACTGGTCAGTGAATCAGTGCCTCAAGGGAGGGAGTTTAAATGAAAGGAGAGATTAGGAGAAATTATCTTTTATCTAGTGGATTAAGACATGGGCATAGAACAGTACAGCACAGTACAGGCCCTTCAGCCCATGATGTTGTGCCGACCATCTATCCTAATCTAAGATCAACCTAACCTCCACCCCTTCAATTTGCTGCTGTCCATGTGCCTGTCCAAGAGTCGCTTAAATGTCCCTAATGACTCTGACTCCACCACCTCTGCTGGCAGTGCATTCCACACACCCACCACTCTCTGTGTAAATAATTTACCTCTGACATCTCCCCTATCACCTTAAAATTGTGTCCCCTCATGACAACCATTTCCGCCCTGGGGAAAAGTCTCTGGCTATCCACTCTATCCAAGCCTCTCATCACCGTATACACCTCCAACAAGTCACCTCTCTTCCTTCTTCGCTCCAGTGAGAAAAGCCCTAGCTCCCTCAACCTTTCCTTATAAGACATGTCCTCCAGTCCAGGCAGCATCCTGGTAAATCTCCTCCGCACCCTCTCCAAAGCATCCACATCCTTCCTATAATGTGGCGACCAGAACTGAACACAATATTCCAAGTCTAACCAGGGTTTTATAAAGCTGCAGCAAAACCTCAAGGCTCTTAAACCCAATCCCTCTGTTAATGAAAGTCAACACACCAGACGCCTTCTTAACAACCCTATCAACCTGGGTGGCAACTTAAAGGGATCTATGTACATGGACCCCAAGATCCCTCTGTTCCTCCACACTTCTAAGAATCCTGCCTTTAGCCCTGTAATCAGCATTCAAATTCGACCTTCCAAATACCCAAAGTGCGGCATGTGGCACAGTGGTTAGCACTGGGACTACTGCGCTGAGGACCCGGGTTCGAATCCTGACCCTGGGTCACTTACTGAGTGGAATTTGCACATTCTCCCCGTGTCTGTGTGGGTTTCACCCCCACAACCCAAAGATGTGTAGATTAGGTAGATTGGCCATGCTAAATTGCCCTTTAATTGGAAAATATAATAATAATTGGGAACTCTAAATTTATTTATAGAAAGATATGGGGCGGGTTTCTCCGACCCTCTGCGCCGAAATCGCATCCAGCGCGACGGCGCTTCTATGATTCTCCATGGACCCACGAAGTCGACGCGGCGATGGTCGGTACCGTTGGAAGAGGGCCCCACGAGAATTCTCCGTGGTGGACCGGCCGAGTTCCCGCCGGACTGGTTTACATCTGGTACCACCCGGCGGGAGCTCGGACCCACGGCCGCGGTGGCAGTCCTGTTGGGGGGGGGGGGGGCGGGGGGAATCTGACTCGCGTGGGGTGGGGGCCTCGGCGGTGGCCAGGCCCGCAATCGGAGGCCACCGATCCGCAACCATCGCGATCTTGGGGGAACCTACCTCCCTCCGTGCAGGCCCGCAGTGTGGGTCCGCCATGTTGGCAGTGCCCACGCCGAAGTGGGACCCGCTTGCGGCCGGCGTGCTATTTACAAACGGTCACCTGGACTCGGAACGTTAGCTCTTTTTTCTCCCTACAGATGCTGCCAAACCTGCTGAGATTTCCCAGCATTTTCTCTTTGCATATATATATATATATACGGGTGAAAACAATTAGAATAATACACCGAGAGTGTTAGATGAAGGATTGGAAGTGACGCCTGCGAAACATAACCACTAATTGGGTTTAATAGCTGTTTCTGTGTTGAAAATACTTCATAATGAGAATAGAAATCCAATCAAGAGACCATCTTCAGCCTCCTGTGCTGGATATGATTTTGCTTCTGCGTGAGGCAGCACATTATTGTAACTACTGCACAGCTTGTCTCCTCTTCTGTGGTGGGGCAGAAACAGAGAATCCTGATTTAAATGATTTAAAACATGATTTTGTTTTTCAGGTGTACATGGGCCTATGGGGGAGCCGGGCGTTGCAGGGCCATCTGGTCCAGCAGGTGAGAAGGGAGTTAAAGGGGATGGCGTGATTACCTACAATTCTGCATTTAGTGCAAAACGTTCCAAGAGCCACATTACTCCCCTGCTCAATGAGCCTGTCCAGTTCGATGTGGTTATACACAATGATCAGAGGCACTACGACCCAATGACGGGAAAGTTCAGCTGCGAGATCCCAGGGCTTTATTATTTTGTGGTTCACTCCACTGTTTACAAAACCAGCCTGCAGTTCGACATCATGAAGAACTATGTTTCCATCTCATCCTTCTTTCAGTACTACGGCAACTGGTCAAAGCCTGTCTCACTATCGGGTGGAGCCCTCATGCGTCTGGACCCCAAAGACCAGGTGTGGGTACAAGTAACAGTTGGGGACTACAATGGAATTTATTCCAGTGCAAAGACAGACAGCACCTTCACTGGGTTTTTAGTCTATTCTGACTGGCAAAATGCTCAATTACTCATTTAATGCCCATTATTTCTGGTCATTGCTGTATCATGTATGTATCATGTATGGATTATGCATGTATCATGTATGGATTATGTTTTACGTCAACCTGTTTGAGATTTACTGTATCATTGTGCATGTTTCTTTGGCTTCAGGGTAACGATCTGTCCAGCTTTGCTAAAATGTAAACCAAACCCAATATCTCTCCATAAATGAAGCCGATTTGTCCTCACTTACTTCCTTGTCTGACAATGAGTTGGCACTGATATTACATTGCGCATGCTCTGTTGCAGTACAATGATGAATTGGAGCTGGAGATCTCTTACATTATACCTCTGCCTCTTTCAGCTTTCACGGAGAGGCAGTCATGGTGCTGAGTCAGGCAGGAGGGGCAGCTCATAGTCCTTCAGACACAGTCTCACCGAAATGAGGGGTCTGAAAGAGCCAGGCAGTAAGGCCGCCTTTTCTCTTTCACCCCCTTGTTAATCTGTGGGCATGGAGTCAAGACTGGCAACCCATCCTTCAGCTGCACTAGTCATAGAATCATAGAAAAGTTACAGCACAGAAGGAGGCCATTCGGCCCATCTTTTCCATACCAGCCTGAGGACACCCAGGTGCCCTTTCTAATCTCACCTTCCTGCGCCCGGTCCATGGCCCTGTAACCTACAGCACTTAATGCAGATCCAGGTACTTTTTAAAAGAGTTTAGGGTCTCTGCCTCCACCACCAACTCGGACAGCAAATTCCAGACTCCCACTACCCTCTGTGTAGAAAATGATTTTCCTCATGTCTCCTCTACTCCTTCTGTCACGTATCTTGAATCTATGCCCCCTGGTTGTAGAATTCTCTACCATTTGATCTTGTCCACTCTATCACTTCCCCACATAATGTTGTACACCTCAATTAAGCCACCTCTCAACCTTCTTTATTCCAAGGAAAATAACCCCAACCTATGCAATCTCTCCTCGTAGTCACATTTTCTGCCCTGACAACATTCTTGTAATCCTCCCCTGCATCTCTCCAGAGCAATAACGTCCTTCGGTAATGTGGTGACCAGAACTGCACACAATACTCCAGATGTCACCTCATCAGTGTATTATACAATTCTCACATTATATCCTTACTTTTATATTCTATACCTTTGCCAATGAAGGAATGCATTCCATATGCTTTCTTTACAACCTTGAGTACCTGAACTGCTGCCTTTAGGGACCTGTGTACCTCTCACTTCACCTCCCCCTCTTAGTATATTCCTATTTATTGTGTACTCCCTACGTCTGTTCAACGTCCCTAAATGCATAACCTCACACTTCTCTGTGTTAAATTCCAACCTCCACTTTATCGCCCACTCCACCAATCCATCTCTATCATTTTGGAGATTGTAGCTATCCTCTATACTGTCCACAGCTCGGCCAATCCTTGTGTCATCTGCAAATTTCCCAATCATGCTCACTACGTTTACATCCAAATCGTTAATATATAACACAAACAGTAAGGGTCCCATCACCGAGTCCTGTGGAACACCACTTGAAATGACTTTCCAATTGTAAGGACAGCCATCGACCACTACCCTTTGTTCTCTGTTACAAAGCCAACTTTTTATCCAATTTGCCACATTTCCCTGTATCCAATAGGCTTTCACTTTCTTCACCAATCTGCCATGTAGGACTTTGTCAAATGCCTTGCTAAAATCCATGTACACCCCATCCACTGCACTACCCTACCCTTCTCCTCACTTCCTCAAAGAATTCAATCACATTTGTGAGACAAGACCTTCCTTTACCAAATCTATGCTGACAGCCCCTGACCAGTCCATGCCTTTCTATGTGACAGTTAATCCTATCTCTCAGGATTGACTCTACTAATTTGCCCACCACTGATGTAATACTAACTGGTCTATAATTGTTCGGCATTTTCTTCGATCCCTTTTTAAACAATGAAACCACGTTTGTATTTCTCTAGTCCTCTGGTACCCCTCCTCCCCCCTGTGTCTAGTGAGGATTAGAAAATCATTCTCAAGGCATCTCCTCCCTGACCACCTTCAGTAGCCTCGGAAACAATCCATCTGACCCTGGTGACTTATCAACTTTCAAGGATTTCAATCCTTCGAGTACTTCCACCCTCTTTATGATTATCTCATCCAGTATCTCACAATGTTCCTCGTGGATTACTGTATCTGCATCATCTATTTCCTTTGTAAACACGGAGGCAAAATATTCATTTAAACCCCATCCCACAGCCTCTGCATCTACACACAAGTTCCCTTCTTCATCTCTGATGGGTCCCACTTTTTCCTTAACTACTGTTCCTATCTAATTAACCAACATGAACCCTGCTACTGGAACTACAATCCTAACCACATAACTTAGCAAAGTACAACAGTGTAAATCGTGGACTGGGCCACATAAATATGGGGTGATATTGTACAGGTGTGACGGTTGAGAGCACGGAACAGCTGAGAGCTACAAGTGTGGAGGGAAAGCTGCTCCAAATCCTCGGACAAGACAAGTTAAAATGTGGCACGACAAAATGACAGTGGAATTTGATAAAGTGGAATCATGGTGATTCCTGCAGCCAATGAGTATGCCACCACAAATCAGTGAATCTACAAACCAAATATGCCTCAGTGATGCCCAGATGCGACCGGGACAAGGTCCGCAGCATCTCAACCATTCTCATCTGTGAGCGGGATATGCCCCGCAGAACCTCATCAAGGTCGGCCTGGTACTGGGTGACATCCCTCAGTGAGGCGTACATTCTGCCGAGACCCTCAGCCGTGACCGTCACCGATTGCACAACGCCTTGGACACCTTCACTCATGGTGCCGACGTCATGCACCAGGCTGTCCACTGCGGTCGCCACCCTAGCAGTGTTGGCCTCAGTGTCACGCATTGCCAGCGACATTTCCTGTGGCCGTAGCCTCTGGGACTCCTCCAAGCGGCTATGAATCTGCTGGAGTGTTGCTGACATCTCCCTCTGAATGTCCCGGCCGCTCCCTATCGTCTCCAACAGCTCCGGGTAACCCTGTACCACAGGCTCAGCATCAGGCTGGGACCCAGCTGGGTCCTGGGATCCAGCAGCCCTCCGACTGCTGCCTCGCCCGGGGGGTTCCTGCCTCCACCTGATGTACATCATCAACGGTGTGGTGCTCACCAGATTGTGCCCCAGGAGCCTGTCCACTAAAATGTCCCACCGAGGTGCATATATCTGTATTGGTGGAAGGTGGGGATGGGCCGCCGCCATCGGCTGGAGGACGTGTTAGAGAATGGATATGTGGTCAGTGGGAGGGATGGGTCAGTCAGTAAGGCAATAACAACTCATATTTGACAGGAGCCCTGTGGTCCCTCACATCTGCAGCATCATCCAGCCTCCACGTGGATGACCGATCTCTCCTCGGCCTCCCCAGTCACCTCCAGGGCCCTGTTCTCAAAGGTGGTGAGGATTCTCAAGTCCGGCACCCCACCACCAGTCTGGGCCCTCCCGGCGATTATGGGAGAGCTTTCCCTTAGGAGACACAGAGGGGGCATCATTAGCCATACGCTTGGGAGGGTAGTGTGTAGGGAGGGTTGAAGGGAGGGGGTGGAGGGAGGGTTGGGGGTAGCATGAGGATGGATGCTTCCTTGGTGGGTGGGAGGCATTGGTGTCTACTCACCCAGTTAAGGTCGTTGACCTTTTCTCAGCACTGAAGGCCAGTCCTCCTGGTCACAGTCCGTGAGCTCACAGCTTCCGCCACCTCAATCCAGGCAGCACTGACTGCCCTATTGCTTACCCTCTGGGACCCTCATGGGAACAGGACATCCCTCCTGGCCTCCACCGCATATAGGTGAGTGTCCGCGAATCTTGGGTTTGGTCTCCTCGGCAGCATTATCACAAGCTGGCTGAGCAAGTGCAGCTTAAGTTCTGCTCGACTTTATTAGCGGGGGGGCTGGCAAGCACGGTCCTGGCGAATCAGCTGGCGAGCCTTAATTTGCCACAGGAAGCCCGTGAGGCCTCGTTAAGTGGACCAATTAATGTTGAATTGCGTTGCCGGCCTCGCTGGGCTGAGCATCGGGAAACTTGTGGCAATTCCCGCTCCCTACCACACTAGAAATTCTTTCTGGCGCACCACGCCCTTAGAAATTTTTTTTGGAACCGGGGAACTGAACTCAGATCGGGACGCCATTTTGAAAGGGTGCCCAGATCTCTAAATTAGCTTGTGGGTCCCCACATTCCCCCCATTGGTAATGTTACTCCCCACACACATAGACACTACCCCTTGCCCCTTAAGTCAGGGCAACCGGCAATGGGGTCCCTGGGGGGCCCCCTCTTCAGGCTCCCGCAAGCCCTCTTACAGTACCTCCTCCTCCCTTCCAGGACCCCCACCCGTCACCAAACTTCCCGGAGGCCTCTACTTACCTGCCCTGCACAGCCCTGCCCTTCAACCCCTCCTCACCCTGCTTTCATGGGCATGGCCCCCTCGGGCCTTGACCCTTGGCAGTGCCACCCTGGCACCCAGACAGTGCTCCTGCCAGCTTGGCAGAGCCACCCAGGCCCCTTTCTGTGCCGAGGTGGCAGTGTCAAGGTGCCAGTTGGGCAGTGCCAAGGTTCCCACTTTCCAGGGGAGGGCCAAGGGCCACCTTGGCACTGCCCACCCAGGGGTTTCTGATGACCTTCCACCTGGCCCACGTTTGTATGGACCACTGCTGAACAGTGCCCAGCTGCAGCCTCCGTGGGGAAGAATCGAGGGAGGCCGGTGGATATCGGGCCGGTGGATATTGGGCCGGTGGATATCGGGCCGTTAGATCTTAAGTAGGTTTAAGACCTATTTAGGAAGCACCATCCCTTTGGGCGGAGTTACGACGTTTCGCAGGACTTGGATGAACCCTGCGGGTTGCTGAGGCTGCCGGGTGGCCCCCTGGAGGGCTCTCCCGGGATTCCGGATTGTGCTCTCGCTCGAGCCAGTGCCAATTATGCCGGCTGTTCTGTTGCGATTCCCATCACAATCCACCCACACTTTGTCATTTTTCTGGAGTCAGGTAAAACCCACTGAGAAAATGACGATGCTGGCGAGCCCAGCTTCGCAGCGATTGGATCGCCATTTGAAAGGGTGGCCCGAACTCCAAACACCCGCTAAAGGAGGACATTTAAAATATTTATGCAAGACCATTACACGGTTATACTATGGAATTATTTTTTATTTCAGGACAATAGCTGCACTATCCCTAGCTGCCAAAGGATGGTGCTGTGAGGCTGTTTTTGGAGCAATTATCATGCATTTTCCAAATATGTTCATAAACAATGATAGAGTCAGAAATTATTCTGCTTCAACAAGAACTTTAAAATTTGATAATGTGTTCAAAATCATATCTTCACAATCTCCTCTTAAGGACATATTAGCTCATTAAGTGTTTGGTACATTCAGTTTGTAGAGATGTCTCCATTATACTCATGGCACCATTGGTTAGGGGCAATAAACATTTTAGTTTTTCTCAGTTGCTCCCTCCCTGGTGAACTCTCTGAGCCGTGTCCCTTTCCTCTGAATGGAGTGTTTTTCCACGTAATTTGGCATCTTCTACAAACGTTATCATTCTGTTTCATTGTTAGGGGAAGAAGGAAACAGGAAATATTTCTGATTGTCCCAACATTCAAGGCCGTCTATTAATGGATTTTTCCCTGTAGAATCTTTGACTCGATTTTCAGGTTCTCTCTCAGAGGATGAATGAGTAACTATTTCCTTCAGTTGTCACCAAGTCCTCTGCATGGAGCCTAATGTTCAGACCATGTTTATTTGTACTACACAAGTGTCAGGCAATGACCATCTCCTACAAGAGAGGATCTAACGACTGTCCCTTGACATTCAATGGCATTACCATCACTGAATCCCACACAAGCAACATCCTTGGGGTTACCATTGATCAGAAACTGATTTGGACTACCAGGGCAAGTTGAAGGCTGGGAATCCTACAGCGATTAAGACCCCCCCCCCCCCCCCCCCCCCAAAAGCCAGTCCACCATCTACAGGGCACAAGTCAGGAGTGTGATGGAATACTCTCCATTTGCCTGGATGAGCGCAGCTCCAACAACACTGAAGAAACTTGACACCATCCAGGACAATGCAGCCTGCTTGATTTCTCCCCCATGCACAAACATTCAACCCCCCACCACCGACGAACAGTAACAGCCGTGTGTACCATCTACAAGATGCACTGCAGTAACTCACCGAGGCTCCTTCAGCAGCACCTTCCAGACCCATGACCACTACCATCTAGAAGGACAAGAGCAGCAGATACCTGGGACCCCCACCTTGGAGGTTCCCCTCCAAGTTGCTCACCATCCTGACTTGGAAATATTTTGGCCGTTCCTTCACTGTCACTAGGGCAACATCCTGGAACTCCCTCCCTAACAGCACAGTGCGTGTACCTCAAGGACTGCTGCGGTTCAAGGACAACTAGTGATAGGCAACAAATACCAGCCTAGCCAGCGACGCCCACATTCCAGAATTGTTTTTTTTTAAATCACATCTTAAAATAGGACAAAACTAAACTCTTTGTTCTGTTCACGCGCTAACTCGAGAACCACTTTTATCAGATTGTCCAGTGCAAAGATGTCCAACTATGGTCTAAATTCATACTTCAAAATCAGCCAGAGCCATCACATTAATTCCCATACTGTTCCTGTAATTCCCTGCATTGGTGGGAGGTTCCCAATTGGTCCTGTTACACATGGCACAGGTTGTTAGAAAATGGAGACACAACAGCACAGACAAACAGACATGCAATACTCTCGGGATGCCATTCAAATCAACAAAAACTAACAATCTCACGGAGGCTTCAGGCGTTGGTGTAGTAAGTGTTTCTTCAATTCCTGTGAAATAAATTACTGGGAAATATATTGAAGGGGACAGTATAAAGAGGCAATTAGCAGTAGATTGATAGCAAGAAGGGACTGAAGGGATATCGGGTGGAGAGTACACTGAGAAGAAGGGGTGGCCTTGTTCAGTCTACTAGTCTTTTCCCATTTCTAAAAAATTGTAATTTGGGAGAACTCTGTCAAAATATGCAACTGCCTGCTGGGAGAACTGGCTGAAACACTTCATATGGACCTTTCTATAATTCCTTGGGGTGTTCAGTAGTAACTGAATGGAAAGAATGCAGACTATTTAAAGAAAGTGTTTTGAAATGTCTCCACCGTGGAGGTTCATTGTAATCTGACCTTTATCTCTGACTCTTTGTTACAACAGTCTCTGGAAAATAGGTTTTCTAATCAGCTTCCCTCTGAATCACCCTGGCATTAAAAGAATTTGTTTCAGGAATCTTTCACATGGATATTAAACTCTCTGGCAAGTTCCAAATCCCTGCTCAATACAGCTCAGTCAGTGAGCCCTACGGATGCTGCAATCAAGTGGTGATGGTTCTCATGAGCACCCACTCCTCTTACACTAATGTGGGTGGTTTCGATAAGACCTTTAAAGGTGGCGAAGATGAAATTCTGGAGGAGGGCGATACAAGGTAGGAGTGAGAGAGCTGAAAGACTGCCTGCAATAGTGTGTTTGGGACAAGGAGTTTGAATGGAGGAGCTGGGCGAACAGAAGCAAGGCCAGAGGCAGAGGACTGGAGAAGATTACCGAGTTAAATTGCACCAAGTCTCTGAAGAGAATTACAGATTAGGACAATGATTTTGAATCGAGGATAGTGACCGAGTGGAGTTGATGGATGAGCTGGGAATAAGCAGGACATGATATGTGTGGCAGAGCTTTGAGCAAGTGGCATTTATGGAAAGTTAAGGATTGAGGATTGGAGCCCAGAAAGGAGATGGTTCTGATCGTCGCATCTGGAGGTGAGAACGAATGTCAGCAATGGAAGGGCCGAGGGAGAGGCAGAGGTGGAAATTGGTCACAGAAAGGATTCTTGATGTTGAGGTGAAGGAAGCCTGAAATATCCAGGACTTAGGAATTGTTGAAATTGTGGCTCGAAATATGTTTCTATTTGTGGACCAGTGCACCAGTAAATAAAGTCAGAATGGGAAACATGGTAAAAAGACAGAATTAAAGGCTCTATACCTCAATGCGTGCAGCATTTACAAAAAGATGGATGAGTTGATAGCACAAATAGAAATTAATTATTATGCTCTGGTAACCATTACAGATGGTTGCAAAGTAATCATGGCTAGGGCCTGAATCCTCAGGGGTATTTGACATTTTGGATGGAAAGGAAGAAAGGAAAAGGTGGAGTAGCTTAGTCAGGTAGGAGAGAAATGTTCTTGGTTCGGAGGATAAGATGTTTAGGTGTAGATAGGAAATAACAAAGGAAATAAGGCACAGGTGGGAATCGTTTATAGGCATCCTGAAAGTAATTACACATTCAGATTGAGTATGAATCAAGAAGTAACATGGTTTTGTAATAACAGATCTACAATAATTGTGGGTGGTTTTAATCTTCATATAGAGTGGACAAATCAAGTTGACAAAGGAAGCTTGGAGGATGAGCCCATAAAGTCTATTCAGGATGGTTTCTTAGCACAATATACCTTCTGCAAGCATTCAGGGAATAGGTTATTTTAGACCTGGTAATGTATAATGCAGCAATATTAATTAATGTTCTCATAGTAAAGGATCTTCATGGCAAGAGTGATCATAACATGTAGAATTTCACGTTTTGTTTTAGAGTGAGAGATGTGGATCTGAAACGAGAGATTTATATGAAGGCAATTTGAAGGATGTGAAGACAGAGTTGGCTAAAATGGAATGGGAAAATGGTTAAAAGCTAACATGGTAGAGAAACAGTGCCATTTAAGAAAGTATTTTATAACTCTTGACAAAGATATCTTTTATTGAGTAAGAAAGACTCTATGAGAAAGGTGCTGTTATACCGTCAATTCACTGTGAGACCGTGAGAACGAGTGAACATTAGGCTTTAATATCCATGAACTCGCCTGCCAGAGTCGGCTGTACAAATGGGTGGCCACCCACAGGTGGCCGGACTATATATGGCCCCAATGAGGGTGGAGCCAGAGGCGGAGCCCACCGGGGTTCCAGTACAGTACCTGGAAGTAGCCCGTATCATCACTTCCAGGTCATGGGTCACATCATTATACAGACAGTACAGACAGCTCATGCATTAGGTGAAATACATTCACCACAGGTGCACCATCCATGGCTAACTAAGGAAGATAAGGATGGTGTCAAAGTGAAAGAAAAAATGTATAATGCTACAAAGATTAGTTGTGACCCAGAGGACTGGAAAACATTTCGAAACAACAAAAAGGATGACGAACAGAATGGCAAAGAGCCAACTTCTGTATGAGAGAAAGCTAGCAAGAAAGATCAAAACAGTCAAAGCTAGAAGTATATGAAAAGGAAAATGGTAGCTAAAACAGACATTGGATCGTTAAGAGAGTGAGACTGGGCAATTAATATTTGGAAACAAGGAAATGGATGACACTTTGGGTGGGATTCTCCATCCAGTGACGATGGAATCAGGAAGGGAGATCAAGTGGAGAATCGAGCATCAGCTGAAAATCGAAGCCAGTGTTGGTGCCCGATGCAATGCATTCCACGCTGGTTGTGGCTATGCAAATTGTACAGTAAATATTATTGACATATCATTAATGGACCTGACCCGACAATACCGAGAGCAAGGAGAGCGAGGAGAGGGAGGAGAGAGAGGGCTACAGTGTGCTGAAAGTTGTGCCAGAGTCGGGGTCAGGGTGGAAGGGTCACCACTTTCACAGCTTGTAAGGGAGTCGAGGTTATGACAGGAAAGTAGAGTTAAGACCACAGTCAGATCAGCCATGATCTTATTGAATGGTGTAGCAGGCTGGATGGGCTGAATGGCCGACACCTGCTCCTTCTTCTAATCTTTAATACTGAAGCAGATTTGGGACTGAGGGAAGTGCTGGATGTACAGAGCTGAGTAGCAGCAGTGTACAGGTATGAAATCTTACCCGATGCCTTTGGTGCTGTTCCTCTGGAGCACTAAGTAATAAGGAAGAATAGAGGTGAAGGGTTGATCCTTGAGGCTGGCTGACTGGCGAAAGTGAAGAGAAACCATTGTTGGAGCTGCATCAGAGTGATCAGATGGGTGAAAATATAAATAAATTAATCTATGTTTAATTTTTAAGTCTTTAGTTAATTTCTTGAGGCCTGTAAAGCTGATGCATAACCACCGGATAGGTGGCACCAGAGCAACATAACTGCTTTTTATGTTTTTAAAATATTTTTTATCCTCCTCCCTTTTCACATTTTCTCCCAAATTTACACCCACCAACAATAAACAATAATCAGCAGCGAATATGTCAATCCCCATATCAATAACAACGATCCCATCCTCCCACCAAACCTCAAACATTAGCCCGCATGTTCACACAAACAAATGACAAAAAGGAATTCGGGACCACCCATAGTCACCGTCAACACACAGCCCCCCTCCCCCAATGCTCCCACCCCCCCCCCCCACCCCCCCAACTAATGTTCGATGTTATCCAGTTCTTGAAAGTGCATAATGAATAATGCCCATGAATTGTAGAACCCCTCCATCCTTCCCCTCAGTTCAAACTTAACCTTCTCAAGAGTCAAGTATTCCAGCAGGTCCCCCCCACCACGCCAGGGCACAGGATGGAGAGGCCGCTCTCCAACCCATGAGGATCCACCTTCGGGCGATGAATGAGGCGAAGGCTACAACATCTGCCTCCGCACCCGTTTCCAACCCTGGCTGGTCCGACACCCCGAATATGGCCCCCCTGGGGACCCGGGTCCTGTTTCATGTGCACCACTTGAAATGAAATGAAAATGAAAATCGCTTATTGTCACGAGTAGGCTTCAATGAAGTTACTGTGAAAAGCCCCTAGTCGCCACATTCCGGCGCCTGTTCGGGGAGGCTGGTACGGGAATGGAACTCGCGCTGCTGGCTGACCCTTGGTCTGCTTTAAAAGCCAGCTCCTTAGCCCTGTGCTAAACCGGCCCCTACTTTAGAAATTATCTTAAAAACCTCCTTCCAATCCTCCAGCTTGGGGTAGGACTAAAACATATGAACGTGATTAGCGCCCCCCCCGCAACGTACACACACGTCTTCTACTCCTTCAAAGAATCAGCTCATCCTTGCCCTCGTGAGGTGTGCTCTGTTTACCACCTTCAGCTGTATCAGCCCCAACCTCGCGCACGAGGTGGAGGCATTCACTCTCCGGAACACCTCACACCAGGGGCGGAATTCTCCGCAACGGCCGACGCCGTCGTGAAACCCGGAGTGTTTCACGACGGCATCGGAGGCCGCTCCTCGCCCCCTATTGTCCCCCTCCGGGGTGGTCGGAGCGGCATTTCGTGAAGATCGGCCGCCGGGCCTTGACGCTTGCGTCAAGGCGGCGTGCCGATAATGACGCAGCCGGCGGCACCTTAGTGACGTCAGCCGTGCATGCGCAGGTTGGCCGGCTCCAACCCGTGCATGCGCGGTTGCCGTCTTCCCCTCCGCTGCCCCGCAAGACGTGGTGGCTTGAACTTGCGGGGCGGCGAAGGGGAAAGAGTGCGTCTCTTGGACACTGATCGCGGGCCAGTCCCCTCAGGCCCCAAACTCACCTTTCACGCGATGTTCACGCCGGCAGCGACCAGGTGTGGTTGCCGCTGGCGTGAACAGGTCGGGAACGGCAGGCCGCTCGGTCCATTCGGGCCGGAGAATCGCGGGTCGCCGTGAAAAACAAAATACTCACTCGTGTCTAGATTTAGTTTGTATCCCGAGAAAGACCCAAACACTCGAAGCAGCTCCAATATTCCCCCTATCGACACACTCGGTTCCGACACATATAACAGCAAGTTATCGGTATATAAGGACACCCTATGCTCTATTACCCCCCCCCCCCCCCCCCCCCCACCCGCACTATTCCTTTCCATACCCCCAAACTTCTGAATGCGATAGCCAACGGCTCAATCGCAAGTGCAAACAGTAGGGGGGACATAGGACATCCCTGCCTAGTCCCACGGTGGAGATAAAAGTATCTCGAGCTGATGCTGTTTGTGCGGACACTCGCCCTCGGCTCTGTATATAATAACTTTACCCAGTTCACAAATCTTGGTCCAATCCCAAACCGCTCCAGAACTGCCATCAAGTACCCCCATTCTACCCGGTCAAATGCCTTCTCGGCGTCCAATGCCACATCCACCTTTGTTTCCTTCCCCTCTGCCAGTGCCATAACGTTCAATACCTTTCTAATGTTGGAAAAGAGCTGCCTCCCTCTCACGAACCCCGTCTGATCTTCACCTATCACCTTCGGGAGGCACTCCTCCAGCCTACCCGCCAGTACCTTCGCCAATATTTTTGCGTCCACATTCAGAAGTGATATGGGTCTATACGACCCACACTCCGTCAGATCCTTATTTTTTTTTAGCAACAGGGAAATCGATGCCCGACCCAAAGTTTGTGGCAACACCCCCTTCGCTATCACCTCTTCAAACATCCCCACCATCAGGGGTGCCAGCTTATCCTTGAATTTTTTATAACATTCCACCGGAAACCCATCCGGCCTTGCTACCTTCCCCGACTACATCTTCCCAATCACATCCTTTATCTCCTGCTCCCCTATCGCTACTTCTAATGTAGCCCTGTCCCGCTCCCCTAACTTCGGGTACTCCAACCCATCTAGAAATTCCTGTATCTCACGGTCTCCCCCGGGTGGCTGACCTGTACAACCTCATAAATTTCCTCAAAAACCTTGTTAATCAGTCCGGATCCACCACCAACTTCCCTGCCCTATCCCTCACCTGAACAATTTCCCTTACCGCTGCTTCCCTCCGGAGCTGACCTGCTAACATACCTTATCTCCATGTTCGTAAACTGCACCCCTTACTCGCCTCAGTTGATGCACCGCCTTCCTGGTGGACAGTCGGTCGAAGCTCGCCTGTAGTTCCTTCCTCTTTTCCAGCTTCACTGGGTCCCCTTCTTCTGCATAACTCCTATCCACCTCCAACATCGCATCTATTACCCTCTGCCGCTCCAATCTCTCCTCTTTCTCCACCCCGGCCTTAAACAAAATCACCTCACCCCTCACCACCGCCTTTAGAGCCTCCCAGGTGACCGCCTTCGACACCTCACCCGTACAGTTAAAAACTACATATTCCTCAATTACCTTTTCAATTTTGTCACAGAACCCTTGGTCCCACAAAAATCCGACCCTGGTCTCTGCGCTACCCCCTTCTCCAGTACCATATCCACCCAATGCGGAGCGTGATCTGACACTGAAATGGCCGAGCATTCCGACCCCTTAACCCCAGCCAGCAAAGCCTTCCCCACCACAGAAAAGTTGATCCGCGAGCATATCTTATGGACTGCTGAGAAAAACGAGTACTCCCGTACCCCTGGGTGCAGAAACCTCCAAGGGTCCACCCCTCCCATTTCCACCATTAGCCCAGCCAGCGCCTTCACCCCCCCCTGATGGGACCAGCGAGCGCGGCCGTGATCTGTCCAACCGTGGCTCCTGCACCAAGTTCCAGTCCCCCCCCGCTATCAGTTCGTGTGTGTCCAAGTCGAGAATGGCCCCAAACATCTTCTTTGCGAATCCCACACGTCCCAATTTGGACCGTATACACTTCACAGCGCCACTAACCTCCCCTCCAGCACCCCTGTCACAATCACATATCTACCCCCCGATCTGGCACCACCTTCTCCATCTGGAACCGTACCCTTTTGCTGACCATTACCGCTACCCCTCGAGCCCTTCCGTCAAATCCGGAGTGAAACACCTGACTAACTCCACCCTTTTTAAGTCTCACCTGGTCCTTCACCCTCAGGTGAGTCTCCTGCAGCATTGCTACATCAGCTTTCAAACATTTAAGATGCGTAAGCACACTTGACTGGACCTCCTAACCCCCTCACGTTCCACGTGACTATCCTAACTGGGGGTCTCTCCCCCCCCCCCCCCCCACCCTTCTTCACCATCATCATACCACCAGGCCCTGCCCCATGAACCTGACTCGCCCCTATCCATTATTAACATTGAACCCCTTCCCCCCCCTCTCAAAACCCCTCCCCTACATTTCCTCTCGAAAATACATCTCCCACTATCAATCCCTTCCCCCCACACAGCCCCCCCCCCCCACCCCCCACCCCCCCCCCCCCCCCCCCCCCACCCCCGCTCGCCTCATAGGCCCATCAAAACCTGCCAATCAGGCTCCAGTGTCCGCAGCCCTCCTCTCACCTCCGTTCACTAGCCAACTTTAGTTAGCTAGCGCGGGGTGACTCCCCCCGCCAATCTATACCGTCCCCTCCCACCCAGTCCCAGAGAAAGAAAAAACCAAAACAATCCAACCCATACAATTCACTAAACTAAGATATAACCATCACAACACAGAATGCCAATCAACCCAACGAATAACTTGAACTCTGTAACAATGTGAAGAGAAGTAAATTACAATACACGTCAGTAAAAAGAAAGTTATAACATTTGTGCATTTTCCAGCCCCCAATGACAGTCCACAGTCTCTCTTCCAGCTCCGCTCCTCACGTCTGTCACAAGCCTTCTGCCCTCACGAACGCCTCAGCTGCCTCGAAATAAAAGTCTTTGGCATCATACGTCACCCTCAGCTTCGCTGGGTACACCATACCAAATCACACCCCCTTCTTGTACAGTGCCACCTTCACTCGCCCGAACGCCGCTCGTCTTTTTACCAACTCCACCGTCAAGTCGTGGTAGGTCTGAACTCCAGCACCATCCCAGAGCACCTCACGCTTCTGCTTCGCCCAGTTTAACACCTTCTCCTTCATGCAGAACTTATGGAAGCAGATAATTACTGCCCTTGGCGGCTCATTCACTTTGGGCTTCGGTGTTAATGACTGATGAGCTCGGTCCAGTTCGTACTGAGAGGGGTTCTCACCCTCCTCCATCAACTCTGCCAACTTCTTAGCGAAGTACTCTGTTGGCCTTGGGCCCTCTGTCCCTTCGGGCAAGCCCACAATTCTCAGATTGTGCCGCCTCGATTGGTTCTCCAAATCCTCAAGCTTTGCTCGTAGTCCTCTGTTGGCCTCCACCACCCTCCGCAGCTCGTCCCCCATCGAGATGACCTGGTCGCTGTGCTGCGACGCGGCCTCCTCCACTTCCTTCATCTTCTCGCCCTGCTCTCTCATCTCGGCTGATATCTTTGCCACAGCTACTCTCACCGGGGCAACTGCCTCCTCCACTAATGACTTCAATGCCACCGTCATCTCCTTCTTCAAGGCCTCCACGTGCTTCGCAAACTGCTTCTCCAGCTCCACTGCCATCATCTCGGTCATCTTCTCCACCGTAAGTAGTGTGGCCGCCATCCACCATCTTGTCAGCTTTGCTGGTCCTCTCATTCAACGGCGAGCCCGCATTTTCTCCCTTCCTCGACGCTGCTTTTCGCATCCTTTAAGAACTTACTATTTTTCCCTTTTTTTCACCCTTCTTTCCTTCTTCAATCTTTTTTTTATTTCATAGAAAAACAAAAAATTCTTCCTTCAAAAAAAAGAAAACAAAACTTTCACCAAGTTTCTTTAAAACCTCTTTCTCTTTTTTGTATTCAGAATTTCCCTGGGACCGGACTCGAGTCATCTTTCCACATTCTAGGCGGGAGCCACCTGATGTGGGACATCTCACCTACATCGCGCCCTGGCCTGCCGCCTCAACCCCACTGCTCCGACCTCCACGCGTGCTGGGCCCGAACCCGTCAGCACCAGCCGCCTGACACCTGCATGGGGTTCCTCGCCGGTTTTCAAACCGGCCCCGCTTGATGCCCAGGACGGCCCCAAAGGCCGACAATAATCAGGGGGGGAGAGCAAAGAATCGGGGAAAACTCCGAAAGCGCTGAGAATAGTGGCCACCGGAGGGAGCTCCTCTCGATGCGGCCGACCTGCTCGCAAACGCCACCCGTGTCCAGCAACATAACTGCTTGACAATCCTGAGACTCGTTCCTCCATCTGTCTTGTCATTTCTCATTACCCATCCCTGGCCATTTGCTGCACCGCTTCCCATCTCAATTTTCCAATCTGTGCCCAGCTTCTGGCCCCTGCTCTGCACCCAGTCACAGCTCTGTCCTCTACGCTGCACCCAGTCACAGCTCTGTCCTCTGCCCAGCCTCTACCCTGCACCCAGTCACTGCTCTGTCCTTGCCCAGCCTCTACCCTACACCCAGTCACTGCTCTGTCCTCTACGCTGCACCCAGTCGCTGCTCTGTCCTCTGCCCAGCCTCTACCCTACACCCAGTCGCTGCTCTGCCCAGCCTCTACCCTGCACCCAGTCATAGCTCTGTCCTTGCCCAGCCTCTACCCTGCACCCAGTCACAGCTCTGTCCTTGCCCAGCCTCTACCCTGCACCCAGTCGCTGCTCTGTCCTCTGCCCAGCCTCTACCCTACACCCAGTCGCTGCTCTGCCCAGCCTCTACCCTGCACCCAGTCGCTGCTCTGTCCTCTACGCTGCACCCAGTCACAACTCTGTCCTTGCCCAGCCTCTACCCTGCACCCAGTCGCTGCTCTGTCCTCTGCCCAGCCTCTACCCTGCACCCAGTCACTGTCCTCTGCCCAGCCTCTACCTTGCACCCAGTCGCTGCTCTGTCCTTGCCCAGCCTCTACCCTGCACCCAGTCACTGCTCTCTGTCCTCTACGCTGCACCCAGTCACAGCTCTGTCCTCTGCCCAGCCTCTACCCTGCACCCAGTCACAACTCTGTCCTCTGCCCAGCCTCTACCCTGCACCCAGTCACAACTCTGTCCTTGCCCAGCCTCTACCCTGCACCCAGTCACAACTCTGTCCTCTGCCCAGCCTCTACCCTGCACCCAGTCACAACTCTGTCCTTGCCCAGCCTCTACCCTGCACCCAGTCACTGCTCTGTCCTCTACGCTGCACCCAGTCACAACTCTGTCCTTGCCCAGCCTCTACCCTGCACCCAGTCGCTGCTCTGTCCTCTGCCCAGCCTCTACCCTGCACCCAGTCACAACTCTGTCCTTGCCCAGCCTCTACCCTGCACCCAGTCACAACTCTGTCCTCTGCCCAGCCTCTACCCTGCACCCAGTCACTGCTCTGTCCTCTACGCTGCACCCAGTCACAACTCTGTCCTTGCCCAGCCTCTACCCTGCACCCAGTCGCTGCTCTGTCCTCTGCCCAGCCTCTACCCTGCACCCAGTCACTGTCCTCTGCCCAGCCTCTACCTTGCACCCAGTCGCTGCTCTGTCCTTGCCCAGCCTCTACCCTGCACCCAGTCACTGCTCTCTGTCCTCTACGCTGCACCCAGTCACAGCTCTGTCCTCTGCCCAGCCTCTACCCTGCACCCCGTCGCTGCTCTGTCCTCTGCCCAGCCTCTACCCTGCACCCAGTCGCTGCTCTGTCCTCTGCCCAGCCTCTACCCTGCACCCAGTCACAGCTCTGTCCTTGCCCAGCCTCTACGCTGCACCCAGTCACAGCTCTGTCCTCTGCCCAGCCTCTACCCTACACCCAGTCACTGTCCTCTGCCCAGCCTCTACCCTGCACCCAGTCACTGCTCTGTCCTCTACGCTGCACCCAGTCACAGCTCTGTCCTTGCCCAGCCTCTACCCTGCACCCAGTCACAGCTCTGTCCTTGCCCAGCCTCTACCCTGCACCCAGTCACAGCTCTGTCCTTGCCCAGCCTCTACCCTGCACCCAGTCACAGCTCTGTCCTTGCCCAGCCTCTACCCTGCACCCAGTCACAGCTCTGTCCTTGCCCAGCCTCTACCCTGCACCCAGTCGCTGCTCTGTCCTCTGCCCAGCCTCTACCCTACACCCAGTCGCTGCTCTGTCCTCTGCCCAGCCTCTACCCTGCACCCAGTCACAGCTCTGTCCTCTGCCCAGCCTCTACCCTACACCCAGTCACTGTCCTCTGCCCAGCCTCTACCCTGCACCCAGTCGCTGCTCTGTCCTCTGCCCAGCCTCTACCCTACACCCAGTCACTGTCCTCTGCCCAGCCTCTACCCTGCACCCAGTCACTGCTCTCTGTCCTCTGCCCAGCCTCTGCTCACTGCTCTATATGCTGTTTCTACTCCAGTAACCACTCTCTGCCCCATGCCCAGTCACCGCTTCCTGTCCCATGCCAGTCACCGTTTCCTGCCCCGTGCCCAGTAACCACTCCCTGCCCCATGCCAGACACCGTTTCCTGCCCCATGCCAGTCACCGTTTCCTGCCCCGTGCCCAGTAACCACTCCCTGCCCCATGCCAGACACCGTTTCCTGCCCCATGCCCAGTCACCGCTTCCTGCCCCATGCCAGTCACCGTTTCCTGCCCCGTGCCTAGTAACCACTCTCTGCCCCATGCCCAGTCACCGCTTCCTGCCCCATGCCAGTCACCGTTTCCTGCCCCGTGCCCAGTAACCACTCCCTGCCCCATGCCCAGTCACCGCTTCCTGCCCCATGCCAGTCACCGTTTCCTGCCCCGTGCCCAGTAACCACTCTCTGCCCCATGCCCAGTCACCGCTTCCTGCCCCATGCCAGTCACCGTTTCCTGCCCCGTGCCCAGTAACCACTCCCTGCCCCATGCCCAGTCACCGCTTCCTGCCCCATGCCAGACACCGTTTCCTGCCCCATGCCCAGTCACCGAGCCACTATCTTTTATTTGAAGCTATCTCTTTGTTCTCAAGAGCTTCGAGATGCTCAAAACAGAGAGAAAGCCTCTTTTAAAAAAAAACCTAGTTAGAAAAACAGCTGCTCCTCTACTTAATGGACCCCTGTAGAGTTGTATAAACAAACAACAGTTTATACAGTAACCCTCGCTTTGAAACTGCCTGGACCTGTCAATTAAAAGGCAATAGTCCGTGAAATTGAATGCATACAATGCAATTCAAAGATTTCAGGGCTCTAGGCATACCAACAGGCATGAAAAAGTTAAAGGATAATAGACTTGAGTGTGAAAAAAACACTTCACAAAGGTTTTCACCACACTAAAAAGAAATACTTTTTCCTTCATCTCACAGATCTTTGAACTTGACATGCTTAAACTTGAAGGGTTTAGGGCTGCTGATGGGAAGATCAGCCAAACAGCCCCACCCTGACCTGAACCCATCCAGCCCAGCACAGACCCCCCCCCCCCCCCCAACCCCCAACCCCCTCAGCACCCTGGAGGCTCTGGAGGCAATTGTAGGGAGAGTACTCACTCCCTATCCACTCCTCAAAGTACAAGCCGCCAAGTGCTTGTTTGTCAGGAGTTACACCAATTTGCACCAGTGGCACTCTCAGCTGGGGCGGGGGGGGGGGGGGGGGGGGGGTGGAACATCCCAGGAGGCAGCTGAATTGGGCACCCTGTTCCTAAATGAGATTCAAATAAGTGATAATGACCTATTTGCATGTTCCCGCCGGGTCTGGGTGGGAACCTTGTTGGGGCCAGCGGTATAAGCTGGGAAACTCAGAATGGGTTTCAAGGCCAGTGTGAAACCCATATTTGCCCCTGCCCAAATCACTGGGCCATCGGGACCCTGCTGATGGCTCCGGAGTATTCTTCCCAGTATCTTTCACAAACGTAGGACATCCCAAAATGTTTTCAAGCCAATGAAGTGGTTTTAAAGTGTGGTCAGTGTTATAATGTAGGATGGCAACACATTGCTAATTTTGCATTATGATTTGAGGTCAATCCTGGCATGAACAAAATTGTTCTAAAATAAATCTAAGGGAATATGACAGAAATTCCCGAATGAATGGCCATTTACCTTGAACAAAGTAAACTTTTGTCACCAAGTCTGACAGTCCCCTGTTCACCTCTATGAGTCTCCTTATAGGGTTCTGTATTCACGGAATTTTGAGTAACATTGGAAAAGTGAACACAGTAAGGTTCAGTTCTGTTGTACGAGATGATGATTTGCCGATTGCTTTTACTTGCCTCAGTTTCCGTCCATTTGTGCCAATTACCAGCCTTGCAACCCATTAATGTCCATTAGTGAACAGCCAGCAATCCACAACGGATGCAGGACACATGATGCACCTCCCCCGCTATTTATTTTTGACAGCTTGTTTATAAACATTGCTCTGATTGTATGCTGCTCCTGATATCCCCTTAAAATTACCCAGTGCTGCAGACCTCACACTAATTGAGTTTGAACAATTATTTTCAGAACCTCAGTGTTAAAGTCATCCCTGCCCTGTTTAATGTTGCATCCACCATTTCATTTGTGCCTCTTAACGGTACATTCACACGAAAACAAGCAGTGACACTTACCTCGGAGCTTTCAATGCCATTATTCTTTTCTTTTTTTCAGCTATTGGTGAATGATGTCATGAAGATCTCAAAGGCCCTATTACAATGGACGTAGCTTTGTTTTATTTACGCTCTTTGCACTGCATAATTGACAAGATAATCAACTCTGGAGGCATCACAGCACAAACCCAAAACTATCCTCAAATAGCAGTGAGAAAGCAGGGAAAATTATGTGCCAAACTTTCCACCCTTTGTAAACTTGAGTTCATCCAAAGCTCTGCTGCCATATTCCAACTTACACCAAATCCTGTTTACCCATCATCCCTGCACTGACCCGCATTGGATCCTGGTATGCAACACATTTAACATTTTCATCCTTGTGTTCAAATCTTTCCATGGTTTCATCCTCTTTGTCTCCTCCTCCAGCCCCACAACCCCCAAGAATTCTAGCCCCTTATTCCCCCCTTACCTTGTCCACCATTGGAGCTGCTTCAGCTCTAAGCTTTGAATTCCCTTATAGAATCCTGCAGTGGGATTCTCCGTCGGCAGGATCCTCTGTTCCACCGACAGCACACCCATGCCCACGCATTTCCCAATGGAGTGAGGTGGCCACAATGGGAAACCCCATTGGCCAGCTGCTGGAAAGGAGAATTCCACCCCTGATGCCTCTCTCCTCCTCAAAGACTCCGTAAAACAGATATTTTTGACCAAGTTTTGGTCACTTTTACTAATATCTAACTTAATGCCAATTTTAGTTTGATAATGCTCCTGTGAAGGATGTTTTACTATGTTAAAGATGCTATATAAATGCACATTATTGTTACAATTTAAATTCAAACTAGTGGGGATCTTGTAAAATGTAAATATGAAATTTGCTGCAGGGTAGTGTTTCTTTAAAAAGTTGTCAGTGTGGGAGAAATGCTAGAGTGGGATCGATCAGGAATAGAGGTTCAGGCTTAGGAACATAGGAGCAGGAATAGGCCATTCAGCCCATTCAACCTGTTCTACCATTCAATACAATCATAGCTGATCATCCACTTCAATGCCTTTTTCCCATATCTTTCCATATCCCTTTGTGTCACTGGCACTTAGAAATCTTTCAGTCTTTGTTTTAAACATACTGAATGACAGCTTCCACAGCCTCTGAGGTAGAGAATTCCAAAGATTTACCACCCTGTGTCTAAAGAAATGTCTCATCTCAGTCCTAAGTGGCATTTCCCTTATTGCACCCTGATTCTAGACTTCCCAACCAGGGAAAACATCTTACCTGCATCTACCCTGGCTAGTTCTTTAGGGATTTTGTAGTTTTCAATGCTAGCACCTCTCATTCTTCAAACCTCTAGAGAGTACAGAGAATCTGCTCAATCTTTCATCATAAGACAGTCCCACCATCCCAAGAACAGTCTGGTGAACCATCATTGCACTCCCTTTGTGGCAATAATATCCTTTCTGAGGTAAGGGGACCTAAACTGTACACAGTACTCCAGGTGTGGTCTAACCAAGCTTCTATACAATTGAAGCAAGTCCTTACTACTCCTGTACTCAAATCCTCTCACGATAAAGATGAACACTCCATTAGCCTTCCTAATAGCTTGTTGCACATGCAGGTTAGCCTCCAGTGACTTATATTCATCAAACATGATTTCTCTTTCATAAATCCATGCTGACCATGCCCAATCAGAGCATTATTATCCAAGTGTCCATTTATCACATCCTTACGGACAAGGACATCCAGGACTTTTTATACCTTCTAATCTCTGACCATTTAAGAAATACTCTGCAAATCTATTCCTTCTATCAAAATAGATAACCTCACATTTTTCCTCAATTTATTCCATCTGCCATGTTCCTGCCCACTCACCAATTCTTCTCAAATCCTTCTGTAGTCACTTTACATCTTCCTCACAACACATATTCCCGTCTGACTTTGCATCATCCACAAACTTGGAAATATAACATTTGGTCCCCACATCCAAATGATTGATATATATTGAGAACCGATGGAGTCCAAGAACTTATCCTTGTGGTAACCCACTAGTCACAGACTGCCAAAGTTAGAATGACCCGTTTATTCCTACTCTGTTTTCTGCCTGTTAGCCAATCCTCAAGATGTGTCAGTGTATTACCTCATATCCCATGTGATTTTATTTTGAAAGACTTATCAAAAGTCTTCTGAAAAACTAACCGGGTGGGATTCTCTGTCCTGCCAGCTCTGTTTTCCGTCGGGGCATGAGCGGGATTCTCCATTCCCACATCCGGCCAATGGAGTTTCTCATTGTGGCCACCCCACGCTGTCGGGAAAACTGTGGGAGTGAGTGCGCTGCTGGCGAAGTGGAGCTGAGCCTGCCAGTAGCATATACTTGCAGCAAAGATCAAGCCATGCTTGTCTAAGTTGTGTCCACCAACTTTCCTTTATCAATTCTGTCAGTAACATCCTCAGAAAATTCCAACAGATTCATCAAACATGATTTCTCTTTCATCAATCCATGCTGACCATGCCCAGTCAGAGCATTATTATCCAAGAGTCCATTTATCACATCCTTTATAGTGGATTCTAGCATTTTACCTACCACTGATGTAAAGCTAACAGTTTCCTGTTTTCTCTCTTCCTGCCGTCTTAATAATAATCTTTAATTGTCACAAGTATGAAATTACTGTGAAAAGCCCCTAGTTGCCACATTCCAGCACCTGTTCGGGTAAGCCGGTAAGGAATTCAACCGGCGCTGCTGGACTTGTTCTACATTACAAACCAGCTGTCTAGCCCACTGAGCTAAACCGGCCCAGTGACTTAAATAGTGAGGTGACATTTGCTACCTTCCAATCTGCAGGAACCATTCCAGAATCTGTAGAATTCTGGAAGATGATCATAATGCATCTACCATAGAACATAGAACATAGAACAATACAGCGCAGTACAGGCCCTTCGGCCCACGATGTTGCACCGACATGGGAAGTCAAAAACTAAAGGCCATCTAACTTACACTATGCCATTATCATCCATATGCTTATCCAAAAAACTTTTAAATGCCCTCAATGTTGGCGAGTTCACTACTGTTGCAGGTAGGGCATTCCACGGCCTCACCACTCTTTGTGTAAAAAACCTACCTCTGACCTCTGTCCTATATCTATTACCCCTCAATTTAAAGCTATGTCCCCTCGTGCTAGCCACCTCCATCCGCGGGAGAAGGCTCTCACTGTCCACCCTATCTAACCCTCTGATCATTTTGTATGCCTCTATTAAGTCACCTCTTAACCTTCTTCTCTCTAACGAAAACAACCTCAAGTCCATCAGCCTTTCCTCATAAGATTTTCCCTCCATACCAGGCAACATCCTGGTAAATCTCCTCTGCACCCGTTCCAAAGCTTCCACGTCCTTCCTATAATGAGGCGACCAGAATTGTACGCAATACTCCAAATGCGGCCGTACCAGAGTTTTGTACAGCTGCAACATGACCTCATGGCTCCGGAACTCAATCCCTCTACCAATAAAGGCCAACACACTATAGGCCTTCTTCACAACCCTATCAACCTGGGTGGCAACTTTCAGGGATCTATGTACATGGACACCGAGATCCCTCTGCTCATCCACACTGCCAAGAATTTTACCATTAGCCAAATATTCCGCATTCCTGTTATTCTTTCCAAAGTGAATCACCTCACACTTCTCTACATTAAACTCCATTTGCCACCTCTCAGCCCAGCTCTGCAGCTTATCTATGTCCCTCTGTAACCTGCAACATCCTTCCACACTGTCTACAACTCCACCGACTTTAGTGTCGTCTGCAAATTTACTCACCCAACCTTCTGTGCCCTCCTCTAGGTCATTTATAAAAATGACAAACAGCAACGGCCCCAGTACAGATCCTTGTGGTACGCCACTCGTAACTGAACTCCATTCTGAACATTTGCCATCAACCACCACCCTCTGTCTTCTTTCAACTAGCCAATTTCTGATCCACATCTCTAAATCACCCTCAATCCCCAGCCTCCGTATTTTCTGCAATAGCCGACTGTGGGGAACCTTATCAAACGCTTTACTGAAATCCATATACACCACATCAACTGCTCTACCCTCGTCTACCTGTTCAGTCACCTTCTCAAAGAACTCGATAAGGTTTGTGAGGCATGACCTACTCTTCACAAAACCATGCTGACTATCCCTAATCATATTATTCCTATCTAGATGATTATAAATTGTATCTCTTATAATCCTCTCCAAGACTTTACCCACAACAGACGTGAGCCTCACCGGCCTATAGTTACCGGGGTTATCTCTACTCCACTTCTTGAACAAAGGGACCACATTTTCTACCCTCCAGTCCTCTGGCACTATTCCTGTAGCCAATGACTACACTCTGATGTAAAATATCAGGTCCCGGTGGCTTGATTTTTCTTTTTAGCTTTCTTTGCCTTGGACGAATGTATAATTGTTGTAAATTATGTAATAATTCCTTTAAGACTACCCATTGCCAATGTACCATCACAGCATTTAACGTATTTTTTCAAACCAGCTCAGCCAATTCACCCCTCGCATCTTCATAATTTCCTTTGTTCAAATTCAACACTTTGGCTTCAGATTAAACGACCTCACTTTCAAACATGGCATCAAGTTTTACAATATTATGGTCTCTCATCCCAAAAGTTCTTTTACAATAAGATTATTAATTATCCCTTTCTCGCTACATAATCTAAATCTAAAATAACTTGTACTCTGTCCCTCTCTATCCCTCCCTAGCAAAGTCCCTCACTTGCATATACCAGAAATCATTTCCCTTCGGCAGCTCCACCCTCTCCTGCAGCTCTTCCAGACTTGCAAACCTCTGCTCCAGATATAGATCCCTTGCTCTCACCAGCCCTACCTCCCTCCACTTCCTATACATGCCATCCGTCGCCCCCAGCTTACACCCATGGTCCCCACACAATGGTGTCAGCACCGACATCCTTGCGATCCAGCGGGAGCGGCCTCTGGATTTTCGGCGGGAGCAGGAGCCTGTCGGGAAGGTGTGTGCCTGTAACAAGTCGGGCGGTTGCTAAACCCGAGACACTACACTTGCAGTGTCCCGCACCCTTCCACCTCCTCTAACCTAAGGGTTTGAGGGAATACCAGGTAAATTCTTCCTTTTATTTTTCTTGTTTTTTTTTATCTAGAGGGGATGTCAGGGAAGGCAGTACAATGTTCCTGCAGAATGTTTGAGGTGAGGGACGCCGTCAGTGTCCCTGCTGATTTCATCTGTGGGAAGTGCACCCAACTCCAGCTCCTCAAGAACCGTGTTAGGGAACTGGAGCTGGAGCTGGATGAACTTCGGGTCATTCGGGAGGCAGAGGGGTCATAGATAGAAGCTTCAGGGAGGTAGTTACGCCAAAGAATAAAGATAGATAGGTGACGGTGAGAGGGGCTGGGGGTAAGCAGTCAGTACAGGGATCCCCTGTGGTCGTTCCCCTTAGTAACAGGTATACCGCTTTGGATACTGCTGGGGAGGACGACTTACCAGGGGTAAGCCATGGGGTACAGGTCTCTGGCACAGAGTCTGTCCCTGTTGCTTAGAGGGAAGGGGGGAAAGGAGTAGAATATTAGTCATTGGAGACTCCATAGTTAGGGGGATAGATAGGAGATTCTGTGGGAACAAGAGAGACTCGCGGTTGGTGTGTTGCCTCCCAGGTGCCAGGGTCCGTGATGTCTCGGATCGTGTTTTCCGGATCCTTAAGGGGGAGGGGGAGCAGCCCCAAGTCGTGGTCCACATAGGTACCAATGACATAGGTAGTAAAAGGGATAGGGACGTAAGGCAGGAATTCAGGGAGCTAGGTGGAAACTTAGATCCAGGACACACAGAGTTATTATCTCTGGGTTGTTACCCGTGCCACGTGCTAGCGAGTCGAGGAATAGGGAGAGAGAGCAGTTGAACATGTGGCTGCAGGATGGTGCAGGAGGGAGGGTTTCAGATTCCTGGACAATTGGGGCTCATTCTGGGGTAGGTGGGACCTCTACAAATGGGATGGTCTACACCTGGACCAGAGGGGTACTAATATCCTTGGGGGGGGGGGTGGGGGGGGGGGGGGGGGGGGGGAGTTTGCAAATGCTCTTTGGGAGGGTTTAAACTAGTTCGGCAGGGGATTGGGAACCTGAATTGTAGCTCCAGTACACAAGAAGCTGAGAGTAGTGAGGTCATGAGTAAGGTTTCAAAGTTGCAGGAGTGTACCGGCAGGAAGGAAGGTGGTTTAAAGTGCGTCTACTTCAATGCCAGGAGCATCCGGAATAAGGTGGGTCAGTTTGCAGCATGGGTTAGTACCTGGGACTTTGATTTTGTGGCCATTTCGGAGACATGGATAGAGCAGGGACAGGAATGGTTGTTGCAGGTGCCGGGGTTTAGATATTTCAGTAAGCTCAGGGAAGGTGGTAAGAGAGGGGGAGGGGTGGTATTGTTAGTCAAGGACAGTATTACAGTGGCTGAGAGGGCATTTGATGAGGACTCGAATACTGAGGTAGTATGGGCTGAGTTAAGAAACAGGAAAGGAGAGGTCACCCTGTTAGGGCTTTTCTGTAGGCCTCCAAAAAGTTCCAGAGATGTAGAGGAAAGGATTGCAAAGATGATTCTGGATAGGAGCGAAAATAACAGGGTAGTTGTTATGGGGGACTTTAACTTTCCAAATATTGACTGGAAACACTATAGTTCGAGTATTTTAGATGGGTCCGTTTTTGTCCAATGTGTGCAGGAGGGTTTCCTGATGCAGTATGTAGATAGGCCAACAAGAGGCGAGGCCATATTGGATTTGGTACTGGGTAATGAACCAGGACAGGTGTTAGATTTGGAGGTAGGTGAGCACTTTGGTGATAGTGACCACAATTCGATTACGTTTACTTTAACGATGGAAAGGGATAGGTATACACCACAGGGCAAGAGTTATATCTGGGGGAAAGGCAATTATGATGCGATGAGGCAAGACTTAGGATGCATCGGCTGGAGAGGAAAACTGCAGGGAATGGACACAATGGAAATGTGGAGCATGTTCAAGGAACAGCTACTCCGTGTCCTTGATAAGTATGTACCTGTTAGGCAGGGAGGAAGTGGTCAAGCGAGGGAACCATGGGTTACTAAAGCAGTTGAAATACTTGTCAAGAGGAAGAAGGAGGCTTATGTGAATATGAGACGTGATGGTTCAGTTGGGTCGCTTGAGAGTTACAAGTTAGCTAGGAAGGCTCTAAAGAGAGAGCTAAGACGAGCCAAGCGAGGACATGAGAAGTCTTTGGCAGGTAGGATCAAGGATAACCCTAAAGCTTTTTATAGGTATGTCAGGAATAAAAGAATGACTAAGGTAAGAGTAGGGCCAGTCAAGGACAGTAGTGGGAAGTTGTGCGTGGAGTCCGAGGAGATAGGAGAGGTGCTAAATGAGTATTTTTCATCTGTATTCACACAGGAAAAAGACAAAGTTGTCGAGGAGACTGAGATACAGGCTACTGGGCTAGAAGGGCTTGAGGTTCATAAAGAGGAGGTGTTAGCGATTCTGGAAAGTGTGAAAATAGATAAGTCCCCTGGGCCGGATGGGATTTATCCTAGGATTCTCTGGGAAGCTAGGGAAGAAATTGCTGAGCCTTTGGCTTTGATCTTTAAGTCATCTTTGTCTACAGGAATAGTGCCAGAGGACTGGAGGATAGAAAATGGTGTCCCCTTGTACAAGAAGGGGAGTAGAGATAACCCCGGTAACTATAGACCAGTGAGCCTTACTTCTGTTGTGGGAAAAGTCTTGGAAAGGTTTGTAAGAGATAGGATGTCTAATCATCTGGAAAGGAATAATTTGATTAGAGATAGTCAACATGGTTTTGTGTAGGGTAGGTCGTGCCTCACAAACATCATTGAGTTCTTCGAGAAGGTGACCAAACAGGTGGACGAGGGTAAAGCAGTTGATGTGGTGTATATGGATTTCTGTAAAGCATTTGATAAGGTTCCCCACGGTAGGCTATTGCAGAAAATACAGAGGCATGGGATTCAGGGTGATTTAGCAGTTTTTTTTGGGTTTTTTAAATTTAGAGTACTCAATTCATTTTTTCCAATTAAGGGGCAATTTAGCCTGGCCAATCCACCTACCCTGCACATCTTTGGATTGTGGGGGCGAAACCCATGCAAACACGGGGAGAATGTGCAAACTCCACACGTTCAGTGACCCAGAGCCGGGATCGAACCTGGGACCTCAGCGCCGTGAGGCAGCAGGGCTAACCCACTGTGCCACCGTGCTGCCCGTGATTTAGCAGTTTGAATCAGAAATTGGCTAGCTGATAGAAGACAAAGGGTGGTGGTTGATGGGAAATGCTCTGACTGGTGTCCAGTTACTAGTGGTGTGCCACAAGGATCTGTTTTGGGGCTGCTGCTGTTTGTCATTTTTCTAAATGACCTGGAGGAGGGCGTAGAAGGATGGGTAAGTAAATTTGCAGATGACACTAAAGTCGGTGGAGTTGTGGACAGTGCAGAAGGATGTTACAAGTTACAGAGGGACATAGATAAGCTGCAGAGCTGGGCTGACAGGTGGCAAATGGAGTTTAATGCAGAAAATTGTGAGGTGATTCATTTTGGAAGGAATAACAGGAAGACAGAGTACTGGGCTAATGGTAAGATTCTTGGTAGTGTGGATGAGCAGAGAGATCTCGGTGTCCATGTCCATAGATCCCTGAAAGTTGCCACCCAGGTTGAGAGGGTTGTTAAGAAGGCGTACAGTGTGTTAGCTTTTATTGGTAGAGGAATTGAGTTTCGGAGCCATG
Organism: Scyliorhinus canicula; assembly: GCF_902713615.1. Lineage (NCBI taxonomy): Eukaryota > Metazoa > Chordata > Chondrichthyes > Carcharhiniformes > Scyliorhinidae > Scyliorhinus > Scyliorhinus canicula. The sequence continues at coordinate 104,825,751 of NC_052164.1, read as the reverse complement.
AGGTCATGTTGCAGTTGTACAAAACTCTGGTGCGGCCGCATTTGGAGTATTGCGTGTAGTTCTGGTCGCCACATTATAGGAAGGATGTGGAAGCATTGGAAAGGGTACAGAGGAGATTTACAAGAATGTTGCCTGGTATGGAGGGAAGATCATATGAGGAAAGGCTGAAGGATTTGAGGCTGTTTTCGTTAGAGAGAACAAGGTTAAGAGGTGACTTAATTGAGGCATACAAGATGATCAGAGGATTAGATAGGGTGGACATCGAGAGCCTTTTTCCTTGGATGGTGATGTCCAGCACGAGGGGACATCGCTTTAAATTGAGGGGAGATAGATATAGGACAGATGTCAGAGGTAGGTTCTTTACTCAGAGTAGTGGACTCGCCAACACTAAATGCATTCAAATGGTCATTGGATAGGCATATGGACGATAAGGGAATAGTGTAGAGGGACTTTAGAAGGATTTCACAGGACGGCGCAACATCGAGGGCTGAAGGGCCTGTACTGCGCTGTAATGTTCTATGTTCTATGTCTCCTGAACTGGCTCCACACCCTAATCATAGGCTGCACCACCGGGCTCACCGTGTACCTCCCCGGCGCCAGCAGAAGCACGCTGTCACGATGGTCCTCAGGCTTGACCCTCTACAGGACTCCTCCATCCTAACCCACTCTAATCCCTCTCCTTCCCACCACCGTCTCACCTACTCCGCATTCGATGTGATCCTGAGTTACCTAAATGTGGGGTTCAGATGGAAATAATGGAATTGTCTGGAGCTTCCGACAGTGGAGTTGAAAGCTTTTATTTTGGTATACTAAGGAAAATATGACCCTGAAATCTCTTCCAATGTGCTACACTCTATAGGCTGTGACAAAGTGCTGGAAATTTAATTTGTGAATTTTACAGTACTGAGATGTTTGGAACAACTCTTCTTTCTCGTAAAACATTTAAAAAATTGAATTTGAACAAATTACATTTCCTGAAGGATCAGTAAAGTTCAGATAGCATCAGTCACTGGAGCTTGCTGCTTCTTACAAAAGGTATCTTCAATTTACAACACCCTGTGGTGGCTCAGTATGTATCCGCACTTCCCAATGTTGATCTGAAAGAAGGAAAACTTGTATTTATAGACTGATATCCAGCAATAGAACATCCTAAAGCACTCTTATAGTGAATGAAGTGCTATCATTATTGTAGTGTAGGATACACAAGCCAGCACAAACAGTAACACAGTAATGACCAGGTTAGCTGTTTTTAGATGTTGGTTGAGACATAAACATTAGCCAAGACTAGTGCCATGTGATTCTTTATATCCAGTTGAGAAGGTGGGTGAGACCTTGGTTTAATGCCTCATCTGAAAGATGGCACCCCTGGCAGTGCAGCATGCTTCAATAATACAAACCAGCAGCCCAGGGTGAATGAAAGGTGTGCATGAAATGTGGTTGAGCCATGCATGGGGTATGACCAGGAACTACCGCCCACCTAAACCCAATGTTTAGACAGATTAGGATGTGTGGAGATGACAAAACTGCTGCACTTTACAGTGCCTCTGAGTGAGCAGCAGAGCTAGGCCATGGAACAGGAGTGACAATGCACACGGAGCTTACAGGAGAAGTGAGCTCACAATTCCAGGGAACGTGAGCAGACAGGTGAAGTGCTATTCATCGCTGTGGTGACGCTGATCAAGAAGGAAGCAGTGGCGATGAGTTGAAGAGTGAAGCAGTGTAGATGGGTTGTGGGAGGGCAGCATGAAACTAAGGCCGAGGCAGAGATTGAGCCATAGAGAGTAAGTAGAACGATGGTTGTGTCCATCATTTCTTTGATGTGAGACTTGTGGCATCTGTAAGGGCTTCTCACGCCACTGGAAGCTCTTGACCAAGTGGAGGCATCAGGGGTTTGTTGAAGAACACTTTTTTCACATAAATCATGACTCTCCTGAAGGTCTAATAGCAAATTAGACATAAACAAGGGTTTCTGGTCCATTGAACTCCTCAGAGGATCCAGTGCCCATCTCAGTGTGCCTCCCACTACCAGCACAGATACCCTAGTGGTCATTATCAAACATGTTGAATGGATGGACCCGGCTGGTGAGCACCGCACAGATGTGCAGCAGGAAATAACGGAGCCAGTAACAGCATCAGCCACTTCACCTTTGAAAAGTAAGGAAAGGTCCAGCAAAGCACAGCTTCATGTAGATGGTGAGCCTCAGGTTTCATCTGCAAAACAGCAGATGCTGGAGCAGCAGTGTGAAATGTTGTGTCGCACTCTGCTTGGCACAATTAATTGAGTCCATCGATGCCATGTGTTGTGCCATGTCACTGGCATGTGATAGCACCGCCTCTTCATTGAGAGAGTGGGGACTGTCATGGAAAGTTCCTTTCCTAGCTTCACATCACCCTGACTTGGAAATGTATCACCGTTCCTTCACTGTCACTGGGTCAAAATCCGGGAACTTCCTTCCTAACAGCACAGTGGGTGTACCTACAACACAAGGATTGCAGCGGCTCAAGGAGGCAGCTCACCAGCTCAATAGCTATTAGGGATGGGCAACAAATGTTGGCCTAGCCAGTGACACCCACATCTGTGAAAGAATAGAATAAAAGTCATGAAGGATAGTACCAAGTGGGTGTGCAAGACCTGCATATGGCCTCATTCATGAAATGTGTGCAGTGATGTATAGGTAAGTTGGGCAACCACACATGATCCCATTGCCAGGAGCTGAACTATTCCAGGCAATTCGGGAGGATATGTGCATTCTGAAGGGTCTGAATATCACAGGCTGAAGACAATGGGGATTCCTCTAAAGGGGCTTCAATTGATGAAGTTAGCTCCTTGGTTGCTTTGATGCTTGCCGATGACCAAGGCTGGCCCAGCACTAATGCATGTGGCCCCAAACGTGCTGCTGGTCCCTGTGAGCCTCGGCTACACAGAAGACACAAGTTGTGGCCATCTCAAACACCATAACAATTTAATTTCAAGCACAGGTAGAACACCCAATAGAAGCACTTACAAATAAGTGCATAAATGTATCAACTGGAACTTAAGAGTTTCACAGGGTGATATTCCTTGTTCAATACATATTTGATGTGTTAAAGATGTTGTTATGCACTCATTAATGGTTTGTGTTTATTGGAGCCTGACTAGACGTGAATGTAATTAGATAGAAGGTGTGGAAGAATGAGTGCCTCATCAGCACCGGTGTTGACTGAAGGTATATGTTCTGATGATGATTCAATGCAGGGTGGCCACTCAGAAGCCAATAATACTGGACACCAGCCAATGGTGCTGCTGCGGAGTGGGGAAGGCATCAGCAGGCAGAGATAAAGTCATCATGGGCATTCCCTCCCCAAGCCTGCAACTAAAATATACACTTGTATTTGTGAGAATAATGGTTTAATTTCAAGTGAAAGTGTATTGCTGACCAGTCATTGCCTTTTAAAGTCTTGTATTTTGCAAGTTCTTTTAAGCGCATTCCTCTTAAATGACTCCTCTGTCCTATTCCTACAATACTGGACGTGAAGGCATCTGTTACTGAACAGTAGGTAGATCAGTTAAAAACCAGACCATGCAGTATAAAATCGGACAAATGGCCACCATTAGCCTGTGAGACGGTAAAATAATTTGATGAAAGGATAAAGGCTGCCTCAGGAAAAGAACTTATGTTTTGGTGGCCAGTTGCTCTGGAACTTGTGAGAAACATATGTTGATGAGAGAGTTTCAAATCTTGCTGGTACACAAATTACTTGAAGCCTGTGGTGCCATCTTCATTGAGTGGCAGCTGTTAGGACCACCCTGAGCTCACCTTGTCCTCTGAGGAGGCAGATTGCTCATTGTGGTCCTCCGACTCTAACACTACTCCCCCCTGGAATACCAGGTTATGCAAGGTACAGCAGACAGCTGGGGCAGTACGGTGGTTAGCACTGTGGCTTCACAGCTCCAGGGCTCCAAGTTTGATTCCCCGCTGGGTCACTGCCTGTGCGGAGTCTGCACATTCTCCCTGGATAGGTTAAGTGAATGGGCTAGGGTCTGGCAAATGGAATACAATGTTGACAAATGTAAGGTTATCCATTTTGGTAGGAATAACAGCAAATGGGATTATTATTTAAACAATAAAATATTAAAGCATGCTGCTGTGCAGAGAGACCTGGGTGTGCTAGTGCATGAGTCACAGAAAGTTGGTTTACAGGTGCAACAGGTGACTAAAAAGGCAAATGGAATTTTGTCCTTCATTGCTAGAGGGATGGAGTTTAAGACTAGGGAGGTTATGCTGCAATTGTATAAGGTGTTAGTGAGGCCACACCTGGAGTATTGTGTTCAGTTTTGGTCTCCTTACTTGAGAAAGGACGTACTGGCACTGGAGGGTGTGCAGAGGAGATTCACTAGGTTAATCCCAGATCTGAAGGGGTTGGATTATGAGGAGAGGTTGCGTAGACTGGGACTGTACTCGTTGGAATTTAGAAGGATGAGGGGGGATCTTATCGAAACATATAAAATTATGAAGGGAATAGATAGGATAGATGCGGGCAGGTTGTTTCCACTGGCAGGTAAAAGCAGAACGAGGGGGAATAGCCTCAAAATAAGGGGAAGTAGATTTAGGACTGAGTTTAGGAGGAACTTCTTCACCCAAAGGGTTGTGAATCTGTGGAATTCCTTGCCCAGTGAAGCAGTTGAGGCCCCTTCATTAAATGTTTTTAAGCTAAAGATAGATAGTTTTTTGAAGAAAAAAGGGATTAAGGGTTATGGTTTTTGGGCCGGAAAGTGGAGCTGAGCCCACAAAAGATCAGCCATGATCTCATTGAATGGCGGAGCAGGCTCGAGGGGCCAGATGGCCTACTCATGCTCCTAGTTCTTATGTTCTTATGTTCTTATGTCTGCGTGGGTTTCCACCGGGTGCTCTGGTTTCCTCCCACAGTCCAAAGATATGCAGGTTAGGTGGATTGGTCACGCTAAATTGCCCTTATTGTCCAAAAGGTTAGGAGGGGTTATTGGGTTACGGGGGTATGGAGGTGGAAGTGAGGGCTTAAGTGGGTCAATGCAGATTCGATGGGCCGAATGGCCTCCTTCTGCACTGTATGTTCTATGTTCATATGAACTACCCTTGAAGGGGTGTATTGCACGGTTCCTCCAGACTTAGAGGAACATAAATCTCATCTTCCAAAGGCTAACTGGCTTTCAATGTATAGTAGAAACCTTATATGATATGACAGCAGTTTTATGTGTCCTGTGCACGTGTACTTGGGTTGCACACACATGCGAGCAGCCATGTTCTCAGTCGATACTCCTTATCACCCAGGCTCAAGTCAAGAAGATGGCTCGACATGCTGAGGCACTTGGGGCAATGTAAGATGGAATACGTCATAGCAGCTTCCTGGAGACCTCACTCACAACCTGCTTACAGTGGTCAACAGTTGGAAACCCCTCCTGTTCAGAAAGGATGCTCTGAGATAGCCTTGATGTCCATGAGTGCCCTTGACTATGCAATTGTCAAAGGACACTGCAAGCTTCAACTGGCTGTGATGGGAGAGTTAACCTCCACTGGAGAGCTGGAACTGTTCTTTTAATGCTATATGTCTGCCAGAAGCATGGCATACTGTGAAAGGTTTAGTTAGTTAATGCAAGAGTATGTTTTCATTAGTTTGATGTATTAGTTGCCTGTTAATTAATGTTTAATCTATGTTTAACTTAGGTGGTTTGTGTTATGATCCTAGCTGATGTTATTACTCAACAAGTCAGATCCCAGAATGGAACCTGGTTTGATAGATCATTATTTTCTATTTCTTCTTAGAACCGTGGAGGGTATTTACTGAACAGATTAACACAGTCTACTTTCTAACAAAATAGAAACATTTATTAAACAAGAAACATTAACTATATGACACTAGACAGCAGAAGGGTTGGAAAGATTTTAACATAGGCACCAAGAAAAAAAATCATGCCATTGCTTTTATCCCAGCCATACCCTAACAAACCCAAACCCCCCAGTGAAGAGGTACCACTATTCCCAAACGTACAGCTGATTCAGTAGCAAAAAGGTTTATTTTCTCTGAGACTTTTGAACATTCACTCGATGCGCAATTGGTACCTCCCTCGAAATCCAGAAAACTCACTCTAAGTTCACTATTACTCTAATTTTGGAACAATATGAATTCATTCAACTCATTTCTTCAGCAGTCTGGCATTATTTTCAGCTAGAGAGTCTTAGACTTTTCTGACTTCATTTTATGCTATATCCACACCAACTGAAATTAAAACTGCTTTTCCTGTCTCTCTCTGTCTCTGTGAGGGTCTTTTTTCCGGTCTCCTGTTGCTAGGCAACAGCACAATTTTTCAACTTTTTATGTTTGTTTTAATTTCCCTAAACTACAAGTCATAGAGTCATTTAATACCGAAAAAGCTCCTTTGGCCCATCGAGTCTGCGCCGGTCAAAAACAACCACTTACTATTCTAATCCCATTTCGCAGCACTCGGTGGGCCATAACCTTGGGATCGTAAGTGCAGATCTAAATACTTCTTAAATGTTCTGAGGGTCTCTGCCTCCCCCACCCTTTCCGGCAGCGAGTTCCAGACTCCCACCACCCTCTGGGTGAAAACTTTTTCCCTCACATCCTCTATAAAACTCCTGCCCCTTACATTAAATCTCTGCCGCCTGGTCATTGATCCCTCCACCAAGGGGAAAAGTTTGTTCCTGTCCACTCTATCTATGCCCCTCATAATTTTACACATCCCAATCATGTCTCAGTCTCCACTGCTCCAAGGAAAATAGCCCGTCTATCCAATCTCTCTTCATAATTAACACTTTCTAGCCCAGGAAACATCCTGGTAAATCTTCTCTGCACCCTTGCCAATACTATCACATCCTTCCTATAATGTGGATTCCAGAACTGCAGACAATATTTGAACTATGGCCTAACCAACATTTTATACAATTCCAGCATAACCTCCTGCTCTTAAACTATGCCTCGGCTAATAAAGGCAAATATACCATATGCCTTCTTAACCACTGTATCCACCTGTGCTGCTACCATAAGGGACCGTTGGGCATGCACACCAAGGCCCCTCTGATCCTCGGTGCTTCCCTGCTGTTCATCATGTATTTCATTGCCTTGTTTGTCCTGATCAAGTGCATCACCTCACACTTATCCAGATTTAATTCCATTTGCCACAGATCAGCCCATCTATATCCTCCTGACTATTTACTACTCCACCAATTTTCGTATTATCCTCAAACTTACTGATCAACCCTCCTACATTCATATCTAAATCATTTATATAAACCACAACCAGCAAGGGCCCCAACACTGATCCCTGCGGGACCCCACTGGGCACAGGCTTCCAGTCAGAAAAATACCCCTCGACCATCACCCTCTGCATCCTGCCACTCAGCCAATTCTGGATCCAATTTGCCAAATTTCCTTGGATCCCATAGGGTCTTCCCTGTGCAATCAGTCTCCCATATGGGACATTATCCAAAGCCTTGCTGAAGACCAAGTGGACACGTCAAATGTATTTCCCTCATCTACACACCAGGGTCACCTCTTTTAAAAATTCAATCACGTTGGTCAGACATGACCGCCTCTTAAAACCATGTTGACTGTTCCTGATTAATCCCTGCCTTCCCAAATGCAAATTAATTATGTCCCTCAGAATTGCTTCCAATAATTTCTCCACCACTGACCGGCCCGTAGTTTCTTGGTTTATCCCTTCCTCCCTTCCTGAATAAATAACAAAGAACAAAGAAAATTACAGCACAGGAACAGGCCCTTGGCCCACCAAGCCTGCACTGATCCAGATTCCTTATTTACACCTCCTACTATTGCCCAAATGATCTGTATCCCTCCATTCCCCGCCCGTTCATGTGTCTATCAAGATACATCTTAAACGTTGCTACCAAGCCTGCCTCCACCACCTCCACTGGCAACGCGCTCCAGACACCCACCAACCTCTGCATGAAAAACATTCCCCGCACACCTCCCTAAACTTTCCCCCTCTCACCTTTAATCTGTGTCCCCTTGTAATTGAGTCTTCCACCCTGGGAAAAAGCTTCTGACTATCCACCCTGTCAATACCTCTCGTAATTTTGTAGACCTCAATCAGGTCTCCCCTCAGCCTCCATCATTCCGACAAAAACAATCCAAGTTTATTCAACCTCTCCACATAGCTAACACCCCCTCCAGACCAAGCAACATTCTGGTAAATCTTCTTTGGACTCTCTCCAAAGCATCCACATCATTCTGGTAGGGTGGTGAACAGGACTGCACGCAATATTCCAAATGTGGCTTCACTAAAGTTTAATGCAACATAACCTGCCAACTCTTGTACTCAATGACCCGGCCGATAAAGATAAGCTTGCCATATACCTTCTTGACCACCTGCATTGCCGCTTTCATGGGACTATGGACCTGAATGACTAGATCCCTCTGTATGCAATGCTCCTAAGGGTTTACCTGGATTTGATCTTCCAAAATGCATCACCTCAATTAGTCCAGATTAAACTCTATCTGCCATTTCTCTGCCCAACTCTCCAATCTATCTATATTCTGTTGTATTCACTGACAGTCCCCTTCACTATCAGCAACTCCACCTATCTTAGTGTTATCTGCAAACTTGCTAATCAGACCACCTACATTTTCCTCCAGATCATTTATAATCTTTTTCAGGATCTTTATTACTGTCACAAGTAGGCTTACATTAACACTGCATGAAGTTACTGTGAAAAATGACTGGCAGCACGGTAGCACCGTGATTTGCACAGTTGCTTCATAGCTCCAGGGTCCCAGGTTCGAGTCCTGGCTTGGGTCACTGTGCGGAGTCTGCATGTTCTCCTTGTGTGTGCGTGTGCTTCCTCTGGGTTTGTCTGTTTTTAGTTGCCTAGACCTTGATGTATCCTTCTTTTTCTTTTTGACTAGTTTCACAATTTCCCCTGTCATCCATGGTTCCCTAATCCTGCCATTTCTGTCCTTCATTTTTGCCAGGACATGCCAGGGCCCCTGGCACACGTGTAGTTTCTCCCACCATTTTGGACGCAGACCAGTTTACATTCCAACTTTTATCGTGTAAATATAATTTTAAAGGTCAGGTATTAAACATTTATTTTCTGCTGATTTATTGGGTATTCGGATTTAAAATCGATTCTCACCACCATGTTATCTCTGAAATTCTTCCCCCTTCCCACTCATGTCTTTGGAAGCAATAAACATCCAGTACAGGGCACATTATTGTGTTGAAAGTGATTTTATGCTGAGACTCCCAATTATAGCCCCTTTGAGATGAGGAGCCTGGGCTCTTGATCATTGAATCTGCAATTCAGTTTTTGTCTAGATTCCAGCAACAGATCCCCATGGGATGGGAGTGAAGGCTTTTGATCAGCTATTCTCTTATGTTTTATTTATCCTTCTATTTTTAGTTATTTTATTTCTTCCCATTATCTCCTTTCCAAGCCCATGCCTCCCCTGAATCAGGAAAGTGCGAGAGGCTAGTTCACTGCCAGCATTTCTAACAGGCAGCTAGTTCTCTTACAGAAAACCTGTTTGGAGAAAACCAAATCTGATCAACTGTGAAATATGTGAAAGATGGTGCTGCCTGTTTTTGTTTTGTGACATATCCACTAATGCAACAGAAAGGCATTTTTCTCGCTAGGCAGACTGTGTTTCATCACAGCTGAACAATTTTTAAATATTTAATGACAGCTCTTCCGTTCCTGCAATTCTCTGCACTGCCCTTTTCCATCGGAGAGTATTTGATTTGGAACTGGAGATAATCACACATTAAAGAATCTTCCAGGTCAAAGAATAGAATGGAAAATATGAAACTCTCTGTTCATTAGCTGCAGCTACACTGTCTCTTTTTCATTGTGCTACTTGGTACTTTGACTGATTTTTGTATCTTTATTTGAAATGTTTCATTTCTCTACAATATTACTCGAGTGACTTCTTTATTTCTCTCATCCTTTTTACATTTGGCCTCAATTGTTGCCCTCTAAATGTGCATACCTTCATGTGTGTGTTTTCTTCTTTGACCCTCCCCGCAGTCACTGACCTTACCCAAACTCATGAACTACAGAAAATAAAATACTACAAGTTCTCGCAACCTGAAATAAAAACTGAAAATGCTGGAAATACTCAGCAGAAAATTCTAAGCATCTCCAGGAAGACAAACAGAGTTAACATTTCATGTCTCTGATCTTTCATCAGATAGTGTAACTCTTGACACCAACCAACCAGGCATCAAGAACAGTTGCGTATTAACACCCAACCTGCTCGGTGGCCGCTGGTGCATGCACAGCTTTGCCCACCACAATGCTGGGTGTGCATTTTAGTCCATTGTTCTTGGGCAGGGGCATGATTAGAACTTCCTGTACCTGAGTACAATACTGTACTGCATATCTGATGACACCGAGCTCACCTTTGGATCCTCCTCCTTTCAGACTCTCTCACACAATCACTCCCTACTTTCCTTTGAAAAAATATTACAATCTGGTTAGATTCCTTGTTTTTCCTGTCTCTACCTTGATGCCAATGAATCAGTGTGTTTAGCTGTAGCTCCTGCGGTTTCTTTGGCGCTTGTTGATGGATGAGTGCTAGCTGCAAACACTAAATCTCCAAACATCTTGGCAGGCAGCCATATTGCCTATTAATGTGAGTGTTGGGTTAAGCCATAAACAGAACCTGCTCACTGTTTATTCTCATCCTCTACACATCATGTTTTGTTAAACTATTTTTTATGTTTATTGTAAATGTGCCTTTATGGTGCAACAAGCTGACATGTTCTTGAAGCCAGAATATTCATCATAATTTACTCTGTACATCCTTGTTCCTAACTGTTCCAGAAAAAATGACGATGAAACAATGATGACATGAACAAAAAGGATTTAATAACTTCCTCAATACACTCTTTACTCCCCAAAGGGTCTCCTGTGCCTAACACACAATCAGGCTAGGGTATTTATGCCCCAGGATACCCCTGGTGAAGCCCCACCCCCTCATCGGGGGATATCATACTCAGCTGAGGCCACGGGGAACTTGATGGTGCAAAGCCCGTGGCCTTGGCTCGGGTTCGAACACTAACTAAAGCTCTTCTGTCCCGAAGACTAACTTCCTACTGCAGGCTACAGCTTCAATCTTCTACTATATCCTCCTCATGTTGTGTGTGCTTTGCCCAAAGGCAAGTCTTTAGCGGACCCTGAGCTGTTTTCTTGGTAATTTTTTCATCCACAAAGGTTCACTCTTATCTTTCATTTCCAAGGGCAGAGAAATCAAACCCATTTTGTTGGTGTTATTCTGAATCATGTGCTAGCCACCAAGCCAACTGAAGTTGAATTTAACTTCTGTGCAGTTGGCCAGGATGCATCTATGTCTCAGTATCAAACAAATGAACATTCAAAGAAGGTTTACAGCATAGAAGAAGACCACTTGGTCCATTGTGTCTACAAATTATTTTTGGCTAAGACAATTTTTAAAATTCCATTTGTGATGAGGTTTAATGCACAGATGATCAGAACAATAGCAGTGAGGATACAGCATAACTTTACAGAATTTATAAGAGGGTGACCAGATTTTCAAAAATTCAATTTGGGACACATTTGCCGAAAAACTAGTTCACGGCTGGGCCTTGTGCCGCTGGAAGGGAATGGAGTTTTGGTTGGAACGCTTCCCACTTGCAGTGAGGTGGCAACCGGTGAGATTGTAGGATCCTGGCCCCACTTGAAAAGAGTTGGGAGGGCAGAGTCCATGATGACTGACATTTGGACAGCCATTGCCAAGAGATTAGGCGTTTATTGTGATGTCATCTCCCAGAATATGCCACCATGTGACACCTCCTGAGTCCAGAGTAAAACAAAAGCAAAATGCTGCAGATACTGGAAATCTGAAATAAAAACAGAACATTCTGGGAAAACTCAGCAGGTCTGGCTGAGGAGTATTGGTATTCTAACAGTCTCGTTATCAAATCCAGTACTCACTGCATTCAGAGATAGCATTGTCCAGGGGTGGGCAAACTACGGTACGTGGGCCGCATGCGGCCCGCCAATAGTCTTTATGCGGCCCACCAAGATCAAGTCATAAAAAAAAAAAATTTCATTTTTAAACATTTTTTTAAAAATTAAGGTTAATGGGGGGGGGGGGGGCTGTTGGGTTACTGGTATAGGGTGGATACGTTGACTTGAGTAGGGTGATCATTGCTCGGCACAACATGTGTTTCATGTGAAGTTTCTACTTTAAAATATTAATTAATAAAAATTAATTGCTTTTTCTTTCTTTAAAAACCTTTTATTTTGGCTATTTTAAATATTAATTATTTTACTTAATATACTATGCGGCCCTTTAAAATTGTGAATTTCTGAATGTGGCCCTTGCACGGAAAAGTTTGCCCACCCCTGGCATAGTCATATATTTCTGTTGTTAATCTGTGTAGAGAGAAACAGGCGATGAGTATTTAACATGAATTGTCTTCCATTTCTAGTGATGCTAAGTCACCTAAAATGTAATTATGATTCAATCTTTTGCTGCAGTAACAATTCGCTTCTGCTTTATGAGTATTCAATATCTATGTTTATGTATTTACAGTGTGTATTTATCTTATGTCCTATATTTTTCACGTATGGGACGATCTGCCTGGACTGTACACAGAACAATACTTTTCACTGAACCTCAGTACACGTGACAATAAATCTACATCTATTTTGAGTGAATTGTTGATACTGTGAGATAAAGCTTCATTGTTCATACAAAACAATCTAATTTTGTGTTTATAATTCACTATATCGGAGTTCCTAAACTGGGTTGATCTTTTACAAAGAGGAAACAGAGGCCACACTATAACCCCAGGGTAAAGTTATGTCACCCCTCCAGCACCTCCTACAAAAGACGGATTGGCAGAAATTCTCAGAATTGATTATGCAACAGTCCTCTTGAGGACGGTTATACACGGAAAAACAGAATGCCCAAGACAAAGAGAATAAAACAGCTTCTTTAAAAGAAGTCAATTCTTTTGGGCACTATTAGGTCCAGCAAAAGGATGGAGTCCACACCGGGTTGAACGGTGAAACTGGATGTTTATTTCTATTTACAAGCAGAGTGTCCAAGCAACTGCTTCCCCACCGTTTCTCGGACTCGTCAATGGGGGAGGGCGTATTCCCTAAAAACACCTGGTAAGACCAAATCCCCAACGTTGTAGGTTTCGGCAGGGCCTAAGTTATGACATCCCCTTCCCCACAAAGTCTGAAGGATCATCCATCAGCCATTGACAAGGAGAAGGAGGAGAAACTGAGGGCCAACTACCTTTGGTGCAGGCGGAATATCGGCAGGCCGGGGCGGTGGCCCGGTGGAGTATACCTCGCTGGAGAACACTGTTTTCAACTGGAACGTCATGGCAGGTGGTCCCTGTGCATCTGGCTCCTTGTTGGATGCTACGGGAAGCTCCGTTTCCATTTCAGGAAGAGGACATCGCTTGTGGGCGGTCCATAGAGTGTGCGGGTGGCGGTCCCACAGACCCTCGGGCCCGGATTCTCCAGAATGGGACAGGCATAAAGTTGCCGATGTATAGTCCTGGAGAGCCAACGGGCACAGAGGGTGAAATTTGAAACAAATACTCTGTCTCCTGGAGCAAAACAATGCGATGGACGATGATGAACAGGCCCGCGTACCTGCTGATGTTGGGCACTACGCACCTTCACCCCGATATCCGGGAGTATTAACCCCATGTGAGTGCAGAGTTGCTGGCCATAGCAGCTATTGCGGAGCCTCCGTTACAGAATGCGACATAGCCCGGAACGTGAACAAAAATCTGTCCAAGAGTTTGTCTATCGAGCCGGTCTTCTGTTAGTGGTGGCCAGCAAAAAAAAGGGGACAACTACGATTTAAGGGGGGTGGTCATCGTAGGACTGAGGGTGTTGTACCTAAACATACACAGTATACAAAACAAAGTGACTGAGCTTATTGCACAGTTGGCCGCTACGATGTTGCGGGCATCACAGAGGTGTGGCTGCAAGGGAATTAGGGCTGGGATCTAAATATCCAAGGATGTGTGTCCGATCGAAAGGAAAGGCAGATGGGCAGAGGGGGCGGAGTTGCATTTTAGTAAGGAATTAAGTTAAATCGATAGCAAGAGGCAATATAGGTTTGGAAGGTGGAGTATCTGTGTGGGCAGAGTTGAGGAATTGTAAAGGAAAAAGATTGTGATGTGAGTTATGCACAGGCCCCATAGCAGTAGTCAGGATGTGGTAGAAAATAAATCAGGAAATATAAAGGCATATAAGAAAGACAATATTATACTAATCATGAGGGACTTCAATATGCAGGTGGACTGGGAAAATCAGGTTAGTAGTGGATCCCAAGAAAAGGAATTTGTGGAATGTCTAAGATTTGTTTTGGAGCAGCTTGCGACAGAGCCGACTCGGGAACAAGCAATTCTGGATTTGGTGATTTATATTAAGACAGACTTGATTAAGGAACTTAAGATGAAGGAACCCTTAGGGAGCAGTGACCACAATATGATAGAATTTACCCTGCAGTTTGAGAGAGAGAAGTTGCAATCAGATGTAACGGTTTTGAATAAAGGTAACTACAAAGACATGAGGGTAGGAGCTGTCTGAGTTGTTTGGAAGAAGAGCCTAGCAGGGAAGATAGTTGAACAGCAATGGAAGGTGTTTTGAGGGGTTAGATTTAGATTTGTCACGTGTACAGAGGTATAGTGAAAAGTATTGTTCTGCATACAATCCTGGCAGATCGCTCTTTACATGAAAACAGAACATATGATAAATACATAATGTTAAATACATAAACAGAGACATCAGGTGGGTGCATACAGAATATATAGCGCTATAACTGTGGAGAAGAGGAGAGGCAATGGTGTAGTGATATTGCCACTGGACTAGTAAACCAAAGACCCAGAGTAATACTTCGGGGATCCAGGTTCAAATCCCACCACAGCAGATGGTGAAATTTGACTGCAATGAGAATTGGGAATTAAAAATCTAATGATGAGACTTCTGATGGCGGCTATGAAGGAGTAAGTCGCACATTTGGTGGCTCCCACTCAGGTCGGACTTTTGGACCTTTTCCCCTGATTTTGTACCAGACTTGATTTGAAAAACTGATGTCAGAGGCAATTGTGAACTGAATTCCCACATCGGTGCATGGAGAGGAGGACTAGAAGTGCTGGTAAAGGCAGAAATAGAAGGACAGAGAAGGCTTGGGCTGAAGCTGCACCGGGAGGAAGCATGGCGGAGGACCGGATCTCTGGCTTGTCGACCCAGCGGTCAACGGAGCAGTT
Organism: Scyliorhinus canicula; assembly: GCF_902713615.1. Lineage (NCBI taxonomy): Eukaryota > Metazoa > Chordata > Chondrichthyes > Carcharhiniformes > Scyliorhinidae > Scyliorhinus > Scyliorhinus canicula. Next base: position 104,810,489 of record NC_052164.1, on the reverse strand, counting down.
TACGCAAGTTATCCAGGAGGGCTTCGCCCAGCAGAAACAGGACTGCTTGGACCCGAGTAAAGAGGCAATTTCGTGGCTGGAACATAGATTGGATACCCAAGATCGAGCGATCCAGAAAGTAGAGAAGGCGCTGACTGACCAGGAGGGACATCAAACAGCGGTGGAGTTGGAGGTAGGGATGTTAAGCGACCAGCAGAAACGATTCCAGCATCTGCAGTAATTTGCTTTTATCTACTGACGGGGGTGGTGGACATGGCGATCACAATCTCAGACCATGTCCCGCACTGGGCTGACCTACAGGTTAATAAAGACAGTAATCAGCACCTGCACTGGAGGTTAGACGTGGGGCTTTTAGCGGATGAGGAGGTGTGCGGGCAGCTGAGGAAATGTATTCAGAATTACCTGGAGGTTAATGTTCAGGGGGAAGTTTCAGCAGCAATAGTCTGGGAGGCATTGAAGGCGGTGGTTAGAGGGGAGCTGATCTCGATACGGGCCCACAGGGAGAAGGTAGACAGGGCAGAGACGGACAGACTGGTAAAAGAAATACTACAGGTCGACAGGATGTATGCGGAGACCCCAGAGGCAGGGCATTTAAGGGAACGGCGGGGGCTTCAGGCGGAGTTCGGCTTGTTAACCACAGGGAGGGCGGTGGAGCAGCTGAGAAAGGCGAGGAGGGCGATTTATGAGCATGGGGAGAAGGCCAGCAGAATGCTTGCACAGCAACTTAGAAAGAGGGAGGCAGCCAGGGAGATAGGGAAAGTAAAGGATGGAGACGGGAACCTGGTTGGAGACTCAGCCGGGGTGAATAAGGCATTTAAGGAGTTTTATAGTAGGCTGAATGGGTCGGAACCCCCACCGGGGTCGGAGGGGATGAGGCACTTTCTAGGGGGCTAAATTTCCCGAAGGTGGACGGGGAGCTGGTAGAAGGGCTGGGGGCCCCGATCGAGATCGAAGAGATAGTGGAGGGGCTGAAGGCCTTGCAGTCGGGTAAAGCACCGGGGCCGAATGGGTACCCAGCGGAGTTCTATAAAACGTTCGCTGGGATATTGGGGCCGCTGTTGATGAGGACATTCAATGAGAGAGGGGTGCTTCCCCCGACGATATCACAGGCCGCAATCTCGCTGATTCTGAAGCGGGATAGGGATCCAGAACTGTGTGGGTCCTACAGGCCATTATCTCTATTGCCAAACTGTTGGCCAAAATTTTATCCTCTAAGATTGAAGACTGTGTTCCAGATGTGATTGGGGAGAACCAGACGGGATTCGTTAATGGAAGGCATTTGTTGTCCAATGTAAGAAGTATGCTAAATGCGATCATGATGCCCCTAGAATGTAGGGAGATGGAGTTGTGGTCGCAATGGATGCAGAGAAGGCTTTTGATCGAGAAGTATGGGAATCTTGTGGGAGGTACTGGGACAGTTCGGATTTGGGAGGGCTTTATTGACTGGGTCAGGTTGCTGTATCAGGCACCTGTGGCGAGCGTACGGATGAATAGGACAACATCAGACTATTTTAGGCTACAACGGGGGATGAGACAGGGGTGCCCCCTCTCCCCACTGTTGTTCGCGCTGGCTATAGAGCCGCTGGCAATTGCACTGAGAATCTCAAGGGACTCCGGGGGGGAGTGGAACACAGAGTCTCACTTTACGCAGCCGACCTGCTCCTGTATGTATCAGACCCAGTAAAGGGGATGGAAGAAATCATGAGGATTCTGGGGGAATTTGGCCGGTTTTCGGGGTACAAACTAAATACGGGGAAAAGTGAGATGTTTGCGCTCCAGGCAAGGGGACAGGAGAGACGACTGGGGGAACTGCCATTTAGAGTGGTAGGGGGAAGTTTTAGATATCTAGGCATCCAAGTGGCGTGGAAATCGGAACGGTTGCACAAACTTAATCTGGCCCATCTGGTGGATCAAATGAAGGACGATTTTCGGAGATGGGACTTGCTCCCATTGTCATTAGCTGGGAGGGTGCAGACGGTGAAGATGACGGTCCTCCCGAGATTCTTGTTTGTGTTCCAGTGTCTCCCCATCTTCATTCCACGGATCTTTTTTAAACGGGTTAACAAAGTTATCACTGGCTTTGTATGGGCGGGCAAGACCGCGCGAGTAAAAAAGGGGATGTTTGAGCGGAGCCGGGGAGAGGGTGGTCTGGCGCTGCCAAACCTAAGTAACTATTCTTAGGCGGCGAATATAGCCATGATCAGGAAGTGGGGGGAGGGTCGGCATGGGAGTGAATGGAGGCGGCCTCATGTAAGGCCACAAGTTTGGGGGCTTTGATAACGGCGCCTCTCCCATTCCCGCAGGCACGGTACTCCACCAGCCCCGTGGTGGTGACAGCCCTGAGAGTCTGGGGGCAATGGAGGAAACAGTGGGAGCGCAGGGAGCATCGGTGAGATACCCTCAATTATGACACAGGAGAGAAGATTGGTAATTCAAAGGCTTTAATTACCAGAGAACCAGACAGCTGCCAAGAAGTGTGCTCACAGCACTCTGCCCGCTGAACTTAACCTTTTATAACCCTGGGGGCGGAGCCGGAGGCGGAGTCCCCCAGGGTTCCAAACCCAGTCTTAAAGGGGCCATCGCATTAAAGGTACAGTTATACAGTTATCTTTCATCACAATTGGTCTGGTCTCCGATCTGCAATAACCACCGGTTTTCCCCCGGGAAGGATGGACGGGGGGGGGGGGGGGGGGGGGGGGGGGGGGTGGGGGGGGGGAGGTTTCGGAGATGGCACAAGGCAGGAATTGAGAGGATTGGGGATATGTTTATAGAAGGGAGCTTTCCTAGCTTGAGGGAGCTGGAGCAGAAATTTGGATTGGCGAGGGGAAACGAGTTTAGGTACCTGGAGCTGCGGGACTTCGTACGTCGACAGGTCTCAACCTTCCCGCTCCTATCACCAAGGGAGATTCAGGATAGGGTAGTTTCCAGAGCGTGGTGGGAGAAGGGACGGTCCCCGACATCTATAAGAAGCTCATGGGCTCAGAGGATACGCAGACTGAGGAACTGAAGCGCAAGTGGGAGGAGTACTGTGGTAGTCACCACTGTTATACTGTGTATACTGCATACGAGGGTATTACGGTATTACAGGTACAGGGGTAGATCCCTGCCTGCTGGCTCCGCCCAGTAGGCGGAGTATAAATGTGTGGGCTCTCCGAGCTGCAGCCATTTTGGCAGCAGCTGCGGGAGGCTCCACATCTCTGCGCAATACAGCCTCGATTACTCTCTACTCTTGTCTCATCGTAATTGATAGTGCATCAAGGAGTTAGGAAGAGATAGAGGATGGTCTCTGGGCGGAGGTGTTGAGTAGAGTCAACGCATTCACAACATGCGCCAGGCTTAGCCTGATACAGTTTAAGGTTGTTCACCAGGCTCACATGACAGTGGCCCCGATGAGCAGATTCTTTGGTGTAGAAGATAGGTGCGCAAGGTGTGCAGGGGGCCAACGAACCATGTCCACATGTTTTGGACATGCCCAAAGCTCAGGGGAAACTGGCAGGGGTTTGCAAACGTCATGTCTGACATCATGGGTTGGTACCTGGGACTTCGATGTTGTGGCTATTTCAGAGACACGGATAGAGCAGGGACAGGAATAGTTGTTGCAGGTGCCGGGGTTTAGATATTTCAGTAAGCTCAGGGAAGGTGGTAAGAGAGGGGGAGGGGTGGCATTGTTAGTCAAGGACAGTATTACCGTGGCAGAAAGGACGTTTGATGAGGCCTCGTCTACTGAGGTAGTATGGGCTGAGGTTAGAAACAGGAAAGGAGAGGTCACCCTGTTAGAGGTTTTCTATAGGCCTCCGAAAAGTTCCAGAGATGTAGAGGAAAGGATTGCAAAGATGATTCTGGATCGGAGCGAAAGTAACAGGGTAGTTGCTATGGGAGACTTTAACTTTCCAAATATTGACTGGAAACACTATAGTTCGAGTACTTTAGATGGGTCCGTTTTTGTCCAATGTGTGCAGGAGGGATTCCTGACACAGTATGTAGATAGGCCAACAAGAGGCGAGGCCGTATTGGATTTGGTACTGGGTAATGAACCAGGACAGGTGTTAGATTTGGAGGTAGGTGAGCACTTTGGTGATAGCGACCACAATTCGATTACGTTTACTTTAGTGATGGAAAGGGATAGGTACATACCGCAAGGCAAGAGTCATATCTGGGGGAAAGGCAATTATGATGCAATGAGGCAAGACTTAGGATGCATCAGATGGAGAGGAAAACTGCAGGGGATGGGCACAATGGAAATGTGGAGCATATTCAACGAACAGCTACTGCGTGTCCTTGATAAGTATGTACCTGTCAGGCAGGGAGGAAGTGGTCGAGCGAGGGAACCATGGTTTACTAAAGCAGTTGAAACACTTGTCAAGAGGAAGAAGGAGGCTTATGTGAAGATGAGACGTGATGGTTCAGTTGGGTCGCTTGAGAGTTACAAGTTAGCTAGGAAGGCTCTAAAGAGAGAGCTAAGACGAGCCAAGCGAGGACATGAGAAGTCTTTGGCAGGTAGGATCAAGGATAACCCTAAAGCTTTCTATAGATATGTCAGGAGTAAAAGAATGACTAGGGTAAGAGTAGGGGCCAGTCAAGGACAGTAGTGGGAAGTTGTGCGTGGAGTCCGAGGAGATAGGAGAGGTGCTAAATGAGTATTTTTCGTCAGTATTCACACAGGAAAAAGACAATGTTGTCGAGGAGACTGAGATACAGGCTACTAGACTAGAAGAGCTTGAGGTTCATAAGGAGGAGGTGTTAGCAATTCTGGAAAATGTGAAATTAGGTAAGTCCCCTGGGCGGGATGGGATTTATCCTAGGATTCTCTGGGAAGCTAGGGAGGAGATTGCTGAGCCTTTGACTTTGATCTTTAAGTCATCTTTGTCTACAGGAATAGTGCCAGAAGACTGGAGGATAGCAAATGTTGTCCCCTTGTTCAAGAAGGGGAATAGAGACAACCCCGGTAACTATAGACCAGTGAGCCTTTCTTCTGTTGTAGGCAAAGTCTTGGAAAGGTTTATAAGAGATCGGATGTATAATCATCTGGAAAGGAATAATTTGATCAGAGATAGTCAACATGGTTTTGTGACGGGTAGGTCGTGCCTCACAAACCTTATTGTGTTCTTTGAGAAGGTGACCAAACAGGTGGACGAGGGTAAAGCAGTTGATGTGGTGTATATGGATTTCAGTAAAGCGTTTGATAAGGTTCCCCATGGTAGGCTATTGCAGAAAATACGGAGGCATGGGATTCAGGGTGATTTAGCAGTTTGGATCAGAAATTGGCTAGCTGGAAGAAGACAAAGGGTGGTGGTTGATGGGAAATGTTCAGACTGGAGTCCAGTTACTAATGGTGGACCACAAGGATCTGTTTTGGGGCCACTGCTGTTTGTCATTTTTATAAATGACCTGGAGGAGGGCGTAGAACAGGGGTGGGCAAACTACGGCCCGCCAAAGGTCTTTATGCGGCCCACCAAGATCAAGTCATTAAAAAAAAAAAATTTATTTTTTTATTTTTTAAATATTTTTTTTATAAGGTTAATGGGGGGGGGGGGGGCTGTTGGGTTACTGGTATAGGGTGGATACGTTGACTTGAGTAGGGTGATCATTGCTCGGCACAACATCGAGGGCCGAAGGGCCTGTTCTGTGCTGTACTGTTCTATGTTCTATATGAGGCGCCCAGAATCATAAACGGGTGAAGCGCAATTTTTGAAAAGTAGAGAAAAAGAGGGCTAAAGGCAGGATGCCGCCGGGGTAAGCGCTAAGGTATATGCCGCACGCTAATTGGTTACAACCGGGACTATTAATTAATATACTATGCGGCCCTTTAAAATTGTGAATTTCTGAATGTGGCCCTTGCACGGAAAAGTTTGCCCACCCCTGGCGTAGAAGGTGAGTAAATTTGCAGATGACACTAAAGTCGGTGGAGTTGTGGACAGTGCAGAAGAATGTTACAAGTTACATAGGGACATAGATTAGCTGCAGAGCTGGGCTGACAGGTTGCAAATGGAGTTTAATGCAGAAAAGTGTGAGGTGATTCATTTTGAAAGGAATAACAGGAAGACAGAGTACTGGGCTAATGGTAAGATTCTTGGTACTGTGGATGAGCAGAGAGATCTCGGTGTCCATGTACATAGATCCCTGAAAGTTGCCACCCAGGTTGAGAGGGTTGTTAAGAAGGCGTACGGTGTGTTAGCTTTTATTGGTAGAGGGATTGAGTTTCGGAGCCATGAGGCCATGTTGCAGTTGTACAAAACTCTGGTGTGGCCGCATTTGGAGTATTGCATTCAGTTCTGGTCGCCGCATTATAGGAAGGATGTGGAAGCATTGGAAAGGGTACAGAGGAGATTTACCAGGATGTTGCCTGGTATGGAGGGAAGATCTTATGAGGAAAGGCTGAGGGACTCGAGGCTGTTTTCGTTAGAGAGAAGAAGGTTAAGAGGTGACTTAATTGGGGCATACAAGATGATCAGAGGATTAGAAAGGGTGGACAGTGAGAGCCTTTTTCCTCGGATGGTGATGTCTAGCACGAGGGGACACAGCTTTAAATTGAGGGGGGATAGATATAGGACAGATGTCAGAGGCAGGTTCTTTACTCAGAGAGTAGTAAGGGTGTGGAATGTCCTGCCTGCAACAGTAGTGGACTCGCCAACACTAAACGTATTCAAATGGTCATTGGATAGACATATGGACGATAAGGGAATAGTGTCGATGGGCTTTAGAGGGGTTTCACGGTCGGCGTAACATCGAGGGCCGAAAAGCCTGTACTGCGCTGTAATGTTCTATGTCCATGGTGTTAAAAACAAGGGTGGCACTGAGTCCGGAGGTGGCGATTTTCGGGGTATTGAATGATCCGGGAATCCAGGAGGAGAAAGAGGCAGACATGGTGGCCTTTGCTTCCCTGGTAGCCCGGAGACGGATACTATTAGCTTGGAGGGACTCAGAGCCCCCGAAGTCGGAGACCTGGCTATCGGACATGGCTAGCTTTCTCTGTTTGGAGAAAATCAAGTTCGCCCTGAGAGGGTCAGTGTTAGGGTTCACCCGGAGGGGGCAACCGTTCATCAACTTCTTCGCAGAAAATTAAACGTTAGCAGAAGAGGGGGGTTAGTTTAGTTTAGAGTAGGGGGTTAACAAAGATTGGACCTTTAAGGGAGGAAGCAGGCTTTTTGCACTATGTTTATAGACTTATGTATATTGTTTATTTTATTGTTGTTGCAAAACCAAAAATATCTCAATAAAATGTTTATTGATGACCATGAAACCATTGTCGATTGTCGTAAAAATCCATCTGGCTCACGAGTGACCTTTAGTGAAGGAAATCTGCTGACCTTACCTGGTCTGGTCTACATGTGACTCCAGACCCAAAACAATGTGGTTGACTCTTAACTGCCCCCTCAAGGGCAATTAGGCACAGCCTGCAATGCCCATGTCCCATAAACGAGGCGTAGAAAGGTAATTCGGGAAGCACAACAAAAATTCATCCCAAGGAGGAAACATGCTAAGGGAAGGATAAGGCAACCATGGCTGACAGGGGAAGTCAAGGACAGCATAAAAGAAAAAGCATAAAATGTAGCGAAGATTAGTGGGAAGCCTTTAAGCTAGGGGCTGGTTTAGCATAGTGGGCTAAACAGCTGGCTTGTAATGCAGAACAAGGTCAGCAGCGCGGGTTCAATTCCCGTACCAGCCTCCCTGAACAGGTGCCGGAATGTGACGACTAGGGGCTTTTCACAGTAACTTCATTGAAGCCTACTTATGACACTAAGCAATTATTATTATTAAAAGCAAGCAGAGGACAACTAAAAAAGCAGTAAGAGGAGGAGAAGATGAAATAGGAGTACTAACTAGTAATTTGAAAGAAGACAGCAAGAGATTTTGTTGATATATAAAAGGTAAGAGAGAGAGAGGCAAGAATGGAAATTGGACCACTGCAAAGTGAGACTGGTGTAGTAGTAATAAGGAAAAAAGAAATAGCAGAGGAACGGAACAGTTACATTGCAAGAGTCTTCATGGTGGAAGACACCTGTGGGGTACCAGAACTCCAGGAGAATCAGGGGGCAGAGGTGAGTGAAGTGGCCATCACTAAGGAAAAGGTGCTGGAGAAACTGAAAGGTCTGAAGGTGGATAAATCACCCGGACTCGAAGGGCTACACCCCAAAGTTCTGAAGGAACTGTATATTTTGTATGCACTATCCAATGTCTCTGTTTATGTGTTTAACATTGTGTATTTATTGTATGTTCTCATGTATGGAACGATCTGTCTGGACTGTATGCAGAACAATACTTTTCACTGTACCTCGGAACATGTGACTGTCATAATATCCACTCATGGATATAATGAGATGCAGACAGGCAGTGATTGACACACAGGATAACCAATGAACACACACGACACAGAACAACCAATCACCAGACATGACACTCCCACTATAAAACACACGAGGCATTAAGACTCTGCCTCTTCTCACTGATACAGCTACAGAGATAGTTAGAGTGCACAAGGCCATGAGCTCCTTCTCCATGTGATAGAGAGCTAGTCTGGTCAAGCCAGTCTGAGGTTATCAGTTAGGTTAATAGAGTGTCAACCCACAGCAGATTATGTACAGCAACAAGCAAGTTCAATAAAACAGTGTTGGACCATCTCCTGTGTCGGAAGCCTGATTCAAGTCTCACTGCATTCAGTTTCAGTCGATGTTAGACCAACTCATCATGGTACCAGGGAACTATTAACTCTAACGAATCTGCCTCAAGTGACTCTGCAATGACCAGCAAGCAAACATCCAGCAGCATGGAAAAGATCCAGCCCCCTCCTCAACTCCGGATCTTCGGCAACCTCGGCACCAACTGGAAGGTATTCAAACAGAAGTTCGTCCTGTATATCGAGGCCTCCGACCTCGAGGCAGCATCGGATATCAGGAAGATTGCGCTGTTCCTGTCGACTGCGGGGGATCACGCCATCCACATCTTTAACTCACTCACATTTGCCGATGGCGAAGACAAGGCGAAGTTCAAGACAGTTCTGCTGAAATTCGACAGCCACTGTGAAGTCGAGGTGAATGAGAGCTTTGAACGGTACACCTTTCAACAGAGGCTTCAGGGTAAGGATGAACCTTTTCAGTCCTTGACCCATCTCCTCATCCTCGCGCAGTCATGTAATTATGACACGATGGCTGATTCCATGATCCTTGACCAGATCGTTTTCGGGGTCCAGTCCAACTCCGTGCGGGAGCAGCTACTCAAAATCAAACAGTTGACTCTCTCTGTCGCCATTGAAACATGCGTTGTCCATGAGCATGCCAGAAATCGTTACTCTCGCATCAGGGCGGCAGAAACTGCAAAACTGGCCTCAAACGAGGCAGAAAGGGTGCAGGCCATCGCAAAAATGCAAGGCCTGAGCATCGAGGAGAGTTGCTGTTTCATGCGCTTTTCCCGGGGTCCCACGCATGCGCGCCATGACCGGGAGGACGATGAGGCCGAAGACCTTATTGCGCACGTGCGAACGTCGGCCGACCGCACTGCGCATGCGCGATGGCGCACAGAACGAACTGATGTCAGCGTCATGACGTGTCCAAATTGTGGCTCCGGCCATTTAAAACGGCAATGTCCAGCCAAAGGATGGCGATGTCTACAGTGTGGAAAGTCTGGGCATTATGCGGCCCTCTGCAGGTCCGCTTCACTGAGCAACAGCCGGCGATCCCAGCTGCAGCGCAGACATGTCCACTGCATACAGCAAGGCATGCAGGATTCTGATCCCGAAAGCCCAACAGACCCCGATGTTGACTGCCTCGAGTCTCCGTATCAGGTGGGCATCATCACCACACGCGAGCTGGTCCCCACCGCGCCTGCAAACCGCCTTTCAGTCCTGAGTGTGGATCCTGACAATGAGTGGAGTGCTGTCATCACGGTCACCCAGTGTTGCATCCGATTCAAATTGGACACTGGCGTGTCTGCGAATCTCATATCACAGTCAGACATCCGAAACACAGCATCCGAAACCAACCTAGCATTCTTCCACTAGCCTGCCAGTTCCTTGACTACAATGGCAATGCCATAGCTGCCAGTGGATCATGCCAGCTCGCTGTATCTCACAAGGCAATCAGGGCGACGTTAAGATTCAAGGTCGTCCGGCCTGACAATGCATCCCTGCTCGGTGCTCGCACATGCAAACTCCTGAATCTGGTCCAGCGAGTCCATGCCACGTCCTCCACACCTGCAACTGCCTCGCCCAATGTGAACCTGCAGGCTGAGATAGATGACATTCTCACACAATACCACAATGTGTTTGATGGGGTGGGCACACTCCCATTTCGCTACAAGATACTACTCAAGCCGAATGCCACCCCAGTCATCCATGCACCGCGCCGGGTGTCGGCTCCTCTCAAGGATCGTCTGAAAACGCAGCTACGAGAGCTCCAAGACCAGGGCATCATTTCAAAGGTCACGGAACCAACAGACTGGGTCAGCTCCATGGTCTGCGTCAAGAAACCCTCTGGTGAACACCGCAATTGCATCGATCCCAAAGACCTGAATCGCAACATCATGCGAGAGCACTACCCGATCCCGAAGTGAGAAGAATTAACCTGTGAGATGGCTCATGCCAAATTTTTCACCAAGCTGGACGCCTCACGGGGTTTCTGGCAGATAGAGCTGGACGAGTCCGGTAGGAAACTGTGCACGTTTAACACTCCATTCGGCAGGTATTGCTACAACCGCATGCCTTTCGGCATCATTTCAGCTTCCAAAGTCTTTCATCGAATAATGGAGCAAATGATGGAGGGCATCGAGGGGGTGCGAGTCTATGTGGACGACGTGATCATTTGGTCCACGGCGCCCAAGGATCACATTGCTCGCCTCAGACAGATTTTCCAGAGGATCCACGAAAATGGCCTCCAGCTCAACAGGGCCAAATGCTCATTTGGTCGATCCGCTATCAAGTTTCTGGGTGACCACATTTCACAGCAGGGTGTGCAACCTGATGCTGACAAGTTGCTGGCAATCAATGCCATGAAGACCCCAGAGGACAAAAAGGCGGTCCTACGTTTCCTTGGGATGGTAAATTTTCTCGGAAAATTCATTCCTAACATAGCATCCCACACCACGGCCCTCTGGCATCTCGTAAAAAGTCCACAGTGTTCCAGTGGCTTCCCGCACATCAAGCGGAGTGGCTTGAGCTGAAGGTGAAGCTCACCACAGCCCCAGTACTGCCGTTCTGTGATCCGACCAATGATACCAAGATATCCACAGACGCAAGCCAGGACGGCATTGGGGAGGTGCTCCTCCAGCGAGACGACTCCTCGTCCTGGGCTCCAGTGGCATACGCCTCCAGGGCCATGACTCCGACCGAACAACGGTATGCCCAGATCGAAAAAGAATGCTTGGGTCTCCTGACAGGAATAGTCAACATTCATGACTACGTATACGGCCTGCCAAAGTTCACGGTGGAAACAGACCACAGGCCCTTAGTCCACATAATCCAAAAGGATTTAAATGATATGACACCTCGGCTACCGCGAATTCTTCTTCGTGTCCGCCGATATGACTTCGAACTCGTCTACACACCGGGTCAGGAACTGACCATCGCGGATGCCCTATCCTGATCCATCGCCACGCCTTGTGAACAGGGCGATTTCATTTCCCACATTGAAGCACAGGTACAGTTGTGTGCCAGCAACCTCCCAGCCACTGATGAACGAGTTATCCAAATACGCGAAGAAACTGCCAAAGATCCTCTACTGCAGCGTGTGGTGCAACACCTCGCCCATGGCTGGCAAAAGGGGCAGTGCCCCCAGTTCTTCAACATTAAGGATGAGTTAACGGTTGTTGAAGGGATCCTTCTGAAACTGGATAGAATAGTCATTCCCCAAAGCATGCAAACCATGGTGCTCAGGCAGATCCATGAGGGTCACCTGGGGGTCGAGAAATGTCGACGCAGAGTTCGGCAGGCAGTTTACTGGCCTGGCATCAGCCAGGACATTGCCAACACAGTCCTCAACTGCACAACATGCCAGAAGTTTCAACCATCTCAGCCCAAGGAAACACTGAAACAGCACGAGATTGTGACCTCTCCGTGGTCCAAGGTGGGGATAGACCTCTTTCACGCAAATGGGCGTGATTACGTGCTTTTAATCGACTACTTCTCCAGCTACCTGGAAGTGGTGAAACTGTCGGACCTCACGTCCAAGTCCGTCATCAAAGCCTGCAAAGAGACATTTGCCAGGCACGGGATACCACTCACGGTAATGAGTGACAACGGTCTATGTTTCTACAGCCAAGAGTGGTCCGACTTTGCATGATCCTACCACTTCAGGCATATTACATCCAGTCCCCATTACCCGCAATCAAACGGGAAGGCCGAGAAGGGGGTCCATATTGTCAAGTGACTGCTTTGCAAGGCTGCAGACTCAGCCTCTGATTTTCACCTGGCGCTGTTGGCATATAGGCAACCCCTCTGTCGACTGGTTTGTCTCCGGTGTAACTGCTCATGAACCGCAACCTGCGGACGACTGTTCCAGCCATCCATGTTCCAGACCTTGACCACCTCACGGTGATGCAGAAAGTGCAGCGATCCAGGGACCAGCAGAAGATCACATATGATGTTCATGCCACGGACCTGCCTGCGTTGGCTCCAGAAGATGTTGTTCGCGTTCAGCTGCCTGAGGGAGGTTGATCAGCCCCAGCTGTTGTCGTCAGACAGGCTGCTCCCAGGTCTTTCGTTGTTCAAATGGCTGATGGCTCCATTCTTCAGCGCAACAGGAGGGCGCTGTGCAAAGTCGCCTGCCCACCACCTGACCACACTTCTCCGCATGTCATCATGCTGCCTGAGGACATCTTGCGCCACATGGCCACAGATCTGGCAGCGATCCCGCCTGTCCAGGTGCCGCCGTCCCCCCCCCTCCACCTCTGAGGCGATCGACAAGAATTCGTCACCCACCACAGAGACTGAATCTATAGACTTGAATCCTGTAAATTTTGTTCAGTTTGCTCTGTATCTGCACAATAGACACCTTCCTATGTAAATATGTTCATTCAATCACCATTTGTACATAGTCACACATGTACATACAGCCACATTCCAAAATGTATTTCAAAAAGGGGAGATGTCATAATATCCACTCATGGATATGATGCGGACAGGCAGTGATTGACACACAGGATAACCAATGAACAGATACGACTCAGAACAACCAATCACCAGACAGGACACTACCACTATAAAACACACGAGGCATTAAGACTCTGCCTCTTCTCACTGATACAGCTACAGAGATAGTTAGAGTGCACAAAGCCATGAGCACCTTCTCCATGTGACAGAGAGCTAGTCTGGTCAAGCCAGTCTGAGGTTATCAGTTTAGATTAATAGAGCGTCAACCCACAGCAGATTATGTACAGCAACAAGCAAGTTCAATAAAACAGTGTTGGACCATCTCCTGTGTCGGAAGTCTGATTCGAGTCTTACTGCATTCAGTTGCAGTCGATGTTAGACCAACTCAGCTAACACATCAGTGACAATAAGGAGATGTCTCTGAAGGAGATAGCTGAGGAGATTGTGGAGGCATTGGTGGTGATCTTTCAGAAATCACAAAGTCAGGGAGGGTCCCAGAGATTTGGAAAATGGCTAAAATAACATCCCTGTGTTAAGTAGGGAGGAGGCAGTAGACAGGAAATTATAGGCCGGCTAGCCTGACTTCGATTGTTGGTAAGATTATTAAAGGAGATTGAAAGTGCATGCGGAGTGAGTCAGCACTGATTCGTCAAGGGGAGGTCATGCCTGACAAATCTGTTAGAATTTTGAGGAGATTTACTGAATTAATAATAATCTTTAAGTAAGCTTATATTAACACTGCAATGAAGTTACTGTGAAAAGCCCCGAGTCACCACATTCCAGTTTTGATTCCTGGCTTGGGTCACTGTCTGTGCGGAGTCTGCACATTCTCCCAGTGTCTGCGTGGGTTTCCTCCGGGTGCTCCGGTTTCCACCCACAAGCCCTGAAAGACGTGCTTGTTAGGTGGATTGGACATTCTGAATTCTCCCTCTGTGTACCCGAACAGGGGCCTGAATGTGGCGACTGGGGCCTTTTTACAATAACTTCATTGCTGTGTTAATGTAAGCCCACTTAAAAATTATTATTAATTCAATAAGTTTCCTTTGTTTTGATGGTTCCCCTTTACATGTTTTATTTTGTTTGATGACACTGGAGAAGTTACAATTCTTATTTGCCTATCAGAACAGTATTGACTCAATGTATGACACAAGAGGGACAGTTCTTTGGATTGCCTTGATCCACTACAGTTTGCTGCAACAGGTCCACAGCAGACACCATCTCCATGGCCCTGCACTCTACCCTGGAACACCTAGATAACAAAGACACCTATGTCAGACTCCTATTTATCGACTACAGCTCAGCCTTCAACACCATTATTCCTACAAAACTCATCTCCAAACTCCATGGCCTTGGCTCCTCCCTCTGCGACTGGATCCTGAACTTTCTAACCGACAGACCACAGTCAGTAAAGATAGGCAACAACACCTCCTCCACGATCATCCTCAACACCAGTGTCCCACAAGGCTGTGTCCTCAGCCCCCTACTATACTCCTTATACACCAATGACTGTGTGGCTAAATTCCCCTCCAACTCGATTTTCAAATTAGCTGATGACACCACCGTAGTGGGTCGGATTTCAAACAATGATGAGACAGAATACAGGAATGAGATAGAGAATCTGGTGAACTGGTGCGATGACAATAACGTCTCCCTCAATGTCAACAAAACGAAGGAGATTGTCATCGACTTCAGGAAGCGTAGTGGAGAACATGCCCCTGTCTACATCAATGGGAACGAAGTAGAAAGGGTCGAGAGCTTCCCGTTTTTAGGTGTACAGATCACCAACAGCCTGTCCTGGTCCCCCCCATGCCGACACTATAGTTAAGAAAGCCCACCAATGACTACTTTCTCAGAAGACTAAGGAAATTTGGCATGTCAGCTACGACCCTCACCAACTTCTACAGATACACCACAGAAAGCATTCTTTCTGGTTGTATCACAGCTTGGTATGGAGCCTGCTCTGCCCAAAACCGCAGGAAACTACAAATGGTCGCGAATGTAGCCCAGTCCATTCACGCAAACCAGCCTCCCATCCATTGACTCTATCTATAATTCCCGTTGCCTCAGAAAGGCAGCCAGCATAATTAATGAGCCCACGCATCCCGGACATACTCTCTTCCACCTCCTTCCGTCAGGAAAAAGATACCAAAGTTTGAGGTCACGTACCAACCGATTCAAGAACAGCTTCTTCCCTACTGCCATCAGACTTTTAAATGGACCTACCTCGTATTACGTTGATTTTTTTCTCTACACCTTGCTATAACTGTAACATTATATTCTGCAGTCTCTCCTTCCTTCCCTATGTACGGTATGCATTGTTTGTACAGCATGCAATAAACAATACTTTTCACTGTATACTAATACATGTGACAATAATAAATCAAATCAAATCAAACATGCAATATCTGAGGAGGGGGACGTATGGGCAATGCACGCAGAGGAAAGGGCAGCTGTATTGACAGCGCACTGCGGGTGGGAGAAACCTGTGCACACCACAAATGAGATTTGAAGAGTTGAAAACCTCCTCTGCACTGTGTATGTAATTTACTTTATGTTGTTTGATTCCATTTCCACCCATTTTGTAAATCTAAAATGCTGCAATTGAAGGCTAATGGATTCCACGAAGGTCATTCCAGGTGCATTAACATCAGCCTCCGATTACTTCACAGTGAAATCTCAGACTGTCAACACACAGTGCAGCTGAAAGCACCTGAGGAGGAGCCAGGCACATTCTGCATGGCAGAACCCCCCCAGGCACATTCTGCATGGCAGCCCCCCCCCCCCCCCCGGCACATTCTGCATGGCAGACCCCCCCCCCCCCCCCCCCCGGCACATTCTGCATGGCAGACCCCAGGCACATTCTGCATGGCAGACCCCCCCCCAGGCACATTCTGCATGGCAGACCCCCCCCCCCCCGGCACATTCTGACCCCCCCCCCCCCCCCCCCCCCGGCACATTCTGCATGGCAGACCCCCCCCCCCCCCCCCGGCACATTCTGCATGGCAGACCCCAGGCCCCCCCCCAGGCACATTCTGCATGGCAGACCCCCCAGGCACATTCTGCATGGCAGACCCCCCAGGCACATTCTGCATGGCAGACCCCCCCCGGCACATTCTGCATGGCAGACCCCCCAGGCACATTCTGCATGGCAGACCCCCCAGGCACATTCTGCATGGCAGACCCCCCACCCCCGGCACATTCTGCATGGCAGACCCCCCCCCCCCCCGGCACATTATACATGGCAAACCCCCCCCCCCCCCGGCACATTCTGCATGGCAGACCCCCCCCCCCGGCACATTCTGCATGGCAGACCCCAGGCACATTCTGCATGGCAGACCCCCCCCCCCCAGGCACATTCTGCATGGCAGACCCCCCCCCCCCCCCCCCCCCCGGCACATTCTGCATGGCAGACCCCCCCGCCACATTCTGCATGGCAGACCCCCATCCCCCCCCCTCCCCCCCCCCCCCCCACCCCCCGGCACATTCTGCATGGCAGACCCCCCCCCGGCACATTCTGCATGGCAGACCCCCCCCCCCCCCGGCACATTCTGCATGGCAGACCCCAGGCCCCCCCCAGGCACATTCTGCATGGCAGACCCCCCAGGCACATTCTGCATGGCAGACCCCCCAGGCACATTCTGCATGGCAGACCCCCCCCGGCACATTCTGCATGGCAGACCCCCCAGGCACATTCTGCATGGCAGACCCCCCAGGCACATTCTGCATGGCAGACCCCCCACCCCCGGCACATTCTGCATGGCAGACCCCCCCCCCCCCCGGCACATTATACATGGCAAACCCCCCCCCCCCGGCACATTCTGCATGGCAGACCCCCCCCCCCCGGCACATTCTGCATGGCAGACCCCAGGCACATTCTGCATGGCAGACCCCCCCCCCCCCAGGCACATTCTGCATGGCAGACCCCCCCCCCCCCCCCCCCCCCCCGGCACATTCTGCATGGCAGACCCCCCCGCCACATTCTGCATGGCAGACCCCCATCCCCCCCCCTCCCCCCCCCCCCCCCCACCCCCCGGCACATTCTGCATGGCAGACCCCCCCCCCGGCACATTCTGCATGGCAGACCCCAGGCACATTCTGCATGGCAAACCCCCCCCCCCGCACATTCTGCATGGCAGACCCCCCCCCCCCCCGGCACATTCTGACCCCCCCCCCCCCCCCCCCCGGCACATTCTGCATGGCAGACCCCCCCCCCCCCCCCCCCGGCACATTCTGCATGGCAGACCCCAGGCCCCCCCCAGGCACATTCTGCATGGCAGACCCCCCAGGCACATTCTGCATGGCAGACCCCCCAGGCACATTCTGCATGGCAGACCCCCCCCGGCACATTCTGCATGGCAGACCCCCCAGGCACATTCTGCATGGCAGACCCCCCAGGCACATTCTGCATGGCAGACCCCCCACCCCCGGCACATTCTGCATGGCAGACCCCCCCCCCCCCGGCACAATATACATGGCAAACCCCCCCCCCCCCGGCACATTCTGCATGGCAGACCCCCCCCCGGCACATTCTGCATGGCAGACCCCAGGCACATTCTGCATGGCAGACCCCCCCCCCCCCAGGCACATTCTGCATGGCAGACCCCCCCCCCCCCCCCCGGCACATTCTGCATGGCAGACCCCCCCCCGCCACATTCTGCATGGCAGACCCCCATCCCCCCCCCTCCCCCCCCCCCCCCACACCCCGGCACATTCTGCATGGCAGACCCCCCCCCCGGCACATTCTGCATGGCAGACCCCAGGCACATTCTGCATGGCAAACCCCCCCCCCCCGGCACATTCTGCATGGCAGACCCCCCCCCGGCACATTCTGCATGGCAGACCCCAGGCACATTCTGCATGGCAGACCCCCCCCCCCGGGCACGTTCTGCATGGCAGACCCCCCCCCCCAGGCACATTCTGCATGGCAGATCCCCCACCCCCGGCACATTCTGCATGGCAGACCCCCCCCCCCCCCCGGCACATTATACATGGCAGACCCCCCCCCGGCACATTCTGCATGGCAGAACCGCCCCCCCCCCCCCCCAGGCACATTCTGCATGGCAAACCCCCCAGGCACATTCTGCATGGCAGACCACCCCCCCCCCCCCCCGGCACATTCTGCATGGCAGACCCCCACCCCAGGCACATTCTGCATGGCAGACCCCCACCCCCCCACCCCCCCCCCCAGGCACATTCTGCATGGCAAACCCCCCCCCCCCCCCCCCCCCCGGCACATTCTGCATGGCAGACCCCCCCTCCCCCCCCCCCCAGGCACATTCTGCATGGCAGAGCCCCCCCCCCCCCCCAGGCACATTCTGCATGGCAGACCCCCCAGGCACATTCTGCATGGCAAACCTCCCAGGCACATTCTGCATGGCAAACCCCAGGCACATTCTGCATGGCAGACCCCCCCCCCCCCCCCCCCCCCCCGGCACATTCTGCATGGCAGACCCCAGGCACATTCTGCATGGCAGACCCCAGGCACATTCTGCATGGCAGACCCCCCCCCCCCCCCCCCGGCACATTCTGCATGGCAGACACCCCCCCCCCCCAGGCACATTCTGCATGGCAGACCCCCCAGGCACATTCTGCATGGCAGACCCCCCCCCAGGCACATTCTGCATGGCAGACCCCCCCCCCCCCCCCCCGGCACATTATACATGGCAGACACCCCCCCCCCCCCCCCCAGGCACATTCTGCATGGCAGACCCCCCCCCAGGCACATTCTGCATGGCAGACCCCCCCCCCCCCCCCCCCCCCCCCCGGCACATTCTGCATGGCAGACCCCAGGCACATTCTGCATGGCAGACCCCAGGCACATTCTGCATGGCAGACCCCCCCCCCCCCCCCCCGGCACATTATACATGGCAGACCCCCCCCCCCCCCCCCCCCAGGCACATTCTGCATGGCAGACCCCCCAGGCACATTCTGCATGGCAAACCCCCCAGGCACATTCTGCATGGCAAACCCCCCCCCCGGCACATTCTGCATGGCAGACCCAAAACCCCCCCCCGGCACATTCTGCATGGCAAACCCCCCCAGGCACATTCTGCATGGCAAACCCCCCCCCCCCCCCCCCCCGGCACATTCTGCATGGCAGACCCCCCCTCCCCCCCCCCCCCCCCCAGGCACATTCTGCATGGCAGAGCCCCCCCCCCCCCCCAGGCACATTCTGCATGGCAGACCCCCCCCCCCCCCCGGCACATTCTGCATGGCAGACCCCCCAGGCACATTCTGCATGGCAAACCCCCCAGGCACATTCTGCATGGCAACCCCCCCCCCCGGCACATTCTGCATGGCAGACCCCCCCTCCCCCCCCCCCCCCCCCAGGCACATTCTGCATGGCAAACCCCCCCCCCCCCCCCCCCGGCACATTCTGCATGGCAGACCCCCCCTCCCCCCCCCCCCCCCCCCAGGCACATTCTGCATGGCAGACCCCCCCCCCCCCCCGGCACATTCTGCATGGCAGACCCCCCAGGCACATTCTGCATGGCAAACCCCCCAGGCACATTCTGCATGGCAAACCCCAGGCACATTCTGCATGGCAGACCCCCCCCCCCCCCCCCCCCCGGCACATTCTGCATGGCAGACCCCAGGCACATTCTGCATGGCAGACCCCAGGCACATTCTGCATGGCAGACCCCCCCCCCCCCCCGGCACATTCTGCATGGCAGACACCCCCCCCCCCCCCCCCCCCCAGGCACATTCTGCATGGCAGACCCCCCAGGCACATTCTGCATGGCAGACCCCCCCCCCCAGGCACATTCTGCATGGCAGACCCCCCCCCCCCCCGGCACATTATACATGGCAGACCCCCCCCCCCCCCCCCCAGGCACATTCTGCATGGCAGACCCCCCAGGCACATTCTGCATGGCAAACCCCCCAGGCACATTCTGCATGGCAAACCCCCCCCCGGCACATTCTGCATGGCAGACCCCCCCCCCCGGCACATTCTGCATGGCAGACCCCAGGCACATTCTGCATGGCAGACCCCAGGCACATTCTGCATGGCAGACCCCCCCCCCCCCCCGGCACATTCTGCATGGCAGACACCCCCCCCCCCCCCCCCCCCCCCCCAGACACATTCTGCATGGCAGACCCCCCCGGCACATTCTGCATGGCAGACCCCCCCCCCCCCCCCGACACATTCTGCATGGCAGACCCCCCCCCCCCCCCGGCACATTCTGCATGGCAGACCCCCCCCAGGCACATTCTGCATGGCAGACCCCACCCCCCCCGGCACATTCTGCACGGCAGACCCCCCCAGGCACATTCTGCATGGCAGACCCTGTTCCGTTAAATTGAATTAACTATTTGTGTAATGAAATCTCATTCTTGATGGAGATGTTCAGTTGCCGGCTGTGATTCCCCTTCTGACCATTCCCATGTGCTGGGAAATACACAATGGTGAACAAAACATTCTGTCCTGATGTGATTTTAGGGGAGTGTTATGGGATCTAAAGATCCACAACGTCCTGGGTCCAGTCAGATTAAATAAATAAATAAAATGCTGGATAAACACTGCAGGTCTGGCAGCATCTGTGGAGAGAACAGAGTTTTTTTTTTATAAATTTAGAATATCCAATTCATTTTTTCCAATTAAGGGGCAATTTAATGTGGCCAATCCACCTAACCTGCACATCTTTGGGTTGTGGGGGTGAAACCCACGCAGACACGGGGAGAATGTGCAAACTCCTCACAGACAGTGACCCAGGGCCGGGATTCGAACCCGGGTCCTCAGCGCCGTAGGCAGCAATGCTAACCACTGTGCCACCGTGCCGCCCGAGAGAACAGAGTTAACAGGCAGGATCTACTGACCGTGTTATGCCTGAAAAGCCGCGCAGTGCAGTGCAACATAGCTGATAGATCAGGGGTGGGCAAACTACGGCCCGCGGGCCGCATGCGGCCCGCCAAAGGTATTTCTGCGGCCCACCAAGTCATTTAAAAAAAAAAAATTATTTAAAAAAAAAATTTTTTTTTTAAAAAAAAAATCTTTTTTTTTAAGGTTAATGAGGGGGGGCTGTTGGGTTACTTACTGGTATAGGGTGGATACGTTGACTTGAGTAGGGTGATCATTGCTCGGCACAACATCGAGGGCCGAAGGGCCTGTTCTGTGCTGTACTGTTCTATGTTCTATATGAGGCGCCCAGAATCATAACCGGGTGAAGTAATTATTCTACTTAATATACTATGCGGCCCTTTGTGAATTGTGAATTTCTGAATGTGGCCCTTGCACGGAAAAGTTTGGCCACCCCTGTGATAGATGATGAAAGATCCTGGCCAGGATTCTCCAATCCCGCGTCCAAGTTCTGACGCTGGCATGAAAAGCGCGTGAGCCACTCTGGCATCAACCGGCCTCAAGTGGCACGTATCCACCCCCTCCTAGGGGGCTAGCGCGGCGCCGGAGTGGTGTCCGCAGCTCTGGCGCCCGAAAGACGGCACGCCATGGCCGGCGCGAGTTTGCACATGCACGTGGGTTCCCGTTTCCGCGCGGCCCCCAGGCAATATGGCGGAGCCCTACAGGGGCCGAGCGCGGAAGAACATTAAGTCTCCATGGAACTAGCCCGCCCTCCAATCGGTAGGCCCTGATTGCGGTTAGCCACCATGAAGGCCCCCCACCGGGGTTGGAACCCCTCCCCTCCCCCCCCCCACCAGGACGGCTCCCACAGAAAGAATTGTGAGGTCCCACCAGGTGGGACCATACGTAACCCACGCCAGCGGGACTCGGCCAAACATGGTGGACACTCGGCCCGTCGAGGCCCGGAGAATCGCCAGGGGGGGTGCTTTCAACGGCCCCCGACTGGCGCAGCGGTGATCCCGCAGGCGCCGGAGAATCGGCAGGCCGGCGTTGGGCAGCGTGGCGCAATTCACGCGCCCCTCCCCCCCCCCCCGGTGATTCTTCGACACGGCGCAGGGTCGGAGAATTCTGGCCCCCATTTCCGGGATCTCCCAGCTCCCCACGTCTCACGAGATTTAACACGATCTCACGAGATGTCGCAATGTGAATCCTGCCCATTATGGGTGGGATCACTATCTGGCAAATCTGCATTTTATAGTGCGGCAGCTAGTCTCACTCTGATATGCATTCCCGAGATTTAAACAAGGCGTGGGATTTAACTCCCTTGCCTTGGAGACCTCGGGTGAGCTCTGTTCAGTTCTAGTCTCCACAAATGGGGCCCAGATGGAATGGCACTCATGGGGGTCTCCCAGGGGATTGGAGGCCCCCAGAGGCATGCCCTCTGGGCAAGGTGGTACCCTGGCACTGCCAAGGTGCCCTGGTGGCATTGCCAGGTGTGGTGGTGATTGGGCTGGCGTGTGCTGGGAATGGGGGCAGGGGGGGGAAGAGACCCACCTATAGGGAGTGGAGGCTTGGGGGCGTGGAGTTTGGGGATCATTTGGGCGCTAGAGAGATCGGGACGCTACTTAAAAATGGCGCCCTGATCTCTTGCTGTACTGAGGAGTTCTGGTGTGCAGAAAATGGGGAGTGCAGCGGGAGTTCCCTGCTGAGGCCCCTGATCTACCCGGATGGGTTATAGTGGGGTATTTCTCGGCGCTATTGATATTAAATGTTAGTTATGCGATGTGTATCGACTGAAAAGATAGAAGTGGCCAATTTTGAGAAAATAACATTCCAAATCATTAATTAATTCACAACCAACGTTTTAGCGATTTTGGTTGAAAGATTATTAATCAGAGCACCTTTGCTGGAATGGCTGTAGTGGGGATGCATGGAGGTGAGTAGCCATCTCGCTCCCGTGCAATGAGCCCAGCTGCTCCATTGCCTGTCTATCCCGCCAACCACCCATAACCACTGACCGTGGAGACCTCTGCCCGGGTAATGTTATATGAGGATGTCTAGGGTACGGTGACCAGGGGCCCTGTTACGGCCGGGGGGTGCATGGGCAGGGTGTGTCGGAAGGCAGGGGTTGTGGGGGGAGCAATGAGGGATGGATGGTCCCAGGGTGGTATCCACTGCTGGTCGCCAGTCTCACATCCTCTCCAGTTCCTCACAGATATTGCACGGGATAGATGATATGTTGGACCCGCGGAGGCTGTCCTCGCGGTGCTGCTGGCAGGCCAGGCGGCCAGCTGCCAGAGAAGACAGTGGCAGCAGCGATGACAGTAGCTCGAGATGGCAGTGGCAGCTTAGTGCAGGGCCTCAGTCCACACACTGTGGACCTGGCCGCCCATCAGGTCAAGGAGGGACACAGTGTGGGAGGCTGGCGATGGCTCAAGGTGGACAGGCATCGCTGGTCATCGCTCAGACAGACAGCGTGTGATGCAGGAGGCTGTGCCTGAGCAAGGAGACGGTGCAGACATGGCACCACATGGAGGAGGTGGAGGAGGACACCCGCCCCCAGTGGCTGTCAAGGTCACCACAGCTCTGTACGTCTACACCTCAGGATCATTCCAGGGCTCGAGCGGGGACTGACTTGTGCGGCATCTCACAAGCTGCAGCCCACAAGTGAGGTCACGGATGCCCTGTTTGCCCAGGCAGCCTGACATGGACCAGGCTCAAAAAGATGTCCGGAATCATCATGATGGCTCAGTTCCAGGGGGTAATAGATGTCTGATGTGCTAACAATGCCACACAGAAACACGAAACGGTACAAAAGAGGGTTTATTACTGTGAGATGTTATTCCCTCAACTGCAGCTGTAGAATGGCAGCTCGGGAGAGCTTATGAATATTTATACTGCTCCCTGTGAGCGGAGCTAGCCGGCAGGAGCTTACCAGCAAACCTGTAATAGCAGGTACTATTGTACATCCCCTAATAGAGGCACACACATATATATACAGTGGTGGATCACCACAATGCCACACATATCACCTTGTGTGCACTGGGCCGTCAGGGAGCGCCCTACATCATCAAGAAGGGGTTCCACTTCCTGAACGTCCAGTTTGTGCACGACCAGCAGATGAAGATCATGCACGTGTGTGCACACAGGGAGTGTGCACGACAGCTCAATCCTGGGGCAGTTGGACATCCCCGGCCTCTTCAAAAGCCACCCCAGGATGGCTGGTTGGCTCTCTTGTGGGTAAGGAGTGCCCACCGAGGATCTGGTTAATGAAGCCAGCATGGAGGCCAGTGACCGATGCGGTGACCCGATACAAGCGTGGCCACCCGGGCTGTCGGACTCCTCGAAATGCAATTCCGATGCCTCAGCCCTCTGGTGATGCCCTGCAGTACACCCACAGAGGATCACCCACTTTGTGGTCTGTTGTGCCCTCCACAACCTGGCACAGCAGCAGGGTGACGCAGAGGAACATGCGACCACTTCAAAGGAGGAGGATGGAATCTCCGCCGACCAGGAGGGGCTGGAGGACAGGTGGCAGCGTCGAGCGTCCGACAAGCTCAGAGGGCAGGGAGGCCCTCAACCTCACCAACTTCACATCAGACATGGCTTTGTCCTTCATCTCACCCCCTTACCCCATCCCATTCCCTGCCACTTGCCCTCACCCACTATCCACACCAACCACCCCCACCCCTGCCACCACCCTCTTCTTTCTCCCCCCGCCACCACACCTCCCTATTCCACTCTCCCATCTAGGTAGATACCACCCTAGATGGGCCAACACCATCGGATGGGGATCCTGCGGTCAGTGGAAGGGAAGGATTGTTCTGTATGTCATTAACAGCTCATATGTGGCAGGTCATCTGGGTGGAAGCCGGTGGATCCTCACCTCTGCACCGACCTCTACCTCGGTGACCCATCTGTCTTCGGCCACCCCCACAACCTCCAATGTCCATTCCTCTTATGGGGGTGAGGACTCAGATGTCAGTCTCCGCACCATCCATCTGAGCCCTCGCCCATCTGTTGCGGGCAAATGTCTCCTGCGGGGACATAGAGGACATTGCATGCATTGTTCATCGCAGAGTGGGGTGGGGGGGCAGCACTGCTGGACATGGGTGGGCCAGGGCACGGTATGGTGCTGGACGAGGGTGATGGCAGGCGCATGGTCATCGGAGGGAGGTGGGATTGGCGGGTGGGGCGTTTCCAACCCATCGTGCAGCTCGGCGGGGGTCATTGATCTTCTTACGGTACTGGCCGCTGGTCCTCCTGGTGATGTTCCCCGAGCTGACAGCTGCTGCCATTTCCACCGAGGAGACACTGACTGCCCAGTGGTGAACCTCCTAGCCCCTTGAAGGAAACAGGGTATCCCGTCTCCACTTGACCACTTCCAACAATCTGGCAGGTTGTCATTCCTGTTTCGTGGGGCTGGTTTCCTTGGTGGCATGGCTGGGGGCTGTGTGGGGTCTGCTCTGCGGGATGGGTTGACGTAGTGCTCCCTCTTGTTGCCAGGGAGGTGGCGGGCACAGTCCTGGTGAATCAGCTGGTGGGACCATCATTTACAGCGTGAAGCCCATGGAGCCTCGTTAAGACAACCAATTAACATTTGATACCAGTGACGATCTTGCCGGGTCGAGCGTTGGGAAGCTCGCGGCAGTTCCTGCTCGCTACCACACTTAGAAGCTTTTCCACTAAATCACACCCGTTATTTCTAACTGAACCATCATCACTAGAACAACAGATTATCTTGTCATTATTTCATTAGTATTTGTGGGAATGTGTGCACAAATTGTCTGTCATGTTTCCTGCATTATAACATTATAACACGTCAAAGCATACTTCATTGGCTTTAACATTCTTTAGACATTTTGAAGTTGTGATGCTGGTGTAAATGCAGACCATTTTTATTTTCCCATTTGTCTCTCACTGCCTTGCTAATTCTTAGCCAATCACATGATTTTAATTGAGCGCACTGTCATTACTTCTGGGAGACCACATCCAGGAACATGTCATTACAATCCCTGTGGAGGCAATTATCAATTATTCAGGAATTTGCTATCTTTAGATCAATTACATGTCTTAATGAACACATCAGCAGGTTCTCTGTGTAACAGTCTGCAAGTTGTTCATTGTTGTTGTAAAATCGAAATTGGATCAGTAAAGAATATGCCCCGGGGAACTAGTGTACGGTTCAACATTGGAATAGATGAAAATATTGATTCTATCTTTTCTATTCAGTTTTGCATCACCTTGCACACATTTCTATGTTTGCATGTCCTTATCCTGTCACCATCACCTACAATGCTCCATTATTTATTGTTGGAAGCATGGTTCATGATGGATGAAAAGGACACTATGGAATTTATTTTGCTCTGCCAACATAGATCTTTACTTCCATGCATAATTGGAAATTGACAAATCCACTGACATAAGTGGCATTGAACTATACAGACTACCAGTTTCATTTTCCAGTCTGTACTGCCAACTGATCTCGACAGAAACAATGGGTTCTACAATTGGCCACAGTGATCCTAATCTATAGAAGAAAATAATCAGCCAGGTTACCTGGCCATTATCTGTTGACTGCTGCTGGAACATGTGTGCTTATGAGCATTCGTCTGACTGCGCTGTCTCCACATTTGAAAATAATTGCACTGGCTCATGCACAAAGAAATGGGACGGGTTTCACCGTTCCCCGACCTCATAATCGGCAATCGCGCGGAGATTCCCTTCTAACACCGAAATCGAGGGCGGCGCCTGTTTGACACAGGTTTTGAATGCTCCGCCCCCTCCAAAATGGCATCATCGCAAAGTGTGCCGCCCGCCATTGGGACGGCCTTAGCACGCCAACTGAAGGCCCTCCCCTGATCCTCCGTCCCTGATGGGCTGAGTTCCCAACTGCGCGGTTGACATGTGGTCTCAGCAGTTGGGAACCCGGCGTGGCGGCTGCGGACTGTGTCCAGTGCTGCCACAGTCGGGCAGGAGCCGTGCTGCTGGCCGTGGGGGGGGGGGGCTTCCGTGAGGGCTGGGGGGACTGGTGGGGGGTGGCCAGGGGGACACTATCTGGCAGGTTGTGTCTGTGTACATTTTTATTGTGGGAGCCAGGAGCTTTACGGGGCGGCTCCTTGCCCCTCACCCGTCGCAGGATCGGTGAGGGGGCGCTGCCAATTTGTTTGATATAAAACGCCACAGATCCTCCGCACTTAGCCTCAAAAACAGTGAATCCACGGTCCCTTAGAGTGAGACACTGATGAGGAACCAATGCCTTGGAAGCTCGGTTTTGCCTGTCATCAGCTTCACTCAAAATCCCAAGGGCAAAACAGGAAACTGCTCATCCTGGACATTTGTAGTAAAAATAGCAAATTATAGCTATAAGGAGAGAAAAAAGCTTTGTTGGCTAAGATTTGGTAGGATTGCTAATTAAAGCTGACAGGCCTGTTTGATTGTATTGCTCCAAATGTCATGCCAACACCAAAGCCCCAGTCAATAATTCTATCTTTCAATACAATGGCAAGGACCAAGGGTTGGGAACACAGGATGAGGAGATTGAGGCTGAAATATATATTTTTAAAATTTTAGAGTACTCAATTCATTTATTTTTCAATTAAGGGGCAATTTAGCATGGCCAATCCACCTACCCTGCACATTTTTGGGTTGTGGGGGCGAAACCCACGCAGACACGGGGAGAATGTGCAAACTCCACACGGACAGTGACCCAGAGCCGGGATCGAACCTACGACCTCAGTGCAGTGAGGCAGCAGGGCTAACCACTGCGCCACCGTGCTGCCTGAGGCTGAAGTATTTTGATGGTACAAGCCAATGCTGGTTGGCTACAACATTATAACTATGTTGATTATGTCACTGTTGGTTGCTTATTGCATGCATCATATTTGAATGATTCCAAGATTGTAGCATTGTTCATTGATTGCTGAGAAGTAAAGTTTTTACTGCCTATTGGAGTTGATGGAAGGAGATAGATAATGAGTCTGAGGAAAGAGATGTAAAGCTTCTTTTTATTTTAAAATAAACCCTGCATTGACCAACACTGGGACAGGAGTTTGGGTTATGTTATAATTTTGAGAACGTGATTCGAAATTTGATGTGGGCATTAACTTTCACACTTCAACCATTCCAGGTGAGACTGTGCCAGGTGCCTATTGTCAGTTAACGCTCAGTTTCTTGACTTTCTTGCAGGGTTCATGAACACTTCAATAAATAATCATTAATCAGTGGAGATTAACTTGAATAAACTACGTTGAATACGATTAATTTGAATAAACTATGTTGTGCTAAATAGAATTGCAGATTTATTCAAAGCTTGGAGATTTCCAGGCATTAGTCAAACTTAAAATAACTTTAAGTCTGGGCTGAGTACGATTTTATTAGCTCTGTTTTAGGGAAATGTGAATTGGCCTTGAGGAGTAGTAACAGCAAGTTCTCAGTAAACAGTCCAATCCCCATTTCATCCTGCTGCAGACTCTGCTCTGTTATAATTAGATTGTTTCAGACAAACTCGAAACATCTTTACCACCAAATGTTTTCAGAATCTGGCTGGGTTAATATCAAGCAGCTGTGCCTGTCTAACGAGTTTGCAGTGGCGATATAACTGCAATAACCATCGCCACACTAATCAGGTCGGTTGCTGGAGAGATTTAGCTATCAACACTTTGGGGAAACAGCAGGGGCTCTGCACTGACAGGAAAAACAGCTGAACTTGATAGGAACAGATTGCGGTGTCTTCCACTTCACAAAGTCCTGCACTAATACGCCTCTCCCCCATCCCCCCCTGTACTGGCTCGGTCACTGACTGATGCACTTCATTACCTACAACTAGAAGTGTGGCTAGATTGATTTTACAGGGGGCATTGGAAGGTATGTCCAAATATTACTTGTTTTGATAAATTATCCTGATTACTATTACAGTCCAGGCTGACAATTAAATGAAAATTAAGTACTCATGTAGGTGAAGAATCCAAAAGAACAAATAACAAAGAAGTACAGCACAGGAACAGGCCCTTCGGCCCTCCAAGCCCGTGCCGATCTATGCTGCCCGTCTAAACTAAAATCTGCTACACTTCCTGGGTCCGTATCCTTCTATTCCCATCCTATTCAAGTATTTGTCAAGATGCCCCTGTGGTGAATTATAAACACTAATAATCCACATTGTATTGTACAACATGTGTTGAGCCTGTACCTTGTACTAGATCATGTGTAGTTGTGTGGCTCTACCCATAGGGGGAGATGAGGAGCTTGTACTGGGCTCCACCCTTAGTTCCGCCCATGGCTCTGCCCATGGCTCCTCCCCCTAACCGGAAGTATAAAGGTTGCTGTTGTAAGCCTGCCTGCCAGTTCATCTAGAGTTCATCTCGTCACAGGCAGGCTCTGTTGTAAGACGATTAAAACCACTGTTCGCTTCTAACCACGTGTCGCGTGAATTGATGGTCTCATCAATTTAATTGTCTTAAGAAACAGTAAGGAATGACCATGGAATCAGCCCTCAAACCTGATTAACTGGAACTCGACCCACAGGATGCAGAGGCGAAAGAAATCTTTTCACACTGGCTCCGATGTTTTAAGGCCTACCTGGATGAAGCAAGCACTACAGAAACTACGGAGGAGCAGAAAATCAGCCTACTGCACGCAAGGGTGAGCCATTGTATATCTACTCAACTTAATTGTACCGGCTCATATACAGAGGCCCTGGCCCTACTCGACAGAATGTACGTGAGGCCCGTCAATGAGGTCTACGCGCGCCACCTTTTTACTACTCGCTGCCAGCGCCCCACAGAATTGCTAGAAGAATTCCTAAGAGACTTAAAAACCTTATCCCGGGACTGTAATTACCAAGCTGTAAATGCTGCAGAACATAGGGAACTCGCTGTCCGCGATATATTTGTTGCAGGCCTCAGATCCAACAACCAGCGGTTGTTGAGAAGGGGGCCCAAAACTTAGAAGACACTGTAGAACTCGCCACTATTATGGAGGTCTCGTTCCGCAGCCTCACCTCGTTCCCCGCGGACTCCGCGACCCCGTCATGGGCCCCCGACCAGCGACTACCCCAGGCCTGCGCCGCGCGGCCACCCAGCCACTATGCTATTCTAACCTGCCACTTTTGTGGCCAGCCCCAGCACCCGCGGCAGCACAGCCCGGCCCACAACGCAACCTGCAGCAGCTGCGGTTGCAAAGGACACTATGCCAGAGTATGTCTGGCGAAGAAAGCTCCAGCCTCAAACCCTCCCGCAGCCCAGAGCACTCGCTCCCTGAATTCGCAGGCCCACAGGCCCCATAACGCCGCGGCCTGTACTCCGACTCCACCCACCACGTGCGATCCACGGGGGCGGCCATCTTGGGCTCCATCCTCTCCAAACTCAGCAACCCAGATCGAAGACTGCAACCTCAGCAGACATTCATCACAGGGCCACTCCAGCACAGCTGATCGAGCCGCCGACTACCCACAACTCAGCGCGGTCACGTTGGACCAGTCGCGTCCGAAACACCTCCGCAACTCCATGATGACCGTTAAAATCAACGGGTACAGTACACCGTGCCTCTTCAACTCCGGGAGCACCGAGAGCTTTGTACACCCAGGTCTGATAAGACGCTGTTCGCTCCCTGTTTTTCCTGCACGGCAAACTATCTCCCTCGTTTCGGGCTCCCACTCTGTTCACCTCCAAGGGCGCACCGTCGCGACCCTAACGATCCAAGGCGCTAGCTACTCTAATTTTCAACTATACGTCCTGCGCGAACTCTGCGCCCCACTCTTACTGGGACTCAACTTCCAGTGTAACCTCAAAAGTCTCACCCTCAGCTTCGGCGGACCCCTACCCCCACTCACCATCTGCAGCCTAGCCACGCTGCGAATCTCCCCCCGCCCCCCCCCCCCCCCCCCCTCCACTCTTTGCCAATTTCACTCCGGACTGTAAACCTGTAGCCACTCGCAGCAGGCGGTACAGCCTGCAGGACAGGGTGTTTATCAGAACCGAGGTCCGGAGGATCCTACGTAAGGGGGTCATAGAGGCCAGTAACAGCCCCTGGAGAGCTCAGGTGGTGGTCGTCAAGACCGGGGGAAACTTTTGCATGGTCGTGGACTATAGTCAGACCATTAATAGGTTTACGCTCCTCGATGCGTACCCCCTCCCCAGGATTGCAGACATGGTGAATCAGATCGCCCAGTATCGTATTTTCTCCACGGTGGATCTGAAGTCTGCATACCACCAGCTCCCAATCCGCCCGGAGGACCGCCACTACACGGCGTTCGAGGCCGATGGCCACCTCTTCCATTTCCTCCGGGTTCCCTTTCGCGTCACGAACGGGGTCTCGGTGTTCCAACGAGCAATGGACCGAATGGTGGACCAGTACGGGCTGCGGGCCACGTTTCCGTACTTGGATAACGTCACCATCTGTGGCTATGACCAGCAGGACCACGATGCCAACCTCCATCAATTTCTCCAGACGGCCCCGAAACTCAACCTCACTTACAACATGGAGAAATGCGTTTTCCGCACGACCAGGCTAGCCATCCTCGGCTATGTCGTGGAAAACGGAGTCCTGGCCCCCAACCCGGACCATAGAACTCCCTCTCCCTCATTGTCCCAGGGCCCTCAAATGGTGCCTGGGATTCTTTTCATACTATGCCCAGTGGGTCCCTCAATATGCGGACAAAGCCCGCCCACTATTTAAGGCCACACTTTTCCCCCTGTCGGCTGAGGCTCGCCAAGCCTTCAACTGCATCAAGGAGGACATCGCCAAAGCGGCCATGCGGGCGGTGGATGAATCCGTCCCTTTTCCGGTTGAGAGCGATGCCTCAGAGGTCGCTCTGAATCAGGCAGGGAGACCAGTCGCATTTTTCTCCCGAACCCTCTCCGCTTCAGAACTTCGACACTCCTCGGTCGAAAAGGAAGCACAAGCCATTGTGGAGGCTGTACGTCACTGGAGGTACTACCTCGCAGGTAGAAGGTTCACCCTCATCACCGACCAAAGATCGGTTGCCTTCATGTTTGACAACTCGCAAAGGGGCAAAATTAAAAATGATAAAATCCTGAGGTGGAGGGTGGAACTCTCCACTTACAAGTACGATATCATGTATCGACCGGGGAAGCTCAACGAGCCCCCAGATGCCCTGTCCCGCGGCACATGCGGCAGCACGCAGCGCGACCGCCTGAAAGCCATCCACAATTACCTCTGCCACCCAGGGGTAACCCGGCTCGCCCACTACGTCAAAGCCCCAAATCTACCTTTCTCCACTGAGGAGGTAAAAGCCATCACCAGGGATTGCCCGATCTGCGCGGAGTGCAAACCGCACTTCTTCAGACCAGACAGGGCCCACCTGGTCAAGGCTTCTCGGCCCTTTGAACGCCTCGCCATTGATTTCAAAGGGCCATTTCCCTCGAATAATCGGAATGTGTACTTCCTATATGTCATCGACGAGTTCTCCCACTTCCCATTCGCTATCCCGTGCCCCGATATGACCTCCCACACAGTCATTAGGGCCCTGCATAGTATGTTCACCCTGTTTGGTTTCCCCAGCTACGTACACAGCGACCGGGGTTCGTCCTTCATGAGCGACGAGCTGCGTCAGTACCTGCTCGACAAGGGCATCGCCTCGAGCAGGACTACCAGCTATAACCCCAGGGGGAGCGGGCAGGTGGAGAGGCAGAGTGCGACGGTCTGGAAGACAGCCTACTGACCCTCCGGTCCAGGAATCTCCCGGTTTCCCATTGGCAGGAAGTCCTCCCCGACGCGCTCCACGCTATTAAGTCCATCCTATGTACCACCACCAACCAGACCCCTCACGAGCGTCTCTTTGTTTTTTCCAGGGGCACTACCACGGGGGTTTCGCTCCCGGCTTGGTTGAAGACACCGGGCCCGGTACTCCTACGGAAGCACGTCAGGGCGCACAAAACTGACCCACTCGTAGAGAAAGTGCTTCTACTACACTCAAACCCCCAATACGCATTCATAGGGTACCCTGACAGCCGTCAGGACACTGTATCCCTCTGGGACCTAGCGCCAGCGGGATCGAATCCCACCACTACCACCGCCAAGGTACCTCTCACACTACACCCTACCCAACTCGTCGCGCCCCACGCCCCCGCATCTACCGGGTCGTTACACATGTTCCACGCACCCGCGCCCACAAACTTCCAGCGCCCCCAGTCCCCAGTCGAACCAGACGGGTACGAAGCTCGGACAGAATCACCCCCGGAGTCCGCCATCGTACACCAACCAACCGTTATCGTCCAGCCACCAGAAGAGGCTGCAACCCCGGTGCTCCGCCGATCACAACGGACAACTCGACCACCGGACAGACTCAATCTGTAAGCCATCACCCCGCCAGACTTGATTTTTTTCACAGGGGGTGAATGTGGTGAATTATAAACACTAATAATCCACACTGTATTGTACAACATGTGTTGAGCCTGTACCTTGTACTAGATCATGTGTAGTTGCGTGGCTCTACCCATAGGGGGAGATGAGGAGCTTGTACTGGGCTCCACCCTTGGCTCCGCCCATGGCTCCTCCCCCTAACCAGAAGTATAAAGGTTGCTGTTGTGAGCCTGCCTGCCAGTTCATCTAGAGTTCATCTCGTCACAGGCAGGCTCTGTTGTAAGACGATTAAAACCACTGTTCACTTCTAACCACGTGTCACGTGAATTGATGGTCTCATCAGCCCCTTAAATGTCACTATCGTCCCTGCTTCCACCACCTCCTCCTGCAGCGAGTTCCAGGCACCCACTACCAATCCAATAGGCATCGAATGATTAAAACAAAATACTGTGAATGCTGGAAATCTGGATTAAAAACAAAGTGCTGAAAATACCCAGTAAGTCTGGCAGCATCTATGGAGAGAGAAGCTGAGTTAATGGGTGGGATTTACCAACCCCTGCTATGTGTTTTTCGCTGGTGGAGGCGTCTGCCAGCGGGATCATCCGGCCTGTCATTGTCAACGGAATTTCTCGGCAACAGCACCCCTTGTGTGCGCCGGCGTGGACAGCCTGTAAATCCTGCCCAATATTTTGAGTTCAATATGACTTCTTCAGAATCGAGGTATATCTTAGCCAGGGATAAAATCTTTGAGACAGGAGAAAGGGTCAAAAGAAACAAGACTAAAAAATGCCTCTTTGTGTAAAAGGATTCAAGCTCTGCTATAATATACATAAGATCGAGGCGATTCAAAACTGATGAAGCTTTGGAGGAATATCGGGAAAGTAGGACAAATCTCAAATGCGCAATAAAGAGGGCTAAAAGGGGTCATGAAATATCTTTGGCTAACAGGGTTAAGGAAAATCCCAAAGCCTTTTATTCGTATATAAGGAGCAAGAGGGTAACTAGAGAAAGGATTGGCCCACTCAAAGACAAGAGAGGGAATTTATGCGTGGAGTCAGAGGAAATGAGTGAGCTTCTTAATGAGTACTTTGCATCGGTATTCACCAAGGAGAGGGACAAGACGGATGTTGAGGCTAGGGATGGATGTTTAAATACTCTAGGTCATGTCGGCATAAGGAAGGGGGAGGTTTTGGGTATTCTAAAAGGCATTAAGGTGGACCAGTTCCCAGGACCGGATGGGATCTATCCCAGGTTACTGAGGGAAGCGGGGGACGAAAAGCTGGGGCCTTAACAGATATCTTTGCAGCATCCTTGATCACGGATGAGGTCCCGGAGGACTGGAGAATTGCTAATGTTGTCCCTTTGTTTAAGAAGGGGAGCAGGGATAATCCAGGGAATTATAGACCTGTGAGCTTGACGTCAGTGGCAGGCAAACTGTTGGAGAAGATTCTGAGGGATAGGATCTATTCACATTTGGAAGAAAATAGACTTATCAGTGATAGGCAGCATGGTTTTGTGCAGGGAAGGTCATGTCTTACAAACCTAATAGAATTCTTTGAGGAAGTGACAAAGTTAATTGATGAGGGAAGGGCTATAGATGTCATATACATGGACTTCAGTAAAGCATTTGATAAAGTTTCCCATGGCAGGTTGATGGAAAAAGTGAAGTCGTATGGGGTTCAGGGTGTACTAGCTAGATCAGGGGTGGGCAAACTTTTCCGTGCAAGGGCCACATTCAGAAATTCACAATTTTAAAGGGCCACATAGTATTAATAGTCCTGGTTGTAACCAATTAGCGTGCGGCATATACCTCAGCGCTTCCCCCGGCGGCATCCTGCCTTTAGCCCTCTTTATCTCTACTTTTCAAAAATGGCGCTTCACCTGGTTATGATTCTGGGCGCCTCATATAGAACATAGAACAGTACAGCACAGAACAGGCCCTTCGGCACTCGATGTTGTGCCGAGCAATGATCACCCTACTCAAGTCAACGTATCCACCCTATACCAGTAACCCAACAGCCCCCCACATTAACCTTATAAAAAATAAAAAATTTTAAAAATAAAATTTTTTTTTTTTTTATGACTTGATCTTGGTGGGCCGCATAAAGACCTTTGGCGGGCCACATGCGGCCCGCGGGCCGTAATTTGCCCACCACTGAGCTAGATGGATAAAGAACTGGCTGGGCAACAGGAGACCAGAGAGTAGTGGTGGAAGGGAGTGTCTCAAAATGGAGAAAGGTGACTAATGGTGTTCCACAGGGATCCGTGCTTGGACCACTGTTGTTTGTGATATACATAAATGATCTGGATGAAGGCATAAGTGGTCTGATGAGCAGGTTTGCAGATGATACTAAGATTGGTGGTGTTGCAGATAGCGAGGCGGACTGTCAGAGAATACAGCAAAATATAGATAGATTGGGGAGTTGGGCAGAGAAATGGCAGATGGAGTTCAATCCAGGCAAATGCGAGGTGATGCATTTTGGAAGATCTAACTCAAGAGCAGACTATATGATTAATGGAAGAGTTCTGGGGAAAATTGATGTACAGAGAGATCTGGGAGTTCAGGTCCATTGTACCCTGAAGGTGGCAACGCAGGTCGATAGAGTGGTCAAGAAGGCATACAGCATGCTTGCCTTCATCGGGCGGGGTATTGAGTACAAGAGTCGGCAGGCCATGTTACAGTTGTATCGGACTTTGGTTAGGCCACATTTGGAATACTGCGTGCAGTTCTGGTCGCCACGTTACCAGAAGGATGTGGATGCTTTAGAGAGGGTGCAGAGGAGGTTCACCAGGATGTTGCCTGGTATGGAGGGTGCTAGCTATGAAGAAAGGTTGAGTAGATTAGGATTGTTTTCATTGGAAAGAAGGAGGTTGAGGGGGGACCTGATTGAGGTCTACAAAATTATGAGAGGTATGGACAGGGTGATAGCAACAAGCTTTTTCCAAGAGTGGGGGTGTCAATTACAAGTGGTCACGATTTCAAGGTGAGAGGAGAAAAGTTTAAGGGAGATGTGCGTGGAAAGTTTTTACGCAGAGGGTGGTGGGTGCCTGGAATGCTTTGCCAGCGGAGGTGGTAGAGGCGGGCACGATAGCATCATTTAAGATGCATCTGGACAGATATATGAACGGGTGGGGAACAGAGAGAAGTAGACCTTGGAAAATAGGCAACAGGTTTAGATAAAGGATCTGGATTGGCGCAGGCTGGGAGGGCCGAAGGGCCTGTTCCTGCGCTGTAATTTTCTTTGTTCTTTGTTCTTGTTCTTATAATGGCCATCATAATATAATGTGCCAGCACTTACCATATAAGGGTGGAGGTAGCTACCGGACACCATGAGGTATCAAACATGGGATATATGAAAGGGTTAAATTAACATATGAATCTCAGTGTGAAACTGATTTGAAAATAAGAATGAGCTTCTTAAAGTCGATGTGTTGCTTGACCAGGATCTAATGTAGATCAGTAAGCACCAGGTAACAGGGGACACATGAAATAGGAGCAGGGTTAGACCATACGCCCTGTCGAGCCTACTCCACAATTCAATCATGGCTGATCTTGCACATCAACTCCAGTTTCCTGCCCACTCCCCACCCTGACCAACCAAACGTCTGTCTGTCCCAGCCTTCAATCTAGTCAGTGACAGACCACCCACAACCTCTGGGATAAAGAATTCCAAAGATTCACAACCCTTTGAGTTCATATATTTCTCCTCATGTCAGTCCTAAATGATTGACTCCTTATTCTGCGACTGCCCCCCCATGTTTCAGAATCCCCGGCCAATGGAAACAATCTCTCAGCGTCCACCCTGTCAAACCCCTTCAGAATCTTGTATGTTTCAATGAAACTGTCTCTTATTCTCTAAACTCCAGAGAACGAGGCCCAAATTACTCAGCCTCTCATCACACAACAATCCCCTCATCTCGGGGAGCTATCAAGTGACCCTTTGTGACCTTTTGCATTACCACCTTCAATGCAAGTCTATCCTTTCTTAAATATGGAGAACAGAACTACAGAACTTACTGTAAGTTAAGAGACAGGCAGCTGAGTTTGGATGATCAGTTTACGGAGGGCAGAATGTGAAGGAGGTCTTGTAGCAATCCGATCTCCAAGCCAGAGTTTCTGGGTTCTGCTCAGGGTTCCATTCAGGGTTCGAGTATCACTCTCAGACTTGATGGCTACAGAATGTGTGAACACAGCATGGCCAAATAATCTGCAATTTGTTCCAATACATCTAAGACAGACAGTAGAGCAGGAGAGTCTTCTGGGCAGACATAACCTGTGGAAGCCAATGGCAAGCCACTGAAGTATTTTGTCAAACATGCATATGAAAGCTCATGGTTGCCAATGCCCTCTTAGGGAATGTTACCTGAAGAGAGAGAATGGGGAAGACAGCCAGCAGTGTTGGAATAGTTGAGTCTAGAGATAACAAAGGCATGCATGAGAGTTTTAGCAGCAGAAAGTTGGGCAATGTTACAGAGCTGTAAATAGACAATGGCTTTAGTTATGGCACAAATTAGATCATGTTCCCATGTTTCCAACTCCACCTTCCCACACATTCAGTACTTTCTCAGAGTAATAGAACTGACATGAGGAGCTCCTGGTACAGAAGGGGAAATCTACAGCAGACAGCAGAGTGTTGGTGCCAGCCAATGTCTATCGCTCCAACTCACTATGCAATGCTGCTTTGACACACTGTACTACTCATGGACAGCAGCAGTGCTTGACACACATTATAGTCAGAGGGACTCCAAGTTCCTTAAGACTCTATGACACAAGGGATTCTCATTTTCTTCACTGCTTGTTGATTTGTTTTCAAAAATGTAATAAACTGTCTAAATGGTTATTGTTATAGGAAATGCAACTTAATCCTTTAATAGATATGAATCCAATGTCAGAAAACGATGCCAGAAAATGTATTTCTTAAAGTGAGACCCCTTCCAATGCTGTGAGTAATGATAAACTGATGTTGTTGCTGATGATGATTGATTCTTCACACCAGAATCATAAATTTGAATCTCCTTCACTAGGCAGAGAACAGAGGGCCTTGATTATGTGGGGTGATTACTCTGTAACTGTGGGTAGATGTGCAAAAAATGTTAACTGGTGCTGGCCTGTCAGGGACAGCAGCAGAGTTGAGATCATGGAGGGAATGTAATTGAATTACGATGGTAAATATGGAGAATACATTTTCAACAAAAGCACTGGAGAGTAAACTTTTTCATACATTCAAAAAGGAACTCAATAAATGTCTGCTTGGAAGAAACATTGAAAGTTGCAGGGAAACGTGGTGACATGATGCACAGTTGAGGCTGGGAGAGTAGAACTTTTTTTCTCTGGAGGTGAGGAGAATATAGTTAAATATTGGAGATCGTTTTCTTGCTCAAGACTTTGGTATCATGAGAATTGCCAGTATTTCATTCCCATCCCTCACTGTCCTTGAGGTGGAGGCGGTGGGGCTTCCTGAACCATTTCCATTATGTGATAAGGGCATTTCCACAGTGCTGCTCAGTAGGGAGTTCCAGGAATTTAGCCCAGCAATAATGAAGGAATGGTAATTATATGTCCACATTGAGATGGCATATCATTTGAAGAAGAGCTTGGAAGTGATACTGTTCCTTTGCAGAGGAGCTTGGAAGGGATAGAAGGGATAGTGTCCTATGTAGGGGAGCTTGGAAGGGATAGTGTTTAGATGGTGAAGGTTATGGGTTTGGGATATGCTGATAGATGAATTAATTCTAATGTGCTGCTTGAATCCCTTTGGGAATCAAGAATAATGTATACTGAACTTCCCCTTGGGATATTAAATAGGTGGAATAAAGTCCATTATAGGAAAAATTATTCATGGTGTCTGTATAGGAATGGGCTGAATGGCCTTTATTTATTGCAAACTCTTCTATCAGCTCAGAACAACACTGAGCAGCTGGAAAGGTGGTCATATTGCCAGGGTCCAAGGGGAATGAAACACACAATAGAAACCATTGTAGAAAATACAATTCTGTTGGCTGTGAGGATTTGATGTGAATAACTATTTGACACAAAATTGACAATCCTACTCAGCGAGGCTGCAGGATGGCTGTGCTGTTGGAAATGGAAGAAAAGACAAACTGATACAGTAAGGCGGCATGGTAACACAGTGGTTAGCACTGTTGCTTCACAGCGCCAGGGTCCCAGGTTCGATTCCCCGCTGGGTCACTGTCTGTGCGGAGTCTGCACGTTCTCCCCGTGTGTACGTGGTTTTTTCTGGGTGCTCCAGTTAGCTACCATTGAGTCCCGAAAAGGTGCGCTTGTTACGTAATTGCTGAATTCTCCTTCTGTGTCCCAAACAGGCGCCGGAATGTGGCAACTGGGGGATTTTCACAGTAACTTCATTGCAGTGTTGATGTAAGCTTACATGTCACACTTATTATTATTATTATAGTACGGAATGATTTTTAAATCCATTCATGGGATTTGGCTGTTAGTGGCAAAGCCAGCATTGTTGACCACTCCCAATTGGCCATGCTCTTTTGAGGCTGGGTTGACTAAAACAAACTATATTGTGTATCGAATAGTGTTGCTCTTGAACTCAAGTACCTTGTACTAAAGCTGGGTGGTCTATTCCACAGCACTGACATTCTTTGGCATGATAAATATAACATTCTCACACAGAAAAGATGTACAAAATCATGGTTGTTTCATTCAATCTGATAATCCAACACATAATTATGATTTGTTAAACAACATCAAGCATGACATTTTAAATAACAAAGAAGAACAAAGACAAATTACAGCACAGGAACAGGCCCTTCGGCCCTCCAAGCCTGCGCCGATCCAGATCCTCTACCTAAAACTGTTGCCTATTTTCTAAGGATCTGTATCCCTCTACTCCCTGCCCATTCATGTATCTGTCTAGATACATCTTAAATGACACTATCATGCCCGCCTCTACCACCTCTGCCGGCAATGCGTTCCAGGCACCCACCACCCTCTGCGAAGGAAGTTTCCATGCATATCTCCCTTAAACTTTTCCCCTCTCACCTTGAACTCGTGACCCCCTAGTAATTGAGTCTCCCACTCTGGGAAAAGGCTTCTTGCTATCCACCCTGTCTATACCTCTCATGGATTTTGTAGACCTTAATGAGGTCCTCCCTCAACCTCCGTCTTTCTAATGAAAATAATCCTAATCTACTCTACCTCTCTTCATAGCTAGCGCCCTCCATACCAGGCAACCTCATGGTGAATGAGGCACATCAACCTCATACTCCCAGAATGCCTAGATCCACTGCAATTCGCATACCGCCACAAACGGTCCACAGCAGATGCCATCTCCCTGGCCCTACACTCAACCCTGGAGCATCTCAACAACAAGGATTCCTACATCAGACTCCTATTTATTGACTACAGCTCCACCTTCAACACCATAATCCCAGCCAAACTCATATCAAACCTCTAAAACGTAGGACTTGGCTCCTCACTCTGCTACTGGATCCTTGACTTTCTGACCCATAGACCACAATCAGTAAGGATAAACAACAATACCTCCTCCGCGATAGTCCTCAATACTGGGGCACCTCAAGGATGCGTACTTAGCCCCCTACTATACTCCCTATCCACACACGACCGCCTGGCTCCAACTCCATCTCCAAGTTTGCTGATGACATGACAGTAGTGGGTCAGATCTCGAACAAGAGAGAGATACAGGAGGGAAAAAGAGAACCTAATGGAGTAGTGTACCGACAACAACCTACCGCTCAATGCCAGCAAAACTAAAAACTTCAGGAAGCAAAGTACTGTACACACCCCTGTCTGCATCAATGGGGCGGAGGTGGAGATGGTTGACAGCTTCAGATTCCTAGGTGTGCACATGGAAATGAAATGAAAATTGCTTATTGTCACAAGTAGGCTTCAAATGAAGTTACTGTGAAAAGCCCCTAGTCGCCACATTCCGGCGCCTGTTCGGGAAGGCTGGTACGGGAATTGAACCCGCGCTGCTGGCCTGCCAAGGTCTGCTTTCAAAGCCAGCGATTTAGCCTTGTGCTAAACCAGCACCTGGTTTTGGTGATAAAACATCACCAACAATCTCTACTGGTCCACCCACGTCGACGCTATGACGAAGAAACCACAACAGCGCCTATACTTTCTCAGGAAACTAAGGAAATTCGGCATGTCCACATTGACTCTTACCAACTTTAACAGATGCACCATAGAAAGCATCCTATCTGGCTGCATCACAGCCTGGTACGGCAACTGCTCGGCCCAAGACCGCAAGAAGCTACAGAGAGTTGTGAACACCACCCAGTCCATCACACAAACCCACCTCCCATCCATTGACTCTGCCGACACTTCCCACTGCCTTGGGAAAACTGGCAGCCTAATCAAAGACCCCTCCCACCCGGCTTATTCACTCTTCCAACTTCTTCCATTGGGCAGGAGATACAAAAATCTGAGAACACGCATGAACAGACTCAAAAACAGCTTCTTCCCCGATGTTACCAGAAATGACCTTTTATGGACTGAACTGATCTCTTCACACCTCTTCTCTAATGAGTAGTACTACACTCATGAATGCATCACCCGATGTATGTTTGCCCTATGTATTTTCTGTTCATGTACGGAATGATCTATCTGAACTGTACGCAGAACAATACTTTTCACTGTACCTCGGTGCACGTGACAATAAACAAATCCAATGCAGTGTACCTCTACAAATTTTATGACTAAAGTATATCTCCTGGGGAAAAAATCATCTTCAGGCCCTCACAAAAAAGACCTGCATTTATATCGTAACCGCCAGACATCTCAAAGTGCTTTTGAGCCATTTAAACACTTTTGAAATATATTTACTGATGTAATTTAGGAAATTTCCAAGCCATATACAAAGTAAAGCTCTACTTACAAACCATTTTCAGT
Organism: Scyliorhinus canicula; assembly: GCF_902713615.1. Taxonomy (NCBI): domain Eukaryota; kingdom Metazoa; phylum Chordata; class Chondrichthyes; order Carcharhiniformes; family Scyliorhinidae; genus Scyliorhinus; species Scyliorhinus canicula. Next base: position 104,768,405 of record NC_052164.1, on the reverse strand, counting down.
AAATGGCATAGTTCCATTTGAAACAGATTGATTTACAATAGACTAGAGATAGTTTTGTTCGGGTAAAGGATTATACCCAAGAACTGCCTTTTTTCATTCAGGTGTTCAGGGATCTGGATTTTCTGACATTTAAATTTTAATTTTAGTTCATTTATTGAGTCCAAATAGTCACACAGCTCACTCTGCACCCTTGATCAACTAACTCTGCACCCTTGATCATGGGCATTATGTTCAGATTTTAAAATTGAACAATCTGTACATCTAAATGCTACACCAGAAGAAAAAAAATCAACCTCAGCTTAATTAGTATTTCTTGCTGTTAGTTTTTCCAGGGTCCTCAGGATGCTCTGAGTTCTGGCCTATTCTCAAAGGCCTACAGTTACAAGGCCCTGATTCAATGGATTTAGGCTTCAACCTCGCTCACCTTTTGATATTGAGTCTTCCTGGCTTGATGGTCAGTCTTACCGGCTCATTGGTCCAGGGGTAAGATTCTCGCTTCGGAGGTTGTGCTCCGTGAATTTGTGAGAGGTCCATGTTCGAATCCCGCATGAGCTCTTTCATGTTGTTTCTTTTGGGTGGCACGGTAGCACAGTGTTAGCACTGTTGCTTCACAGAGCTAGAGTCCCGTGTTCGATTCCCGGCATGGATCACTGTGTGTGTCGAGTCTGCACATTCTCCCCGTGTCTGCGTGGTTTTCCTCCGGGTGCCCCGGTTTCCTCCCACAAGTCCCGAACGATGTGCTGTTAGGTAATTTGGACATTCTGAATTCTCCCTCGGTGTTCCCGAACAGACGCCGGAATGTGGCGACTAGGGGATTTTCACAGTACCTTCATTGCAGCGTTAATGTAAGCCTACTTGTGACAATAAATATTCTTATTGTTATTTTTAATTAACCCATTGACTGGCAAGAAACAGCCAGTGTACCTCAACAGCTGAATATTGTTGCTCAGAAAGTATATGATGCCCATCGTAATATAATTGGGAGAAACAGTGTGTGAAATATAGAATGGAGAGTATTGAGAGACATTGAATGAAAATGTAAGAGATTGTGAGACAGTGACAGTGAGGCAGACAGACAATGAGAGTTTACCATAAAAAATGTGATAAATCTGTGTGAGCTGTGTGCATCAGTGATGGTCAGAGAGCAGCAAATGAGACAATGAAACACAGAAGTAGAAGGCCAAAATGGCAAAATTCATATAAAAATGACTCTTGTCATCAAGAATTGAACTGTATTAAATTGCTGTTCAATATTGTATATAATAATGAATAAATCATTTTCAAGAACTGCTCAGTGCAAAGTGTCCCAGGGCTAGTTCTGGTTACCATGTGGCTCTGATAATGAGTAATTAGAGTGCAACACACCTTCATGTTTGGACTGTTTCCACAACGATGTCAGACATAAAGAAGAATGGGCATCGAATGAGGAATGAGTGTCTTAGCTCTTGGTACAGCTGGGAACCTCACAAATCAACCTGACAAGCTGTCTGCAGACATTGTGGTAATCAGCGGGTGTCCCTGATACTGTTGACAGTATAATGCAAATTCCTGCTTCATATAAAGGCTGTCTATTATGGCTGAATCTAATCACAAGTAAATTAGTTTGAGGAGTTCTGAGCAGCCCAAGAAGAAGTAGTAAATTAACCTTGAAAGCTGACGGGTCATGCTCTCGCTCCCATTGCGTTTCAGTAATGAACGGGCTGCCAGGTGTGGTCACAAAGCTATCAAATCCATTTGTGTTTATCAACCAGAGACTGAAAGGATATGAAGCAAATTGAAGTAAATGGAGTTTGTGGTGCAGATCAGTCATCATCGAACTGATTGGAGGAGCAGGCTGAATGGTTTCCTTCTGTTCCTATATTACCTCTGCAGCAAGAGTCGCATCACAAAAATAGTTCATTTTTCAGATCTAAAATATTTGCTCAAACATGCAGACAGAATGAAATTCACAGAAATACCCTCCAAACGTTCATTGCTGAAGAGTTTGAAATGTCCAATGGAAAACTCTCCACCATTGCTTTCCACTTGGTGGGCAATCAGCATCATGATTGTCTTACACTTATTTGTATTATTTACCCAAACCAAAGACTAAATAATTTAAATTGAACCAATACAGTTGTGCCTGATTGGTTCCTATTGCCGAATGAGACATGGCAAAGGGGCTAATACAGACTGGAATTGCCCTGAGTGATGTGTTTCAGTCAATGTTTCTTTGCACTTCTGGTCCTGATGTGACGAAATCTTTAATAATTAAAGAGACAGTGCTGTTAGAATTATTACAATGCAGAAGGAGGCCATTCGGCCCATCAAGTTTGCATCGACCCTCTGAAAGAGCACCCTATCTAGGCCCACGCCCCCACCCTATCCCAGTAACCCAATAACCCACCTAAACCCTTGGACACTGAGGGGCAATTTAGCATGGCCAATCCACCTAACCTGCACATCTTTGGACTGTGAAAGGAAACCGGAGCACCCGGAGGAAACCCACGCAGACACGCAGCGCCGGCCCTAGGGTTGCTGGCGCCCCGGGCAAGCTGAACTTTGGCGCCCTTCGGGGGGGGGCGGGGGCGGGGGGGGCGGGGGCGAGGCGGGGGGGCGGACCCGAGGCGGGGGGGGCCCAGCCCGAGGGGGGGGCCGAGGCGGGGGGGGCGGGGCCGAGGCGGGGGGGACGGGGCCGAGGCGGGGGGGAACGGGTCCGAGGTGGGGGGGGCGGGGCCGAGGCGGGGGGGGCGGGGGGCGGGGCCGCGGCCGGGGGGGCGGGCCCGAGGCGGGGGGGGCGGGGGGGGGCCGAGGCGAGGGGGGGGGCGAGGGGGGGCGGGGGGGGCCGAGGCGGGGGGGCGGGGCCGAGGCGGGGGGGAACGGGTCCGAGGTGGGGGGGGCGGGGCCGAGGCGGGGGGGGGCGGGGGGCGGGGCCGCGGCCGGGGGGGCGGGCCCGAGGCGGGGGGGGCGGGGGGGGCCGAGGCGAGGGGGGGGGCGAGGGGGGGCGGGGGGGGCCGAGGCGGGGGGGCGGGGCCGAGGCGAGGGGGGGGGCGGGCCCGAGGCGGGGGGGGTGGGCCCGAGGCGGGGCCGGAGGCGCGGGGGCGGGGCCGAGGGGGGACGGAGGGGGGGGGGGCGGCGGGAGGGGGGCGGATGGAGGGGGGCGGATGGAGGGTGGTGGATGGGGCCGCCCTGGGGGAGGGCGGCCACCGCGCATGCGCTGGTTGGCACCGGCCCAACTGCGCATGCGCGGGACCCGAGTCTCTGGCGCCCCCTAGCACATAGCGCCCCGGGCGACTGCCCGAGTTGCCGGTGCCTTGGGCCGGCCCTGCAGACACGGGGAGGATGTGCAAACTCCACACAGACAGTGACCAAAATTGGTATTGAATTGGGGGCCAGGCGCTGAGGCAGCAGTGCTAATCATTGTGCCACCTTACCGCCCTGTTGAAAATTATCAGCATTATTGAGAATGCAATCAGTGCAATTTAAACTTCATTTAACAAAACTGTCTGCTGCTGATGCTGCTCACACCATTGGAAGCTCATATGATTCTATGATTTCATCACAAACGTTCTGCCCTGATTACATTTGTCAGAGACAGTGTGAAGTGCTACATTGCACAGTTACTATTGTTGTTATGCAGGTCAATGCAGCAGGCATTTGGACACAGATCCCACAAACAGCAAAGATACGACTGATGAGTTATTTTTGGCAATGTTTGTTGAGGGAGGACTATTGGCAGAAAGAAAAGGAAAACACCCTGTTCTTCTGAGTAGTCATGAGAACTAATGTACTAGATACAAGGCCTTAGTTTAACATCTTGTCTGTGTGGTGACACTTGCAACAACGTAGCAGTCCCTTGGTACTGGGATGAAATATCAGCTGTGTAAAAGTTTTGAAAAATACTTTTATTTATGTAGAACGTTCTCCACAGGAGTATTATGAAACAAAATATGACAGTGAACCTTATGAGGAAATATTACAGTGAGAGACCAAACGTTTGCTCAGACGGTGGGGATTAAGGAGTGCCTTAAAGGAGGTAGAAAAGTGGAAGGTTTAAGGAGAGAATGTCAGAATTTAGCGCCTAGGCAGCTGAAGAGATGGTCATATATGATGGAATGATTGATTGTGGATGTCAGAGGAGAAATAGTATCTTGGAGATTATGCAGCTGGAGGAGATTACACAGATAGGACTACGGAGGGATTTGAAAACAAGGATAATGATTTTAAAATTGAGCCACTGTACATCAGTGAGCTTGGGCAGGGTGATGATTGGATTGAACTTGCCGCAGGTTAGGCCGTAGTTTTGGAAAAAATCAGATTTATGGAGGGTGGAACATGGAAGGCTGGTCAGGTGTGCGCTGGAATAGCCCGGTTTAGAAGTAACAAAAGCATGGCTGAAGGTGATCATGAAACTACTGGACTATCGTAAAAACCAATCTGGTTCACTGATAACCTAGCCTACACGTGACTCAAGACCCACAATGTGGTTGACTCTTTGAAATGGCCGAGCAAACCATTCAGTTGTTTTCAAGAAAGCAGCTTGCCACCATTTTCTCAATGTCAATTAGGGATGGGCAATCAATGCTGGCCTTGCCAGTCATGCCCACATCCTGTCAATGAATTCTTAAGAAGATGCAATACAAAAATATGCACTTGAAAGCTAGAAAGGGTGCATGACAGTGAAAGAGTGGGGGGCGGGAAGGGGGAGGGGTGTATTCCCATCCACCTGTAGCAGAGTTCCTGATGTGGCAGAGAATCCCATGTTGGTGAAAGGCGGCAATCCCTTTCCGATGCTCTGGTTCCCTGTTGGCAGCAGCATTGTGGTTCGTACCCCGCGCAAGCAGCAGGCTGAAAAAGGGTCAAAATGACCCATTTGCATCCTTTTTTTGATTTAGAATACCCAATACTTTTTTCTAATGAAGGGGCAATTTAGTGCGGCCAATCCACCTACCCCGCATGGTTGTGGGAATGGGACCCACGTAGGCACGGGGAGAATATGCAAACTCCACACAGACAGTAACCCGGGGCCAGGACCGAACCCGGGTCGTCAGTGCCGTGAGACCATAGAACATACAGTGCAGAAGCAGGCCATTCGGCCCATCGAGTCTGCACTGACCCACTTAAGCTCTCACCTCCATCCTATCCCTGTAACCCAATAACCCTTCCTAACCTCTTTTGTCACTAAGGGAAATTGATCATGGCCAATCCACCTCACCTGTCTCTGAACTGTGGGAGGGAACCGGAGCACCCGGAGGAAACCCACGCAGACACGGGGAGAACGTGCAGACTCCACACAGACAGTGACCCAGCAGGGAATCGAACCTGGTACCCTGGCGCTGTGAAGCCATAGCTATCCACTTGTGCTACCGTGCTGCCCCCAAGCCAGTGGCAGCAGTGCTAACCACTGCACCACTGTGCTGACCGCAAGCCATTTGCATCCGGTTAGTGGATTGAACACTAGATTTTCGACACCTCTGTGATGCTCCGACCCTCTTGGCTAGGATTCAAACGGGCATAGATTGCGGCAAGTATTTGCCAGCGTGTCCCTGACATGGTGGACCTTGCGGCGGGCAAGGGGTTAGGTATTTAAGGTAGGTGCCCCCAAAGTCCATTGGAGCACCGCTCCACCCACAATGCAAATCCTGCCCACCTGACCCCCACCAAACAGAGAACCCACCCCCACCCCCACAGAACAGAGAGAACCCTGCCTAGAAGCTAAAGAGCAATCCAAGCTGAAAAAGTGAAAAGATCACTGCTTTATCACTCACCTGTCATTTACACATGCTGCCCCAGACAGATGTCTAGAAAGCAGCAGTTGTTACTTCATAGAAAGCAAAAACCACATTACAAGGCTTAAAGCCTCTTAGATCCTTTGATCTGCAAGGCTTCTATTCACTTTCAAAGCGAAAACATCTTTTAGCAGGCTCTAATTGACAGCTCTCAGACATCTGGCTGTCTGCATTGCTTATTTTCATTTCCTTTCATACTTGAATGCATCTCAAGTAGCCTGCTTTGAACCTAACTATAATGTTTATAAACATCTAAGAGTTAGGTGTTTTCACTTCTTTTTCGCAGCAGAAAACACTTAACTACTTTTGATATGGGCAGGAGCTGTCAATCATAGCTGGATTTTATAAAAATGTAATGAAATGAAAATGAAAATCGCTTATTGTCACAAATAGGCTTCAAATGAAGTTACTGTGAAAAGCCCCTGGTCGCCACATTCCGGCGGCTGTTCGGGGAGGCTGGTACGGGAATTGAACCGTGCTGCTGGCCTGCCTTAGTCTACTTTAAAAGCCAACGATTTAGCCCTGTGCTAAACCAGCCCCTAAATTGCAGTTAGGTTACTCGTGAGTGATGATGTAAAACCGGCACCTTTCTGTCTGCTCAGCCCCCCCCCCACACATTGTCACAGGTGTCCATCTTTCTGATCTTAAAGAAAGATAAGGACCCGGAGCAGTGTGTGTCATACCGCCTGATATCACTTCTGAACAATTAGCACATAGCGAAAGAAGGTTGTTTTGGAAAAGAGACTTGAGATAATATTTGATGGAATAGTACAGAGGAAGTGATGAAGATGTGGATCAACCACTTGAATTAATCAGCTGGCATTGGCACTGTCTACAAAGGCTGAACCAGAGAATCATTGTAAATAGGAGCAGGAGTAAGCCATTTGGTGGCAGGTAGGAGTGGAGAATCTAGAGGAAGACAAAAAGTCAGAAATCCACTGGGGAAAAACATATTACAATTCTCCCAATAGCAGGTTAACTGTGGGCCGGTCTTCCTCTGCTGGTGCTGTGAATTCTATTTGCATCTCATGAATGGTCATTAAAACAGCTGGCCACCGGAATCCCATCCTTTGCCTCTGGGTCTTTCCAGGAAGCAGCTGGGGATCTATGCAGCATTTCACAGTCAGCAACACATCAGTGCACACAGGATGTGACCAATGTCCTTTACAAGAGGGTCCATCATTATTCAAACTTTACTCTGGAGAAGGATAGCCAGTCTCCCAGTCTCAGCGATTCATCGGTTGCACAACTATTGGCAACACGGTAGCATAGTGGTTAGCATCAATGCTTCACAGCTCCAGGGTCCCAGGTTCGGTTCCCGGCTGGGTCACTGTCTATGTGGAGTCTGCACGTCCTCCCCGTGTGTGCGTGGGTTTTCCTCCGGGTGCTCCGGTTTCCTCCCACAGTCCAAAGATGTGCGTGTTAGGTGGATTGGCCATGCTAAATTGCCCGTAGTGTCCTAAAAAAAAAAGGAAGGTTAAGGGGGAGTTGTTGGGTTACGGGTATAGGGTGGATACGTGAGTTTGAGTGGGGTGATCATTGCTCGGCACAACATCGAGGGCCGAAGGGCCTGTTCTGTGCTGTACTGTTCTAAATTCTAAATTCTATTTCAAGCTTCCCAAGAGTACAGGGTGCAATAGACTGCACCATGTGGCTACAGGGGCAGCAGTCCCTAATGTTTCTAAACCACAAAGGCCTCCATTCCATCAACTGGAGCTGCGTGACCGTCACAAGCACATCCTGACATGTGTACACGGTTCCCTGGGAGTTGCATGACTCCTGTATCCTCAGACACTCCCAGGTGACTGGGAATTTCAAGAAGCCAGGATGTCTGCAGGGTGGTTGCTGAGGATAAGGGCACTCATTAAACACCAGCTAATGACTCAGGTGCTTCGCTCTCAGACTCCAGCAGAGGAAATGAACAAAGCTGCTCACACCACAAGCTCCCTCATAGAACAGACCATATGTTACGACACCTGGACTAGTGCAGGGTCAATTCCTGCCCCACTAGACCCAGAGTCACAACACAATTAATTCTAAGAATTAATAAATAATTCTTAAAAAATACTTGAGCCGGGATTCTCTGACCTGCCGCCGGGTCGGAGAATCCCCGGGGAGAGGCGTAATACCCGCCCTGACGGTGGCTGCCCTATTCTCCGGTGCCGTATTTTGGGGGCTGGCAAGATTCCCCCCATGCCGGCCAGGAGCCGTTGACAGCGCCCCCCCCCCCCCCCCCCCCCCCCAACCCGATGATTCTCCGGGCCCCCGACCAGCTCGGCACGATTCCCGCCCCCGCCAAAACCCCGACGTCAGAGAATTCGTCAGCTGGCGGGGGCGGGATTCACGCCGCCCCCCGGCGATTCTCCGACCCGGTGCCAATCCACCTACCCTGCACATCTTTGGGTTGTGGGGGCGAAACCCACGCAAACACGGGGAGAATGTGCAAACTCCACACGGACAGTGACCCAGAGCCGGGGTCGAACCTGGGACCTCGGCGCCGTGAGGCAGCAGGGCTAACCCACTGCGCCACCGTGCTGCCCCAAGTCAATTTCTTTGGCCATACAATCGGACAGGGTCGAATGGTCCCACGGGATGTGAAAACGAAAGTTATTGGGGAGTTTTCGATATCCTCGACACGACGGGAAATAATGCAATTTCTTGGTATGAGTGGATTTTACCGGAAATGTGTCCCCAATTTTAGCACTGTGGTCGCTCCACTGACCGACTTGCTCAAGAAGCGTAATTAATTCCAGTGGATAGCAGAGTGTCAACAGGCATTTGATGGCCTGAAGGCGGTGTTAACCACTGCTTCTGTGTTAGCCACCCCAAATTACACCAAACCATTCAAAGTGGCGGTTGATGTGAGTGATGTGGGGGTAGGTGCGGTGCTTCTACAGGACGACGACGAAGGGCTAGAGCGGCCTATTGGTTATTTTTCAAAGAAATTGAATTCTCACCAGAAAATGTATTCCACGATTGAGAAGGAGACTTTGAATTTGGTGCTGGCTTTGCAACATTTTCACATTTATGTAACCAGCAATCCATCTCACGCCATTATATATACTGATAATAATCCGTTGACATTTTTGGAGCGATTCCGGAATAACAATGCAAGGCTGTTTCACTGGAGGTTACTGTTACAGCCATTTCATTTAAAAATAGTACATGTGGCAGGACGAGAAAACATGATAACTGATGCTTTGTCACGAATGTGATGAACGGAAGCAATTTCCGTTGGAGGAAGAAGAAGGGAAAAAATGTGCCTAAGTAGATTGTACAAATCATCAAGGATGCTGGGTGGTGAATGGGGCGGTGCCAGCCAGAGAGTGGGGAATTGTGAAACACAATAAATACCCTTGACCACAAACAGTATGATGCCTCTTATACTTTCTTCTGCAATGTGGGCTGACACCCAACCCTTGGCCCATCTCTCCAGGCATTCCCCCCCCAGGGCACACCGCTTGCAGGGTGAGCGACCACTCAGCAGACAGGCCAGGGTCAGACTATGGCATAGTTTGAGGGGCACTGGCGCTCAGCTCTCTGTGGGTTATCATCACCCCCCTGCCCTCGACAGTGACCCGCTCACTGATGGTGCCAACACAGTGCAGCACGGTAGCATGGTGGTTAGCACAATTGCTTCACAGCTCCAGGGTCCCAGGTTCGATTCCCGGCTTGGGTCACTGTCTGTGCGGAGTCTGCACGTTCTCCCCGTGTGTGGGCTTGGGTAGGGTGCTCTTTCCAAGAGCCAGTGCAGACTCAATGGGCCGAATGGCCTCCTTCTGCACTGTAAATCCTATGTAAGTCCCAGCAGCCTGGAGTGATGTTACACAGACCCTGGGAGGGTGTGAGATGGGAGTGGGGGGTGGGGTTGGGGTTGGGTAAGGTATCGATGACGGACCAGGCCACGTCCTATGTGAATCGGGCGAGTATGGGAGCCTTCCTGGTTCTCTGGTCTTGTTGGACCCTCACTGTTGCCGCCGGCCCTGCAGCCTCCGAGTGGTCCTCTGGTTCCTCCCTGGGCACGTCCTCCAGCCCCTGATGGTCCGGCACCGTCTCATCATCCTCGTTGTCCTCCTCGGAGGTGGCCACATGTTCCTCGTCACCAACCTCCTTCTCGTTGCCACATTGTTGTCCAAGGCTTTGGAGGACACAGCAAATCACCATAAAGATGCAGCCCTCCAGTGGAGTGCACCAGTGGAGAGGATGAGGCATCGGAACCGCATCTTGAAGAGTCCGATGCACTGCTCAATCACAGCCGGGGTGGCAACATGGGCCTCGTTGTACTGGGTCTCTGCTTCAGTTCTATATTGGTGTCATTAGCCAGGTCCTCACCAGGTACCTCTTATCCCCCCAGAGTTAACCACTTATCCTGGGGTGGTCCTCGAAGAGGCCAGGGATGACTGACTACGTCAGGATGCAGCTGTCGTGGACATTGTCCGGAAATGTGCACACACGTGCATGACCTTCATGTGGTGGTGTTCAGGGAGTGGAACCCCTTCCTGTTAATGTAGGGCACTCCCAGATGGCATGGTAAATGCAGGGCAACATGCGTCAGCCCCTGGACCTGTGGCATCCCGACGGTGGTGGAGAATCCTCCTGCCCGAGCATCCTATTGGGTTTGGTCCGTGCCAAGGTTTATATAGATTTCCGCCCGGGCAAACAGGGCATCCATGTCCTGTCGGATGCACCTGTGGGCTGCAGCCTGCCAAGGTGTCACAAAGGTACCCGCTCGAGCCCTGGAAGGATCCTGAGGGATGCGGTGACCTTGATGGCCACAGAGAGCAGGTGTCCTCCTCCTCCCCGTGTTGCCCCCCCACCCCACCAACATATGGCAGCCCAACCCTGTGGAGGGTCCCCCACCCCCATCCGATGGTCCTCCACTGAGCGCAGGGGCAGCAAAGCCCAGCAGCCCTGGGCTCTTTGCCTGTGAGCCAGGATTGCTACTCATCTCCTCAGCTCCCCACAGAAGCCTTCCGCCAGGTTCACGCTTTTAAAAAGGATTACTAATCAGTGCCAGTGTGACCACTTGCTGGAGAGGCTGCTGAATGATAGGAGGCCGTTGGATATGGGGTGGCTCCTATTAATTGCATGGAAATAGGGCTTAAGTGGTGATAATTGATTTCTCACCACGCTACGGTGAGATCCCGATTTCGCCTACAGAGCGGGCTGGTTGCATCGCAAACTGTTTGGCGCCTGCTGCAGTTCTCGTTTTCACCCGCCATTCACCGGCCTAATTTCGCTCGAGCGAGAGCGCAATGAGGCCGGAGAATCACGCCCATAATGTGCTTGGGGCTGGAGCAGAACTTGCAGTGAGAGGGGGAGGATCCAGTTTTCAATGTCCGCATAGATACCAATGACGTGGACAAGAAGAGGAAAGAAGCCCTGTATAAGGAGAATGAGCAGTTGGCGGCTAAATTAAAAAGCAGACCCTCAAAGATAATTTATGGATTATTACCTGAGCCATGAGCAAATTGGCAAAGGGAGTTGAATGTGTGGCTCAAAGTTTGATGTGGTGGTGAGACGTCTGAATTCCGGTAGCGATGTGTAGGTGGAGGTCACATGTTGGATGACTCCTGCTAGAGCTTACATTTTTTGGCCCTTTTAACCCAGATTTGGGGGGAAATTTTATTCAATTGATTGCCAGGAAAGTTGCGGCAACTAAAGGATGTCAAAAAACCAGAAGAAAAATACGGGTTGAAAAGGTGTGAGCGATGGTCCGCCTGAGAGCTTGGGTTCGGTGTGGAGTTCTGCGGGACGAAAAATGGCGTGAGCAAGCTCTCTGGGAAAGACATTGATGGCGGTGCGGGAGTAAGGGGGGAGTGTTGAAGGGGTGGAGAGTCACAGCGACCAGTTTATCTCGATGGGAGAGGAGCTGTGGAGGGTGGAGAAGAGCAACAAAGGGCTGACAGCCAATGGAGGACCTGGAGAACAGGTCACGGCGGCAGAATCAGCTGATTCTGAGACTGCCTGTGGGGCTGGAGAGCCGGAGGCCAATGGAGTACTTTGCAGAGATGTTCGTCAAGTTGTTGGGGGAGGGGGAGGACCCCCTCCCCTATGAGCTCAATAGGGCATTTGACTAGGTGGAGTGTTGGTATTTCTTTGACCCCCTGGGAAGATTTGGGTTTGGACCAAAACTTGTGGCATGGGTGCGCCTGTTATATGTGGCACCGGTGGTGAGTGTAAAGTGTCCCCCATACTTTGAGCTACACAGTGGAACAAGGCAGGGGTGCCCGCTGTCGCCGCTGCTGTTTGCGTTAGCTATAGAGCCTCTGGCAATGGCCCTTACGGGGTTGGCAGAATGACGTGGGATTACGAGGGGGAGTAGGGAGCATCGAATGTCGCCATACGCGGCGGACCTGATAGTGTACGTGTCGGACCTGCTGGAGAGCATGGGGAGGATCATGGGTCTGTTGGGGAAGTTCGGCGCGTTTTCGGGGTAAATATTAAACATAGGGATAAGTGTTCCTGGTGAAGAGATGGGTCGGCGAGCCAATCTAAGGGGGATACCATTTAAGGTAGCTAGAGATAGGTTTAAATATCTGGGGATTCAGGTAACGAGAGAGAGGATGACACTGCATTAGTGGAATCTAACAAAACTTGTGGAGGAGTTTAGGGAAGACCTGAAGAGGTGGGACACGCTGCACCTGACTCTGGCAGGGAGGGTCCAGTGGTGGAGATCAACGTCCTGCCAAAGTTTTTATTAATTTTCCAGACACTTCCGATTTTTGTACCAATGGCCTTTTCCCGGAAACTGGTTGCGATCATCTCAGAGTCGGTGTGGGCTGGGAAGGTACCAAGGGTTAAGAGGACTTTGTTACAGAGACAGAGGTAGAAAGAGGGGGTTTGCATTGCCAAACCTGTAGCATTATTATTGGGCAGCAAACGTGGAGAAGGTGAGGCGATGGTGAGAAGGAAAGGGGGTAGATGGGTCAGGGTGGAGGAAGACTTCTGTATAGGGTTCAGCCTGTGGGCTATGGTGACGGCAGCGTTGTCACTGGAGCCAAGGAAATATCCGGAGTGCCCAGTGGTACAATGTACAGTGAAGGTCTGGAACCAGCTGAGGAGGCATTTTAGGGTAGAGGGTATGTCAGTGTTAACGCCGCTAGGCGAAAAACACGGATTCGAGCTGGGTGGGGAGGGGTAGGGGGAACATCCATCTGCAAAAGATCAAATATGAACTGAGGGGTTCAGCAGAGGGCTTTGATGCAAGTTGGGGGGTGTTCGTGGCCAAATTTGAGGAGTTGTTCATCGCAGGCAGGGGGAAGGCGGTGAAAAGGGGAAAAAACTTTTGTACAAACTGTATAATTGTGTGTTGGGGAGTATATTCCCCGGACTGTTTACGTTTTGTAATCATTTGCGTTAGTTTGGAATAAAATACATTAAAAAAAACAAATCCATGCTGACTATCCCTGATTGAGCCATGTCTATCCAAGTGCGGATATATTCTGTCCCTCAGAATTCTTTCCAGTAACTTCCCTACCACCTAAGTTAGACTGACTGGCCTATAACTCCCTGGTCTAATGCTACCTCCTATTTTTAATAATAGGACAATGTTAGCAGTCCTCTGGCACCTCACCTGTGGCCAGAAAGTATGTAAAAATACTGTCAGGGCCCCTGATACCTCCTCGCTTGCCTCCCTCAGCAGCTTGGGATATATCTCATCCAAACCAGCGGATTTATCCACTTTTAAGGCTGAAACCAGTTAGTACCTCCTCTCTCTCTACGTCGATTTTCTCTAATATTTCAGTCCTCCACCCTGATGTCTACACCTGCATTGTCCTTTTCCTTTGTGAAGACCAATGCAAAGTATTCACTGAAGACTGTACCCATGTCTTCTGAGTCCACACATAGATTACCTATATGGTCCTTAATTGGACCTACTCTTTCCCTAGTTATTTTACTGCTCTATATAATCTTAAAAACTCTAGTTTTTCCCTTATTCTACCCCTCAAAGCTTTTTCATGCGCTCTCTTAACTTTCCTGATTTCCTCTTTAAGTTCCCTCCTGCATTCTTTAAACTCCTCCAGGGATTCTACGGTATTGAGCCCTCAGTATCTGACATAAGCTTGTCTTTTTTTTCTTAACCCTGACCTTCATGTCCCGTGACATCCAGGGTTGTCTGGTCTTTGTCCCACCCTTCAGCTTTACGGAAAGATATTTGCCCTGTACTCTCACTATTTCCTCTTTGCAGGCCTCCCACTGCACTGACAGTTTTATCTGCAAGTAGCTGCTCCCAGTCCACTTGGGCCAATTCATATCTTATCTCAGTAAAATGAGTCTTTCTTTAGTTATGAACTTTTATTCCCGGTCCATCCTTAACCTTTTCTACAACTATCCTAAATGTAACTGAATTATGGTCACTATCTCCAAAATGCTCTCCTACTGTTGTGCCCTCCACCTGCCCGGGCTCATTTCTGAATATTAGGTCTAGAATTGCCCCCTCCCTTGTTGGGCTTTCCATTTACTGGCTAAAAAAGTTCTCCCGGATGTAATTTTAGAATTTTTCTCCCTCTCTACCTTGCACCCTACAACTATTCCAGTTAATATTAACCATTATTAGCTATTACTGCCTTATTATTCCTCCACATTTCTGAAAGTTGATTACATACCTGATCTTCTATCTCTTCCTGAATGTTTTGGTACACACCCAACAGGGTATTTGCCTCTTTTGTGTTTTTTACTTCTACCCAAATGTCCTCAGAATCACAGAATAATACAGTGCAGAAGAGGCCCTTCGGCCCATCAGGTCTGTACCGATACATGAAAATACCTGACCTGCTTACCATTTGCCAGCACTTAGCCCAAGGCCTTGAATGTTATGACCGTGCCAAGTGCTCATCCAGGTACTTTTTAAAGGATGTGAGGAAACCCACCTCTACCACCCTCCCAGGCAGTGCGTTCCAGAGCGTAAAAACGCTTTTCCTCCAATCCCCATTAAATCTCCTGCCCCTCACCTTGAACTTGTGTTCCCTCGTAACTGACCCTTCTACGAACATCAAATTACTCTTCCAAAGTGTAACACGTCACACTTTTCAGGGTTAAATTCTATCTGCCACTTTTCTGCCCATTTGACCATCCCATCTATATCTTCCTGTAATCCAAGACACTCACTGTTAACCACCCGGCCAATCTTTGTGTCATCCACAAACTTACTGATCCTACTCCCCAGTTGGTCATCTATGTTGTTTATATAAATGACAAATAATAGGGGACCCAGCACAGATCCCTGTGGTATGCCACTGGACACTGGTTTCCAGTCACTAAAGCAGCCATCTGTCATCACCCTTTGTCTCCTACAGCTACCCTGTATCCCATGTGCATTTGCCTTATTTATAAGTCTCCCATGCAGGACCTTGTCAAAGGCTTTGCGGAATTCCGTGTCAAGCACATCATAGATAGGTTTTTAATTAGTAGCCGGATGAAAGGTTGTGGGGAGCGGACAGGAAAGTGGAGGCCGAGATGAGATCAGCCATGATCCTATTGAATGGTGGAGCAGGCTCGAGGGCTGAATTGCCTATTCCTAGTTCTTATGTACTTTGGTTTAATGTCTCATCTGATAACTGGCACCTCTGACAGTGCAACACTCCCTCAATACTGCACTGAAGTGTAAGCATGGGTTATGTGCTTACATGGTGATAGGTCTCTTGCAAACTCTGCCCAGCAGTGGAAATGGATTGGTTTTCTATGTGCAGAGTGTAAGGGAGAAATAAAAAGTGCAAACATAAATCACTTTCAGGAAGTGATGAGTTGAGCAGGTTCAACCAAGGGAATAAATGTATCCGGCCTTAATGAGCACTTGGCTAGAGTCTGATGAGTAGAATATCAGTGCCCATTGATTTCTTTGCTTTACAAATCACTGCATTTCACTTTCTCTTTGATTTAGTCGTTAACATGAGCTATGAGGGGTCTGAATCACAAACTGAAAATCCTCCCCTCTCTTTTTTAAAAGTGTGTTGTTCAGGGAGTTAACATCCTGCACTGTCTTTCACTCAGTTGTTTACAATTTGCCAAAATTAAAATTGTTTTTCTGGAGGTTCAATCCTTTACTGTGATGTAGGCTGCACACACCCTACAGATCTATACTCTAGCAAGGTTCAAGGAGACTTTTTCATCTTCATAGAATCATACAGTACAGAAGAGGCCCTTTGGTTC
The DNA here is from genome assembly GCF_902713615.1 of Scyliorhinus canicula. Lineage (NCBI taxonomy): Eukaryota > Metazoa > Chordata > Chondrichthyes > Carcharhiniformes > Scyliorhinidae > Scyliorhinus > Scyliorhinus canicula. The sequence continues at coordinate 104,752,485 of NC_052164.1, read as the reverse complement.
ATCAAGCTTGCACCGACAACAAAAACCTACTCTAGTCGACACTAATCCCACTTCCCAGCACTTGACCCATAGGCTTGAATCTTATGACATTTCAAGTGCTCATCCAAGAACTTTTTAAAGATTGAGGATTCCTGCCTCAACTACCCTCCCAGCAAGTGAGTGCAATCCAGATTCTCTGGGTGAAAAAAGTATTCCTCAAGTCCCCCCTAAACCTCCTGCATTTCACCTTAAAATTATGCCGCCTTGTTATTGATCCTCAACTAAGGGGAACAGCTGCTTTCTATCCAACCTGTCCATACTCCGCATAACCTTATACGCTCAATCAGGATGTATCCAGCATCTCTTCAGAGCTAAAACGCTCCATCATAGACAGCATCCTGGTGAATCTCCTCTGCACGCTTTCTCGTACAATCACATCCTTCCTGTAGTGCAGTGACCACAACTGAACACTACTCCAGCTATGGCCTAACCAAAGTCCTGCACAACTGCAACATAACCTCCTGCTCTTATAATCTATGCCACAACATGCTACAGTTGTATAGAACCTTGGTAAGGTCGCACTTGGAATATTGCACACAATTCTGGCTGCCACACTACCAGAAGGATGTGGCGGCTTTGGAGAGGGTGCAGAGGAGGTTTCCCAGGATGTTGCCTGGTCTGGAGAGTGTTAGCTATGTGGAGAGGCTGAATAGACTCGGTCTGTTTTCCCACCCTACCCAACTAAGGGCAATTTTGGACACTAAGTGCAATTTATCATGGCCAATCCACCTAACCTGCACATCTTTGGACTGTGGGAGGAAACCAGAGCACCAGGAGGAAACCCACGCACACACGGGGAGAACTTGCAGACTCCGCACAGACAGTGACCCAAGCCGGGAATCGAACCTGGGACCCTGGAGCTGTGAAGCAATTGTGCTAACCACAATGCTACCGTGCTGCCCCTAAATCTTACCCGCCAGTGCTTTTTAATGCCCCTCTATGCTCTCCTAATTGCTTTTTTGAGTTCCCCCTGCACTTTCCATAGTCCACAAGGGCCTTTGTGGATTTGCTCCTTTTGTACTTGTTAAAAACTTCTTTTTTCCTTCTTACCACTCCTAAATATTCCTTTTTTTTTAACAAACAATTTTATTGAGGTATTTTTTGGCATTGTAAACAGTTACAGATTACAGAAATATGCAAACAACAACGGAAAACCAACACTTCAACCAAACCATAGTGCACATAACTGCTCCTCTCCCATAAACACTACCCGCCTATTAATCCCTCCTACTCTACTCTAATCTCCCCCCTCCCCCCTGCTCTACCCCCAATCCTGAATATTCCTAAACATCCAGGGGTCTCTGGATTTGTTGCTCCTATACTTCACCCTGAAGGGAAACATCTTCTGTTCCGTGTTTGACAAAAGCAAATATATTTGACATTCACCTCACTCTGTCATATGCATGCGCATGCGGTTGTTCTGTCTGACTGAGGGTTTAGTGGGTTTTGTGATTGCCTATTTGGAAAGAAAGGTTATGTCTCTGTGGTATGGCCGATAGTGGACTCTGAGGTGAGTGTGCTACAACCGATATACAGCTAGGTCATTAGCTTCAGCGTAATTAATGGAAATGTTTTGGAACATTGCCCATAGATTTAAGAGATACATTTTGAGGACCACAGAATTATGTAATGGTTACAGTGCAGAAAGCAACCATTTCACCCACTGTGTCTGTGCTAGCACTCTGTCCTTTCACATAGAACATAGAACATAGAACAGTACAGCACAGAACAGGCCCTTCGGCCCTCAATGTTGTGCCGAGCCATGATCACCCTACTCAAACCCACGTATCCACCCTATACCCGTAACCCAACAACCCCCCCTTAACCTTACTTTTATTAGGACACTACGGGCAATTTAGCATGGCCAATCCACCTAACCCGCACATCTTTGGACTGTGGGAGGAAACCGGAGCACCCGGAGGAAACCCACGCACACAGGGGGAGGACGTGCAGACTCCACACAGACAGTGACCCAGCCGGGAATCGAACCTGGGACCCTGGAGCTGTGAAGCATTTATGCTAACCACCATGCTACCCTGCTGCCCATGCAAATCATTTCTTGACAGGTGCTTATCCAATTCATAGACCTATAGATGTTTACAGCATGGAAACAGGCTCTTTGGCCCAGCTGTTCATGCCGCCCAGTTTCTATCACTAAGCTCGTCCCACTTGCCTGCATTTGGCCCATATTCCTCTATGCCCACCCTGCCCATGTAACTGTCTAACTGCTTTTTAAAAGACAAAATTGTACCCGCCTCTACCACTGCCTCTGACAGCCCATTCCAGATGCTCACCAACCTCTGTGTGAAGAAATTTCCCCTCTGGTCTCTTTTGTATCTCTTCCCTCTCAGAAATTCCCCTTTGAAAACTACATTCCAGATCCTAACCACTTGCTGTACAAAAATGTTGCTATCATTTATTTTTGCCAGTAACCTTAAATCGGTGTCCTGTGTTTTCTACCCTTCTGCCATGCCAAGACCACTCATGATTTTGAACACTTCTAACAAATCTTCCCTCAACCTTCTCTCTGCTATGGAGAAAAACCCAGCTTCTCCAAACTATCCACATCATTGAAGTTCTTCATATCTGGAACAAGCCTCATAAATGGTTTCTGCACCCTCTCTAAGACTTTCACATCCTTTCTCAAGTGCAGTGCCCAGAATTGAACATAATATTCCAATTAAGCACAAATTTGAGTTTTGTGAAGGATTATCATAACTTCCTTGCTTTTGTACTGTATGCCTTTATCTACAAAGAACCACCAGTTTCTGCACCCTGTTTAGAATTAGTTAGAATTTGCACATTCTCCCTGGATCTCACCCCCACAACCCAAAAAGGTGTGCAGGGTAAGTGAATTGGCCACTCTAAATTGCCCCTTAATTGGAAAAAAAATAATTGGGTACTCTGAATTTTAAAGAAAGAATTGTTTAGAATTTTATGTTGCCTCTCCTTGCTCTTTCTACTGTCATGAAGCACGCTGATGTTATCTGTGAGGGTGTCCGAATTTGGAACACCGGTTTGTGGGGTGGACAATTTTGATGTGAGGAGACAAATGAAAGCCCAGTGAGAATAAGCAACACAGTCCTTGTGTAACAATTATTAAAGACTATTTATTAAAGTAAAGAAAAGACAAATACACATGAACAGGACTACGCTACGACAATTAAGGTATATGAATTACTAAACACACACACAGTTTATGTAGAACATACCTCTTATTCCAAAATATATCTACAAGACCAGAACTCCATTAGGCTTCCGGATTTCCTAAAAAACATCCATATGGAATAACCAGTTTACAGATACCACAATACAGGGATGATAATCAAGTCTGTGAAATGTCTTTGAAGTTCTTCATATCTGATCCAGCGAAAATATCTGAACTTTCTTTATGAAGGTTTTCTGCATTGCCTTGGCTCTAAGCCTTTCACGGCTGCTACCTGTAAAACTTGGGCTTCAAGCTTGGTGGCTGGAAACTGGCTGGTCTGCCTCTTGAGCCTGCTAAGCGTTAAATGGCCTCTCTTGCTTCTGAGGCTCCGGCAATTTTGCCTTCGTTCTATTTTGATTATGCCTTCTGTGTATTTGGCTGTCTCCCCTATCAATTTCCTTGACTCAAGACATCAACATATGTATACCTCACTGATCTTCCCCAGTCATCTATGTGAACTGTTTCTACTGATAAGCGATTCACGTTGGATTCTTATCTAAACTGCCTCCTAAACCTGTTACTGTCGAGGCGCATCTTATTGGAGATTTTCAATATTGACTACCTATTGGTGCTTTTGAATACTGACTACTGCTGTCTCTAGGCAGATTTCTGCCTGTTGCTAGACATCTTGTGTGATATTATGTTTGGTTAAATTTGTTTTATTGCTGTTGCTACGCAAATTCATGATACTATCACAATGTATCATTTCACACTTCTCTGCATTAAATTTTATCTGTTTCATGTCTGCCCATTCTACCAGCCTGTTTAAGTTCTGTATCACAATTAACAAGTTTTGAAAAAACGCAGTGATATCAGTACCGACTCATGGGGAACCCCACAGCATTCCTTCCTCTAGCCTGAAAGAAACATCTGTTCCCTGTCTCTGCTGCCGCTTTCCTCTTTATTGCATGGCTTTGGACTTACCTGTAAATAGTATGCAACACTTTATCAAAATCCTTTTGGAAGCTCAAATACACCAGGCTAGCTGCATTATCCTCATCAAACATTTGTTATTTCATCAAAAAACTCAATCAAGGTAGTTAAACATGATCTGCCTTTAACAAATCCATGCCGACTTTCCCCAGTTAAATGCACTTGGCCAAAGGTCTAGTTATCACGAATCTCCCTTTTCATCAACCCCCCCCCCCCCCCTCCCGCCCTGTGGATTTTAAAGCCACTTGGAGGAGTTCCCACATCTATAGCGTAGGTGGAGGCGGAGCAAGCGAGGCAACTGCCCACTGATTTTATAGTGGCAGAGCAGAGTCATGTCCCAGCCCAGTGTCCCAAACATTCAATCCAATATTAAGTAAATTGGCTCATTGTCAGGATCAAGAATCTGTTACCAGGAGAGTTCTAATCAAAAAGGTGTGAAACTGATCACCAATCTACTTGAACAGAACTTGCTTCCTGCAAGTTGAAGCTCTTCCTCCTGCCACTCACCATTCATCTCCAGATTGTGTACAAACAGGAAGGATTCAGGAGAGGCAAGCAGCGAGGATGAGAGTTGGGGATTGGGAATGTTGGCAAAAACAAGAAGGAGCAAGAGGGTGAATCAGCGAGTGGGAGGGACCAGCCAAACTGATACTCATCAGGTGACACGTCCCAACGCAGGAAACTAAATTAAAATGAATCTCATACAAACATACAAATTAGGAGCAGGAGTAGGACACTTGGTCCCTTGAGTCTGCTTCACCATTCAATAAGATCAACCCCACGTTCCTGCCAACCCCCAATAACCTTTCACCTTCTTGTTAAGCAAGAATTTATCGAGCTCTGCCTTAAAAATATTCAAATACTCTAATTGCATCTCCTTTTCATAGAATCATAGGATTTACAGTGCAGAAGGAGGCCATTCGGCCCATCGAGTCTGCACTGGCCCTTGGAATGAGCACCCTACTAAGCCCCACACCTCCACCCTATCCCGGTAACCCAGTAACCCCACCTAACCTTTTGGACACTAAGGGCAATTTAACATGGCCAATCCACCTAACCCGCTCATCTTTGGACTATGGGAGGAAACTGGAGCACCCGGAGGAAACCCACGCACACACTGGGAGAACGTGCAGACTCTGCACAGTCAGTGATCCAAGCCGGGAATCGAACCTGAGACCCGGAGCTGTGAAGCAACAGTGCTAACCTCTGTGCAACTGTGCCGCCCACGTAAGCATTCCAAAGACTCACAACCATCTGAGAGAAAATAATTCTCCTAATCTCTGTCTTAAGTAGTGAATCCATAGAATTCCTAAAGTGCAGAAGGAGACCATTTGGCCCATCGAGTCTGTGCAAACCCTCTGAAAGAGCATCGCACCTAGGCCCACTTCCCCCACCCTATCCCCTTAACCTCACTAACCTGCACATCTTTGGACATTTTGGGCGCGATCCTCCAGCCACGCTGCAACGGAAAAGCAGCTTTCCAGCATGGCCGTTCAAAGCTTCAACGCAATCTCGCGAGACGTTGCAAGGTGAATCCCGCACACAATGGGCAGGATCACTTTTTGGCAAATCTGGGTATTAGAGCAAAGCAGTAAGACTTACTCTAATGTGCAGATGCCCGAGATAGCTGAGGCTATGGAGAATTCGGGTGAGCACCGTTTGGTTCCCACAAATGGGGACCAGACAGAAAGGCACTGGTCGGGGTCTCCAAGGGGATTGGAGACCCCCAGCTGCATGCCCTTTGGGCAGGGTGGTGCCCAGGCACTGCTGCTGCTACCTGGGTACCCTGGCAGTGCTAGCCTGGCACCTTGTCAGTGCCACCCTGGCATCTTGGCAATGCCACCTGGTTCCCGCCTGGCACTGCCAAGGTGTCCAGATGGAACTGCCAGCTGGCAGCGACATGGCCAAGATGCCAGATTGGCACTGCCAAGGTGCTAAGCTGCCATTTTTTTGCACGTGGGTAATTGGGCTGGAGTTGCCCGATGTGGTTGTCGGGGAGGTGTGAGGGATGGCCGGGGGATCCTCCCATATTGTGTTGGGGGTGGGGGGAGAGCTTAGGGATTATTTTGGGGGCCTTGGGGATCAGGACATAATTTTCCCAAAAGGGAATAAAGTCTCTGGCGAGTGCCGGGAAACACGCAGCTAAACGCGCTCACTCGCTCGGGGACTTTATTCCCTTTTGGGAACATTGCGCCCTAAGGGGCAATTTACCACAGCCAATCCACCTAACTTGCACATCTTTGGACTGTGGGAGGAAACCGGAGCACTCAGAGGAAACCCACGCAGACACTGGAGAAAGTGCAGACCCCACACAGACACTCAAGGCCGAAAGTGACCCTAGATTCTCCCACAAGAGGAAATATCATAGAACATAGAACAGTACAGCACAGAACAGGCCCTTCGGCCCTCAATGTTGTGCCGAGCCATGATCACCCTATTCAAACCCACGTATCCACCCTATACCTGTAACCCAACAACCCCCCCCTTAACCTTACTTTTATTAGGACACTACGGGCAATTTAGCACGGCCAATCCACCTAACCCGCACATCTTTGGATTGTGGGAGGAAACCGGAGCACCCGAAGGAAACCCACGCACACAGGGGGAGGACGTGCAGACTCCACACAGACAGTGACCCAGCCGGGAATCGAACCTGGGACCCTGGAGCTGTGAAGCATTTATGCTAACCACCATGCTACCCTGCTGCCCTCTCCAAATCCTGCCTGTCACACCCCTCAGGATCTTAAAGGTTTCAGTGAAGTCACCTCTTACTCTTTTAAACTTCAGCCGATACAAGCCGAGCCTCTCCAACCTTTCCTCATAAGCCAACCTGCCTATTCTCGGTATTAGTTTAGTAAACCTTCTCTGAACTGCTTCCAAGACATTTACATCCTGCAGCACGGTAGCATTGTGGATAGCACAATTGCTTCACAGCTCCAGGGTCCCAGGTTCGATTCCGGCTTGGGTCACTGTCTGTGTGGAGTCTGCACATCCTCCCCGTGTGTGCGTGGGTTTCCTCCGGGTGCTCCGGTTTCCTCCCACAGTCCAAAGATGTGCAGGTTAGGTGGATTGGACATGATAAATTGTCCTTAGTGTCCAAAATTGCCCTTAGTGTTGGGTGGGGTTACTGGGTTATGAGGATAGGGTGGAGGTGTTGACCTTGGGTAGGGTGCTCTTTCCAAGAGCCGGTGCAGACTCGATGGGCCGAATGGCCTCCTTCTGCACTGTAAATTCTATGAATCCTTCCTTAAATAAGGAGACCAATACTGTACACATTACCCCAGATGTGGTCTCACAAATTTCCTAAATAACTGAAGCATAACCTTTCTATTTTTGTATTCAATTCCCCTCACAATAAACATTAACATTCTATTAGCCTTCCTAATTCCTTGCTGTATTTGCATATTAGCCTTTTGTGATTCATGCACCAGGAGACCCAGATCCCTCTGAATTTCCGATTTCTGCAATCTCACACCATTTAGATAAATATTTCCATTGTATTCTTCCTAGCAAAATAGACAATTTCACATTTGCCCACATTACACTCCTTTTGCCAGATCTTTGCAAACTCACTTACCCATCTATATCCCATTGTAATATAAATGCAAATTACTGGGGATGTTGGAATCTGAAACAAAAATTTAAAATACTGGACAATCGCAGCAGATCTGACAGCATCAGTGGAGAGAGAAGAGAGCCAACGTTTTGAATCTGGATGGCTTTGACAAAGAGACAGCCAAACTCGAAACATTACCTCTCTTCTCTCTCCACAGGTGCTGTCAGACCCACTGGCATTGTCCAGTTTTGCTGTTTTTAATGTACCTTTTGTAGCCTCATGTCCCCTTCATAACCTAACGAAAATAAAAGCAAAATACTGTGGATGCTGGAAATCTGAAAAAAGCTCAGATAATGCTGGAAAAACCCAGCAAGTCTGGCAGCATCTGTGGGGAGAGAAAGCGAGTTAACGAGGTAAACCCTCCGCTGCCGGGATTCTCTGTTCTGTCAGCAGCACACCATCCACCCACAGATTTGCCGGCGGTGTGGGGTGGCGACAATGCGAGATCCCATTGGCCAGCAGTGAGAATGGAGAAAGCCACCTCCAGTGATGGTGCACCGCTGAGAAAGACACGGCAGGGGAGGTGGAGAATTCATGTCAACATTTTGAATCCATATGACTCGAAGAAGAGTCACATGGACTCAAAATGTTAACTCTGTTTCGTTCCAGAGATTCTGCCAAACCTGCTGAGTTTTCTCCTGCATTTTCTGTATTTCTTACTTTCATACCTAACTTTGTGTCATCAGCAAATTTAGCATCCATACCTTGGGTCCCTTCATAGTTCATATGAATTGTAAAAAGTTGAGGCCTCAGCACTGATCTCTGTTCCACACCATTCGTCACATCCTGCCAACCAGAAAAAGATTGACTGGTGTCAAAGTGAAACAAAGTAAAGCAGGGTAGCGTTAAATGGGAACTTACCACAAAAGACAAAATCAACCAGAAAGATATGGTGAGATGAGATGCCATGGGGCGGCATGGTGACACAGTGGTTAGCACTGTTGCCTCACAGCGCCGAGGACCCGGGCTCAATTCCAGCCTCTGTCTGTGTGGAGTCTGCATGTTCTCCCCGTGTGTGCGTGGGTTTCCTCCGGGTGCTCCGGTTTCCTCCCACTGTCCAAAGATGTGCAGGTTAGGTGGATTGGTTATGCTAAATTGCCCCTTAATAACCAAAGATGTGCAGAGTGAGTATCCCTGTGAGTAACAGGGATAGTGCGGGGGAGTAAGCCTAAGCAGGGTATTCTCTCAGAGGGTTGGTTCAGTCTCGATGGTCGAACTACTTCCTTCTGCACTATAAGGATTCTACGGATTCTGTAAAATTTGACATTTATGAAACCTTACAAATAAATGAGTTTGAGGGCATTATGTGATGTGAGTGTGGGAGCGGCTGCATTTTCACGAGCTCTGGCTCAACTTATCTTTTAATCCTTTATTTTATCCTAATGCACATCCCATAATTACTTATTCTTGGGATATATGACTTATCTGCATACTATGTCCCTGGAAGATTCTAGCCAGATTTTATCATGTGGAGCTGAGTTAAATAAAAAAATCCTTGTTTTATTGAGACAGTCGGAGGCAGCTGGGTTGGGGTCCAGCTTGAAGATGGTTTTGCTAGTGAGCAGGCCTGTACCTCGATGGTGCTAACGGCATTAAGGTGATGGCTGCCATTGCGAATGATGTTCTGGACGATGATCTATGATGCTATGTTGTTTATCCTGACTGACTTTGGTGGTTGGCGCCAGACAGGGAGTATTCCTGCACCTGGTCTCTTGCAAGGAGTGGGGGACAAATCCCCGACTGATTTTGAGTTGGCTGACATGCTTTAGCAATCTAGATTTGAAGGCTGGCGTTCCAGGTTCCATGGTGCACATTGTATCCAATCTTTGAGGCCTAGGGTTGGTCGGAGACCCTGGCCACTAGACTTAGGTTGTCTTGTCCTCGAAGCTCATCATGAGGTGTTGGAGGCAGCTGGGTGTGTTGAGTCATCCCCTCCTGCCAGATCTTATGTTTCTTGCGCCTGGGCTTCGGAATAATGGCATGGCGGAGGTGAAGATGAATCGGTCAATGGAACTTTGGAGGGATCATGAATGTTGATCAATGGTCCTCTCTTGATTTTGGCCTTTCCAAGCACCATAGGTGGTTTTATTATCCTGCAGTTCATCAATAATCCTGAACTTTATTCCCTTGTGATTATGCTGTTGATTTCACATTATTGTCTTTTTTCATTACAAGGGTGTACGATATATGAGCTTGGAGGTGAGGGTCACCTGTTATCCTATTTTGGCAAAAGCCATACTGAGTCAGTAATGAGGCATGCGGATATAGTCTTGCCCTTTTTTTAAGTGTTGTAATCTTTGCATTTACAAAGAGAGAGCGCATTTTAGACATCCCTCACCTTGTTTATAGAGAAGATGAGTAGAGCCACAGCAGGGTGGTGAGTGGATGGTTAGTATGGTAGTGGGTGGTAAGGTTAGTTAAGTCCTCACTTGGATTGAGGAAAGCCTCTAGGTAGGGCTATTTGTATCGGGTTTTTATTTTGTATTTTGTTACTCTGTTCAGAGAATCCATGCTTATCGATAAAGGTCTGGACACATCATGTTTCCTAAGGAGGAGTAGGTTCCTTGTGATTCCTCTTTGTGGTTGGTGTCTCTGGAGATGTTGGAGTGGAGGAAAATGTGTGATGGTCCATGCCTGGGTGTGATAAGTTAATCCTTGATTGATTTGTTGTGAGAGTCTATATGCTGTGGATCAGTGTTGTTGGAGCTCTTCTTCATTTGAGGGTAGGGTTGATGGGGGAGATAGATGTCCTCCTCCAAATGGTGTATATGGTAGTTTCCTGAGTGCCCTCCCCTTTGAAGATGGGCCTTCCCTGGGAAGGAAGTATTTTTGTCTCTGATGAGCCAACACTGTTCTGTCCTATTGTATCCTTTTTAGAAAGGCGTACGGTGCTGATCTGTGTCTGACATTCTTTGGTTAATCCCAGTGTTCCTCTGCTCCTGGTGGTTTTCCTTTTTTAGCCTGTCTTGGTTAATGTGTTGGGAGGGGCTGACTGCATTGACCATAATCTAAATCTATTCTATGAATATTTGCTGGTCCTCTCTGTATGAAAATGTGGAATGATGATTGTTCTGTGCTGTGCCGGAATTTGGGGTTTTGTTGCATCTGGTGGTTATAGGTAAATATGCTTTTAGAACTAATGGCCTCATGAATTTTTTCTGTAACTTTTTATTTCTGTTTTTGTAGGGTTAAATAATATATGATTGACTCATGCAAGCATACAGACAGGTCTGATCTCCGAGAGGAGGACATCACAGCATGTTATTTGTGTCTCTGGTGTAACTGGACCTGAAAGATATGTTCTGATGCCCACCTGAACATGGCGCAAAGATCTTATCCTGAATTCTTGTGGTCATTCCGAGCATGGGAAGTTGTGCATCATTTTACCATGTTTTCATGGCCATTTCCTTCTCTCCCTTGCTCTCTAGTGAAGTGTATGAGAGTGTCAAGTTGAGATTAGTAATTGCACTGAGCCAACCGGACTGTTGTTCTTCTGTCCGCCTCTTTACCTATGTATGCTGAGACATTTTTGCTATGCTGTACTAATCATGTGGTTATGTTGCATCGTTTGTTAAAATGGAAAAACGTCAATAAAAATATCCAAATTGGTTTCTCTCTGGGCTAGAGGGGTTGATTGGAATTACCTTAACCAGTTTAGCTCAGTTGACTGGACAGCTGGTTCTTAATGCAAAGCGAGGCCAACAGCGTCGGTTCAATTCCCATACCGGCTGAGGTTGTTCATGAAGGCTCTGCCCACTCAACCTTGCTCCTCGCCTGAGGTGTGGTGATCCTCAGATTAAATCACCCCTCAAAAGGGGAAAGCAGCCTATGGCCATTTGGGACTATAGTGACTTTACTAGCAATTATTACATCATTGAAATGTACTTGCACTGTTAATTATGAGCTCGACCTTTCTGCAGTGAGTTTAATAGCAATCAATGTCCAAAACCAGCAAGTTCCTAAAAATAATGGGAATGCTGAGGTTGACATGCAAATGGTGGAGCAGTATAAATCAACCAACAAATTCTGAAGATTTGAAAACTGAAATGTACATCTTCATCTCCTGAGCTTCCTGCTGATTTGCATATTATTAATACAGTATGCTTTAACATATGCATTACTTTTCCAACAAGATCTGGCTTATTAATTATTTATACGTCGAGCCTGTTTTAATAGTCATTCCCAATTTTCTCCCCTTCTCTTTTGAAAGTGATGAATATTGCGAGGGTACAATCTCCAGAGGTATCAATCACCCAAATGATTATTCTTCATACATGAAGCTGAGCAGTAATTTAATATGGGGTTGATAAAAAAGTCAAGATTAATCTTATTCTCCCCCAATTTCCATTGAGGCACACATTACTTCTTGAGAAAGTTATTGGAGGAAATATGGAACAATGACAATTAACTTGCTATGGGGAGAGGAAGAGGATATTACTTGTTTTTTAACCCCTGATACTGCATATTTGTCCAGATTGTGCATGTATATTGCACTTAAACAGGAAAGCAAATAAGTAAGGTAAATAAAAATCAAGATTTTCTTATCATAAGCTTAAAGCTCGTGACAATTAAGTCTGATATGTGGTTTTACACAGCACTGGAACTGGAACAAGGTGGCTGGCATGTTTCTATTTAAATGAAAATGTATATCTGCTGAGATGCTGGAAGGATTCCAGGGGTGGCATGGTGGCACAGTAGTTAGCAGTGCTACATAGAGTGCCAGAGAACCAGGTTCAATTCCAACCTTAGGTGACTGAGTGGTTTGTATGTTCTCTCCGCGTCTGTATTGGTTTCCTCTGGGTGCTCCAGTTTCTTCTCACAATCCAAAGATGTACAGGTGGATTGGCAGTGCTAAATTTCCCGTGAGTGTCCAAAATATTAGGTGGGGTTACTGGGTTGCAGGGGTTTGGGCCTAAGTAGGGTGCTATTTCAGAGGGTCGGTGCAAACTTGATGGCCAAGTGGCCTCTTTCTGCACTGTAGGGATTCTATTATTCTATGACTGCTGCCAGATGCAGAG